>NC_088320.1:14699887-15013507 GCF_910592395.1 Lineus longissimus | reverse complement strand
GTCACGGTTACGCTAAACCACTTATTACCGCAGCCCTATTGATTCGAAGTGTTGTGGGCCTACTGGTCGATGAGTGCGCATGTGGAATGACGTAAATGGGAAGGCCACTCGCCGACCGTTTATACAGGTTTTCTCATAAAACTTAAGCACCTTTTAGATTGACCCAAACCCCCCAAAACAAAAAAAGTCCTTATTGAAACTCTGAAGAAAAATCTACAAATGCTTTATTAGTAAAGCAAAGTGATATTCAGGCAATGATAGTAGTCACGAAATTCCGAAGAAAAACGAGGAGCTCATCCTCTGTTTTTCTCCAACCCTCTTTTTTTATTTAGACTCCCTAGGCCTATGTGGGAGAAAACAGAATCGAAGTTTCTAGGATTTGTGGTTTTCTTGAGGAATTCTAGGGCCTCTTAGGCCTATAAATGAAGCCCCACTGAGGGTACCCACATTGCAGACAACCTGTGCGACAATGGATGCTGTAGAGCTGCTGAGAAAACGACGCCGGCGCTACACCGTGACATAAAAACTTGCCTACCTGAGAGACCAGAAGGAGGCACTAGTGAACGGTACGGTGCGCAGTATGAGAGAGTTCGCCGCCCACTATAACATCCCCTGGGAGACGTTTAGAAGGTGGAATCTCGAGGACCTCGAGCAGAAGCAAGAAGAAGGGCATGGCCGGAAGAAGACGGTGATGGAGCCCCGTGATCCGTTATGGCCACAGGTTGAGGACCAGCTTTACCAATGGCTGCAGCAGATGAGAGAGCATCGCCTCGCAGTCTCCGTTCTCGACATTCAAGATAAGGCGTTGGTAGTGTGGCAAAGCTAGTGGAATGAGTTAGCCCAAGATGTCAGAGAAGGGATTCAGCATTGTCGCCCTCAGCTATGGGATTTCAACGCATCCATAGGCTGGGTGGAGTGCTTGATGAAGAGACGCCACGTGTCCCTACGGAAGGTGACCAAGAATACAACGACCGTCCCCGCTGATGCTGCTGCAAGGATCCAGACCTTCCGAGATGCGGTTACTGGGAGCATCGATCGTCTTGATATACAGATGCGGTTCTTCTTTAACATGGACCAAACCTTTGTCCTGTTTCATATGAGAACCATGTACACGGCCAACACCACGGGGGAGAAGGCCATAGACGTCTGATCATCCAGGTCCAATACTAAGTTGGGATGCACCGTCACCCTCTGCATCGCAGCCTCTGGAGCAAAGTTGCCGGCGCACATCACCTTCCCCAGAAGAGGTTTCGTCCGGGTGTTTGCAACCCTCCAAGACAACCCACCAGCAGATGTAAAGATTACCCTGTCGGAAACTGGTTGGATGAGGGAGGAAACGGCGCACAAGTGGTTAGATGAAGTCCTATCACCCTACATCACCGACAACGAGACCGACCAGTTCCTGTTAATCGTCGATCATTATCAGGTCCACCGGACAGAGAACTTCCGGACGAGAGTCCGCGACATGAGAGGCAGCCTGGATTACGTACCTGCTGGTTGCACATCCCTCGTACAACCGTTAGACGTTGCAGTCATGAAGTCCTTCAAATGTCACGTACGGCGACAATGGAAATCGAGGAAGAAGGACCACACGGACGAAAGAGGAGACTGCCCTCACATCGGCCTGAGAGAGACGTGACCAACATCATCAGAGATGCCTGGGATGGTGTTGATGAGGACGTTATCGTCAACTGATTTGAAGCATCGTTTCAACCAAGGCCAATCGAAGCTGGACCACATGCTATCTTGGAGGAAGAAGAGGAGACTGCCGTGGATGGACCAGAGTTCGTGAATGTAGTCGAGGAGGACATTGTGATGGACTTGAATTGACTGTGGGTGTTGTGAATGATTGTGGGTACGATTCTGAAAGCTGGACAATCTAATAATGTGTATCTTTAGCTTTGAAAAAAAATTGAATCGGGATTTGCATCGTTCTTTTTTATTCCTTCACTGATCACTTCGGACAAGACTGTACATTTAGAGGGATGTTCGGTTTTGTCTCCAGATATGTGACGGACAACTTATAATTCTTACCAATTTCGCACTGCAAAGTATCTTTGAAAGCCCGAAGCTGGTAAGGGATGATAAGACCCGAAGACATGCTCCATTACCTCCCTGAGCAGTGCCTCACTTGAAAGGGCAGGTCAGTCCCTAAAACCAGCAGAAGCCAATATGTCAGTTGGACTTTTTTCATGGACACCCTGTACACTATCAGCCATTAGCACTGGGACACCCTTTACACTACCAATGACGATTACTTGAAAATGTTCTGGGACACTCAGTACAATGGCCGAAGACCCGATCCCATTATCCCATTCATAGGAGACCTACGAATCGGTTTCAACATCCCAAACAATAAGGATTGGACTCAAAACTGAAGCATATTGGATATGAGGCCTGGACAACCCTCTCTGGAATCCCAGCCAATGATCGGCCTTCTCTACAGCTCTGTTCGCCACCCTATGAGTTAGGGGCGGCGACACCATCTGTTAATGAAGTGGTGTTATTTTCATGAAACTACAGTATTCCGATTCTAAAATCAACACTCAATGGAAGATGCCTGCCGTACATGGCGCATTTTTTCTATGTTTTTCGGGAGAAGCTCACCCGCCATGAAAATAGTTGTCTCAAGTTGGCTATGCTTATAATATAAAGTTGGTCGGCATTTTCCATTGATCTTTGTTATACAAGAGTATACCTTTCTTATGAAGGTCTATAAGAGTATACAATGGCCTATATATATTTGCATTCAATATGTTTGTGTTTTAATAAGCACCATTATATTGAAACTGATGATGAAGCTACTGTTATTCTGAGTCTAGAATGCAGCAATGAAGGATGTCTGATGCGGCGTTGCTTTTTCCTAATACGCTCCGATGTTTTGCGGGAACAATCTCCCGATCTTTAGCGCGACAATTTTAGCGTCTGATCGACTGCATCCTTCACAACAGCAAAGGTAAGAAACATTTCATTTTCTTCATCGGTCTTACTCTTTTGACATTTACATAAGTTGCATAGTAAGCAATGAAACCTGTATCGGGGTTTCAGATGAGCTCTAAATAAACAGTTAAAAACTACGTGCGTGCAACTATCTAATTCGTTAATAATTTTTTTTAGGAACTTGCTAATGAGTTCGTGAGAAAAAAAAACTCAATTTAAAAATCTATACTTGCTCGCGTATGGTCTTCACATGCATTCAGCCAACAAGTTCTACAAATAATATTCATTTTACAAGAAGAGATACACATTATTAATGGATACATGGTGTGCTTGTTATATATGCTGTCAGTCTGCCCCATACAATATCTCTTTTAAGCTTTTTGCGATGTGGAAATGGAAAAAACTGGAATCGAACACTAGTTTATGATCAGCGGCAAATGTTTTTGTCACAAAATTGTTCACCATTTCATCGTTTTCGTTCAAACGATTCTTATCAAAACTGTCCACTTATCCCGCATAGTGTGGCTTCTACATTTTTGTAAAATATAGTAAATAACGTGTTGTCCACAAACTGTACTGAGTGGGTTTTGGATCATGCGTGTATTTCGCCTGTAATGTTTTCTTGTGCCTAGAAATCGTAGAATGTTGATACAGCTGGCAAAAAGCCGTACGGATCATAACATTCGGGTATTTGATTTGGAGAAATGTAAAAGCCAATCCAATGTTTGCCTGGACCGGAAGCGATGTCCGTATTCACAACGTATTGTTTTCTGTCTCTTGGCTCTAACGGCAGTGTATCAGCCGCGCAAACTTCAACGAAGGTTGTTCGTGTTTCCAAATGTCGTTTGAGAAGACGATCGATTTCCTTATTATTCATTGAAGGTGACTGTGCGATTGTTGTCAATTTCCACAATAGCGTCGAATTCCATATAAACTACAATAGTTATACTCTTATCGGCTGGTTCTTTCAAACGAATGTCAAGACTTATGTTTCCTTCACGTAGCAAGTTGAAATTGGAACCGTTTGAATCTGCTAACAGGTTGAAGACGTAGAGAGCGTATCCTTTCGGATAATCCTCGTTCGCGTTTATACTTATTCCCTGGTCAGTTCCCCAAACGTTAGTTCCGTGTAATACCGTGAAGTAACCGGGTAGGAACTGATCGTTGCCGTAATCGAGTTTAATCGTTTCAAACGGTACTGGCGTTCGGTTTTGTCGCAACGTAATACTCGACAAATTGAAGTGTTGAAAGTTGAACGGGTTCTTGTCCAGCGTTCCGTTGAAAGCGTCGGACTCCACCAATCCTACGACGATTCTTCCCGGTAAACGACCCTGTAACAAATTATTTTCTGACGAATCCGAACGGTTGGTGCCACGTGTATAAAACTTCATTTGAACCGATGTTACGGGATATTTGGCGGGTCCTTGCAAAAGACGTTCCTCCTGGCTAAGGCGAACATGTTCGGCAATAGTTTTGATATCGATTTTCAAAATCGCTTCCTCCAAACTAATCGTGTACTCCTGGGTGTTATCCTTGGCCATTAAGACAAAACTGGGGTCTTGTCTCACCAATCTTACCGTCAGTTTTACTTGACTCAGAATTAATTTTTTCTGCGCAAAGAATTCGTTGTGAATCTGCCCCAGGCATTCTACCGTTTTACTGCTGTCGACTCAGTATGATTTTGATTCGACAATGATAACCATCTCTCCTTTGGGAAATGAAATAACATGCGACCCCATATTTCTCTTCCAACGCCATGCAGATACCAACAGCTCTTGCTGCCCGCCCGATTAAAAGGTAGGCCTATTTGGTTACTCACAAGGACACACAAAAATACTGCCTCTACTAAACGAAAGGCTTTTATTTGTTTTTCAACTCATCATATCCTTTCTATTTAATTTTTCAGAATAACATCTCAACAAAATAGACAAGCGCTAATGCTGATTATTCATACAATGCGACAAGGATACGCTGTACTTAGCCTGTCTCATTACATCAATTCCTGATCATGTGAAGTAAAAAGCAAAGAGCACGTCGTTGGAACAAAAGCGTGTGATACATGATCGTAAGCGATATTCTCAGACAGCAAACTAACATCAACCCTCGTTTTTCTCTTCCCAGACAGCGCGACCTGATGTTTTCACAAAATCATTCAACAGATGAAGCATGAGTGTACAGGAATATTCAAAAGGGAATTACATGTAGGAGTATTTGTAAGTACATATATATTCATTCATAAAAAGTATAACAACAGCAACTGTATGCACGTGAACGCGGTACAATACTTAGTTCCTTAAAACAGGTTATATTTCACTATGACCTTATAGAGCCTTCATTTTTGAAAAATATTTCCAGACAGTAAAAGCGCTTATGTTACACGAGGTTTTACTGACATTTCCTACTGGGTTAGTAAAAAATTACACATTACTTTACATGATCGGAAGCGATATTCTCTGACAGCAAACTAACGTCAACCCTCGTTTTTCTCTTTCCAGACAGCTCGACCTGGTGTTTTCTCATACACACACAGTATAGCCTCAATATATCATTCAACGTTTGGAGCGTGACTGTGTACTACTACTGTTTCATTTACTAGTGTTTATGACTTCAGGAATTCTAAAGGGAATTACATGTAAGACTGAGTATTTGTAAGTACAGTATATAATCATTCATAAAAAGTATATGCAACAACAACTGTATGCCCGTGCACGCGCTAGAAAAAAACTTAAGTTTCTTCCATAACCCCCATAAAGCTGAATGAGTGATACAATAGTAAGTTCCATCAAACAGGTCATATTTCACTTTGACCTTATAGAGTCTTCATTTTTTGAAAAATGCAAGTTTGAAATCTATCACTTTTCCAAAAAATATTTCCAAACAGTTAAAGACGGTTATGTTACGCGACGTTTTACTGACATTTCCTACCGGGTTAGTAAGAAATCACACATTACTTTGCATCTGCGAAAAATATAGGCGCTTGGCTTGAAAGCGAAAATTTCAAGAAACTTTATGAACACATTTTGAAAGAAATACATTCGTGTTTGACACCACGGCCGCCAAGACGAAAGCTTAAATTCAAAGGGAGAATTATTATTATTCAAGGTAATTTTCCAAGCAGTGCGTCAACTTCTTGTTTGAGACAACGCGACGTACAGTCGCTACTATATTTTATCGATTCGTTTTTTGCACCCGAGGCAGACAGGGGTGAAAGACCGCTTGTTAAATTAGATTCGGAGGCAACGGAAAAGCCGTCCATGCGTGGTCTGAAATTCAGAGACGCAGGAGCTCATTTTCAGTTTTATACCTCTCGATGTACTTTTGTTTTTACTAAAATTGAGCTTTTGGCGGAGAAAACAAGAATTGTCTTCGAATTCTTGGAAGAAAATCTGGTTCATCATGAATTGAAATTGCCAACAGACGAGGTCTCTCGGATGATCACAGACAAATTCATTTGCTTTTGATGATGACAGAAACATCATGACAGAATTGATTGAGGATATCATTGCAAAAATAGTCGCGGCTATAGAGCCATCAGAAGAAAAGTTCATAAGATTTACAAAATGCATTCAAAAAACGCTCAAACAGTTTGACTCGTCAGAACGTCCTTCATGGATGAAGCTGATTAAGATCATCATCGATACTCTGGGCGATTTTACCATTCAAATATCATGTTATCATTTTGGAGGTTCGATTAGGGGAGGGGCTAGTCCTTTGAAAGCAGAGGCCAGTTTAAATATTTCTATTGCCCCAAATGATGTTGTGAAAGTCATGAAAACTAGTTTAGAATGCAGTAGTGATGAGTATGATAGCGAGGAAGAGAGTGTGATTGAAGCAATTGATGATGGCTTCAATAGAACTTCGAATCAGATTGAAAACATTCTTTCTGAGAACAAAAAACGAAAGGCAGATAGTTGTTTTATTGATGATACAGGCAATGCCATTGCGCACAAAAAAATATGTTCTATTGAAAATGAGAAAGAAGAACGCGGCGCTGTTAGCTTCGATGCCGATTTGAACTTGTCCAGTGACGGCGTGGAAACTGCTTCCGAAACCGAATCGGATGGAGTAGCAAGCCGGGGGGCCTCGGGTGCACATGCAGTCGAAAAATTATCCCTATCGAGTGGGTCTCTTTTTCCGAAAGCGTATAATGTAGAACAGGATGTTATCACTTTACGTAACCAGCTAAACAAACAACTTGCCTTCAATGATATAACCCCCCGACAAGCTGGAGCTTCCGCTCATGAATGTTGTTCAGGCGATGAAAAAGCCTTCGCACAAAAATATCTTCGTCCAATATTTGAGTCGAAAAAGAATAGATTAAAATATCATCACATTATTGAAGATTTTGTAAACATTTGTTCTGTCCACGAAAAACAAAAGGTCGCTTTGGAAAAGATAAAACCTTGGGCTGAAAAATGCGAAAAATACCACAAGGATTTAGTTTCACGAAAGGCCTCTGTAGACAAACTCATGGCGCGGGAAGAAAAAGCTGTCGAGACTTTTATTGCGGGCATGAAAAAAAATGAAGAAGCCATGACAAAATTTCACTGTTCCCTCGACCAAAAAACCACATCTTTGCAAAGTTGTAAGGGCTGTCTAATGCACTGTTTGCCTGTTTTGACAGAAGCTATCAAACCGTTTAGCGGAAAGCCATTTGGAAAAGGACGTGGGGGCAAGAAAAAAACAATGGCTTTTAACGAAAACAGGGAGGAGAAGGGCTCCTTTAAAAACATCTTGCAAGAAAAGCTCCATTCATGTCATCTACGATCCGCGTGAATACTGTATTCCTTTGAGCGCGAAAAAAAACCCCACAGCACATACCAGAAAGAATGACACTAGCACGGTATGAATTTTACCTTTACAAAAATATTTGGCATAGAAATACGCAAATAAGACAACCGCGCGCAGCTTAAAACAAACTAACTCTTCGATAAGAAAACAACATTTGCAACGAAACAGACTGTATCGCCCACTTAATTATCCTTCCGTGCGGTAACATGCATTGGACAGATATTCCTGCTTCCAATAATAGGCGATGCCGTAAATTTTAGAGGGTCACTGCCGGTGTGACAGCGGATATAGTCCCCCTGGAGTCATAGTCCGGTAGCATTGTATTTGACCAATTAAGCAGCATGATCTATTGTACCGCTAACCCTAACAAAAACATTTAGCAATGCGGGCTATTGTTACACGGACTATCAGCCCTAGGACTACTATCCCCGCCACACCGGGATCACTGTTGCTGTTGTTGTATATATTTTTTGTAAATGAATTATATAGCCTGTACTTTGAACATATGAATACTGGTATATGAGTGAAAAGCAATCGCTCCTGTTGTCTGTCTATTAGAAAGACACATGCTCTTGTTTGTATCATGTAGCAGAGAAAGGCAAGAGAGCAGTTGCCCAATGTCTTCGCTCATTAGAGATTGTTTTGTGAGCTGTCGAATCGTTTATTCTTTAAGATCTTTGACACAAAGATATCCCCAATCTTGACTTATGGGGCCATGAGGAGTTCACCTCAATTGAATGAGTACACTATTGTGCATGCAAGCGTTTTATGAATGTTTCAACAAAGGCCCATAATACTGCGGCTTTGGAGATTGCGGCCGCCGTAAGTATTTTCCTATTGCAAAGCCAAGATTCAGAAATACTGGTTACGATTGATACAAGATTTATATGTCTTGTATTTGCATTTGTACGACCAACCGTTCTATCATTATTTATCAATATCATGTCTACAAAACGTTATGAAATTTTACGAAATTTATCGGCCACGTATCTGCAAAAAGTAAAAGAGCAGAGGCGTTAGTGTATGTGTATTATTATGTACATAAGTATCATCGTGTCTTCCTATTGTATTATTCCGCTGTATGTGTCTATATTTTCATGCTGCAAAAAATGTGGCCTAAAAATCAGTTGAAATAAATTGAATTGAATTGTATTGATAGACAAACCACAAGGGTGCCGCTAAGTGAAGACACGTTTTGAAATTAAGAAAGTGTTCGCTGCTAAAATTCCCTTTTTCTCAGTTGTTTATAAGATCATGTTAGAGATTGCCACTGAGAGTTCCCACTCCAGAGAAGGAGCAACGAAATAAAAAGGGAAAACGAACATGCATGATGCGCTTCAATGTGTCATGTTCAATATTGCTCTGTCTCTATTTCTCTTCTAGATTTGAAAATGTGTACTTGGAAATTAGAAATAAAAGTGTTTTTCCATATCACAAATAACGTCGTATATGAGTTGTTCTTTCTTCATGTGCGTGTCAAAATATCCACCCTTCCATCAGGAAAAGGGTGGCGCAAGAGAGTTGTCCTGTCCTCCTCTTCCCGCGCTATACAAACCCGGCCACCATGCGAGACGAAGAGGACAGACCTTGTTGCTTTGGAGTTAAACGGACATTGAGGAAACGGGGCCCCTAAAATGTGGCGACGAGTCGAGGCAATTCGCGTCATAGTTTAAGCTCGGATGAGCAGTCTCTATGCATAGTCGATGACAAGGATTGCCTAGAGACTGGTAACATCCCAGTTATAGCAACATAATGCTTCAGTAAGCTATTTGCCCCGAACAGACTTCCCCGATGGTGGAGACCCTAATTGATCCACACTCTTCGCTCCGCTCGGCTTGTGACAGCAGCCCGTAAAACCTCAGGAGGAGCGCGAATAAGAGTGCACATTAATCTGTGCTCGTTGCGGCATCGGGCTGCTTGTACTCTGCTACGCGACGAATGCCCTCCCGTGGACAGCGCAGACGGTAGGCGCCGAAATTTTGAGTGCTCACACGAAGCGCGGAAAAAATTCTTCAAGCACAATATCACGGGAGGGCATTTGTCGCGGGCGTCGAAGGATGCACCTTTCAACGCCCCGGGACCCTCGGACTTCGGGCCTCGGATTTTGGGCGTTGTAAGGGACATTATACCTACTACTGATAAGTCTTAACATTAAAATGTTAGAAGACGATGAAGACTGACGACGGATACTGCGTTATCATAGAGACTCCCCTCCGACGAGCCAAAAAGAGACTAACATCTCGTTTACCTTTGATGAAAAAATCCACCCAGACTTATAAATCTAAATCTGCTTGATATCCATTGTACTTAAGCCCATTCAACGAGCTTCTGAACGTCCAATGGATGCCAAAGCACAAGAAGAAACACGTATCACCAAGTATGAATTAAAGAAGAATGGTTAACACTCTGTATCTATTGGCAGATAAACGAGCAACTAGTTCTAATTTTGAGAATAAATTCAACATCCGTTGAACTTATCGGATTGCTTCTGCCTAGTGAAGTATTTTATTGAAACCCCGTGCTAAGTATTCTTCGCAAACAAAATGTGTTAGTCAGGCTAAAAAAAAATAAATTGACGTGATCAATAAATAAGCATAGTTTAGCCCTTCACAAAAATCGAAGTTGCTCAGTTTTCTTAGCAAGTATATATGGCAAGCGGAGTGTCCAGTAATTAAAAAAACCTAAATTTATTCAAAAAACCTGGTTTTTTACCTAATAAACTAAGTTTATTTGGAAAAAATATAGGTTTTTTTAAACAACCTTGTTTATTAGCTAATAAACTGAGTTTCTTTAATAAAACCAAATTTTTACCTAATAAACCTTGTTTCTATCCACAAATGTCAAGTTTAACAAATAAACTTGATTTTATTCCCTAAAATGTAAGTTTTTCATCCAGTGGTAATAAACTTAGTTTTATAGGAAAGAATCTTGGTTTATTAACAATAACTGGACAAATGGCTAATAAAGCTACCTTTTTTACGTAAAAAACTTGGTTTTATACAAAACAATTTAGTTTGTTGCAATAAAACCTGGTTTTATTGTAAAAATGTAGGTTGTTTTGAATAACTGGACAAACGGCGTGCAAAAACCTACTTTCTATCGAGAAACTTGTATTTTCTACCTCGCCCCATGTACACAAATCCGCGATGTTATCGGGACGAGAATGGGCAACCTCGGCACCACGTGGTACTAATGCTGCACTGCACTGCACTCTGTAAGCTAGTTAGTGAGACCCTAACCTCATCCAGATAACTCAATGTAGGTAGGATCGAGGTTTTAAAATGTAAGTTTTCTAATAAACCTGGTTTTTAAAAAAAATTAGGTTTATCAGTAATAAACTTAGTTTTTTTGAATAAACTAGGTTGTTTTGGTAATAAACCTTGTTTTATTGAATAAATGGACATTTCTGTACAGAAACTTATATTTTATACGATTATGTGGTAAAAAAAACCAAGTTTTTTAGGTAATAAACAAGGTTTTTCAGCATAAATGTTAGTTTCTGTTAAAAAACCTACTTTATTAGGAAAGAAAGTAAAAAAACTTGGTTTTATTAAAGAAACTCGATTTATTAACTAACCAACAAGGTTGTTTTAAAAAAAACTATATTTTTTTCCAAATAAACTTAGTTTATTAGGCAAAAAACCTGTTTTTTTTAATAAATCTAGGTTTTTTTAATTACTGGACACTCCGCTTGCCATAAGTATAACGATGAGAGAGGTATCACTTTGTTCGTATAGGTCTTGCTAACACTTGTTAGATGTTTAATTTCAATCAATACTTGGTTTAATAGATGTTCTGCTTGGCACCTAATGCATATTGCAACTTGAATAGGATCAGTCATGTCCAGGCATCATGCGGAAGTGATCAACTACTATTGGTTTCACGCCGATGAAATGTTTGCGAGAGAAAAGCATTCCATTTGAACTGATTGCTAATATTGGATATGGGTTATTGCGAGCTGGGCACCGCACTTCGAAACCTGGAACTCTTGTCAAATGCATTAAATTGTTGTCCTCTCTAAATGACAACCTAAAAAGTGTAAAAGATCTATATTTCCCTTTATCCTTCCGTTCGAAAGATATTAATCCGCTGTTGACATGATCCCATGCCCCAAGATAGATTTTTCCCATATTAAACTTCGGCTTGTAAAGCAGTCTGTAGTAACCTTCTTTGTAGCGAAATACAATTACTGTTCTTTTCTTTATGAGATAAATCAAAATATTTGCATTCGACCACACTGCCCGATGAAGAGGGCGGAGCTGCCTTTTTTCACCTGGGAAGGACGTTATCAAATTTGGATGAGTAAATGCAATATCTTGTTCGGAGCGATGGTCAATTTTAAAAATAATCAGATCGTAATAAGGCTTGCCTTGTTTGGTTGTTCTGGTAAGATTTTGAGTCCAAACTATTACATGACTCATGTCATCTGACATCACTGGGCTGCATCTTAAACCACTTATGGTGCAGTTCACAGTAACATGAGATACAAACCTTCCGCTATAACTGTATAAATCTACATACAACTTACTGCGAGAGGAATGTAAACAGAACACAAGCAGATATGCTTTAAAATATGATACATCTGTGACCCGTTTTTGTAGGTTAAAAAGATGTTTTTGTGTAGGAATTGAGCCTGGGTAATATGCAATAAAAAAGGATGGAGGATTCATCATTCGAAAAATGCCACCACATGAATGTAAGAGAAAGAACTGTTGTTTAGGACAGTAAACAATACCCAGTATATGTCTCGGAGTAGTTTTCTTCAGTCGAAACCTTCGTTGTAGCCGAAACGTAGCATATCTATTCGGATCTGAGATGAGAAGAACGCGAAGTTTGGTAACTAGTGACCTTCAGCACTGTCAAAACGTACCAGTTATCCATATGGAAAATACGTACGTCGCATACGGATAAGTGGTACGTAAGTCGGTCATCAAATGAGCTTGAGCTTCGATAACTCAGCCGTACGCAATTTGTGAACAGCTCATCAGATAGGTAGCAATGAAAACGCCTCTGATTTCTCCAAAAAAACTTCACAAACGAAAGCATCTTCAACGAAAGCTACAATATTTCTCAACCGGATAGTAATATGATAGAAGACTAAATTTAGCTGCAAATGCGAGTCAAATCTTTCAATATCATGCGTATTGCATCACGTATTGAATACAGTTCTATACTTATGCGGTACCACGTGTCTTCCAAAGTACACAAACTGATGACGTCGTACGCAAAATCGATAGGGACACGTTATAAAGGCAGAGGACTCGACGGGCGGAAAGTCTCTTATATCGCGTATGGTTCCCCACTGGACTTTTGGGATGCTGCTCGCTTACACTTATATCCGTCAAAACCTGACTAATCGGTCATGACTTCAATGGTTATTTAGCCGTGTATTAATCTTTACGATTTCCAAACTGATAAATCGAATAGCATTGATATTGATAAGCTGTGTATGACGGGGGAGGTACAGAGAATAGAAGAGCAGTCGGTGGTAGTTTCCGTGGATTCCCTTTCCCGCCCACTCGTCCAAATTGCAACAAAAAACTAATAAGACACGTGTGTGTATTGCAGGAGACACGGACTGGACCCTCGTCAGTACGTAGAGGAAAACAGGTGTTGATAGTAATAACGTTAGTGTGATACCACAATCGGCGGCGCATAGTGTCAAGCAGGGGTATTTCCCTCCTGCTGGGTAAGTCCCACGTCCAAGTAAGTTAAGAGTATGTTCAAGGTAGGTTTATGGCCCTTGCACACTTGTGGCTCATGCGATGTAATTTTCCGATCCGAATGATGATATGATTTGACGCCGTGGATTCAAATACGAAAAGGTCTATTTGTCAGTAGGGTTTCCGAGGATATGATAACACTTTGATCATTACCTCTACCTACCCGCTCCATCCAGATGTCTGCTCCTTTTTTGTTTAATTTTGTACCTGTCGCATCCTCATGCTGTGATGAATGTATTGTGCAAGTGGTTTGCGCTTTGCACTCAACACTAAAACCTACCACATGTCTTCCCGATGGTAGAAAAATAGAGCACTGCAGTAGAGATCTCGTCAGAGATACCTCCTTCTCGGTGGGATAGCCTTCCCAATGCACTCGCTCAAAGATTCTCAAAGAAATGACCATATGGAATGACAATATAGAATACATAGCCATGTGTATGTATAATACACTGCTGAGCAGTGGAGAGACGTGATGAGCCATGGTCTAATGGAAGGGTTTTCATATGATTTCTCTGATTATTTCAAAATTGCTAAGGTTCAGAAAACCTCTAGATATTTCTTCACTTTTGACTCAGCAAAGTTACTTTAAAAAACTGACTTTGCGTTATTAAGTTGAGTATTGGACCAATATTAAAACATCTGATTTCGATTTTCTTTAATGAACACGGTGAATGTATTACTCCTTCAGTATTAAAGTATTACACGTTTTTCCTATTTTGTTTCGCATCGAACATCGTAAAAAACGCGTTGTCCGTTATTTTAGCCCTCTCAACTTGATCCTGGCCTAGGAAACTTTTCGCAGCCGAGGTTGGACTTAAAGGACCATTGGTATCATTAAGACCAATATTACCAAGCTGTGGGCTGCCCAGTCGCCTCTTATTCTACATAAAATTACATGTAGTTTCCATAAGAAATTGCACAAAACAATTAAGAAAAAAAAAATTAAAAATCTGACTAAATTATCACGCTATTCCGATGTTACTCCGATTTGACCCGAGTTAGCCTTCCGTGGGTCGATTCTCTACTAGCACTTGTAATGCGCTGCCTGTAGTCATTGATCTAAACAGTACTGTGACGTCTTGTTGTAGATATATATTTTCCTTGTTCTTAAGCAAATCGAGGGGAGCCCAATCAACATTGGTGGCGGATGACATTACTTGCTGTTTTTCGAACACTTGAATATACACTGTGCGCATTCGACTTCTTTTCCCAACGCGGCCTCGAAAAAAAGAGAAAAAAAGAGAAATGGGAAAGAATGAGTAATTTGCAAGGCTTAAGCCACCCAAATCTCGGTTAAAAACACTGCCTTCACTGGCATGAAAAAAGAGTCTAATGGTAACATACTTTATCATTAAGGGTAGACAAGTGCACATTTTAATGACAACATGGTGTAGACATAACAAAAACGTGCCCCACATAACAAAGAACTGACCAATGGACTCTTCTCCTGGCATTGTATACTGTCGTTTGTCCACATTGATCCATATCCCACATGCATTTCCACACTCTTGTAATAATCCTATTAAAAAGGCCAATCACACCTGACCGCAATATGTTTTTTTTTATTTTCCTGTTCTATGTGCTCAGCGAAGTAAGATAACATCATGCCTATAACCGAATAGACATTTAGCTGTAAAGTATCAAGCCCTGGTTTGTACTTTCTTCAGACGCTTGAAACTATTCATAGCATTGGTTTCTGCTATTTAAAATTAGTGCTGCAAAGTTCGATCGACATCCTGCCCACGGTGAGTGAGAAGTGTTGCATTTCCGTAGGTCTAGAGAGCAGCATATCATAGGCTTAAACATGTTAAAATAATTGAAAGAACCAATACCTGAATTGACCGATATCGATTGTACTGTACTCATAGTGAATTGCGATCAATACGATTATCACCGCCTATCTCTTTAAACACTGCACCGATCACGTTAATGAATGATGCTACTCGTATATACAGGGTGTTATCAATAATAGTTCAGGCAGCACGCATGTCCAGGCAGCATCCATGTCCAGGCAGCATCCATGTCCAGGCACCATGCTAGTCAAGGCGCATGTCTAGACAACATGCATGTCCAGGCACCACACATGTCCAGGCACCAATCATATCCAAGTACTATGCTTGAAAAGGCACCAAGCTTCTCAAGGCACCATGCAACTCCAGGTACCATGCATGTCCAGGCAGCACGCATGTCCAGGCAGCATCCATGTCCAGGCACCATGCTAGTCAAGGCGCATGTCTAGACAACATGCACGTCCAGGCACCACGCATGTCCAGGCACCAATCATGTCCAAGAACTATGCTTGATAAGGCACCAAACTTGTCAAGGCACCATGCAACTCCAGGTACCATGCATGTCCAGGCAGCACGCATGTCCAGGCAGCATCCATGTCCAGGCACCATGCTAGTCAAGGCGCATGTCTAGACAACATGCACGTCCAGGCACCACGCATGTCCAGGCACCAATCATGTCCAAGAACTATGCTTGATAAGGCACCAAACTTGTCAAGGCACCATGCAACTCCAGGAACCGTGCAGGTCCAGACAGCATGCATGTCCAGGGACCATGCATATTCAGGTGCAACGCATATGCAGGCATCAAGCATGTCCAAGCACCATGCTTGTCAAGGCACCAGTATGCCCAGGCACCATGCATGCCCAGAGGATATATTCTTGTCAAAGCAACACACATGTCCAGGCACCACGCATGTCAAGGCGCCATGCATGTCCAAGCAATATGTATGCCCTGGGACCATGCTTGTTCGGTCAGCAAGTGGAGTTGATAAATGATTGTTTGTTTACACCACATGAAGTATGAGCAAAGTATTCCAACTGCTTGTCTCTAACTGACACCCTCACATGTGAGAAGGATTTATGATTGCTTTACTTTTTGTTCCCAGCTGTAGTGGAAATGAATATCCAGTGTCGACACCGATTTGCATCATTGTTGACTCAGATTCCTAACTTCTGCGGACCAATTTTTAGTATATCTTGGTTTCCGTGGTATCTGATATTTCCTTTTATTGCATAGCCTTTCCGTGTCCAAGACATGCCAGAGACTGCTACGTTGCCAGGATACATCACATATCACACGGAGTTCTTAACTGGATGCGGAGGGGGGCAGGACTTTCATATGAAGGGTGGGAAATATTCATTTTCTTTCAAAACCTTTTCCCCGAAATGTTTACCTAAACCATGGGCGTTTCTTTGCCCTAGCATTCCTCATGACCAGGTTGGCTCCAAAATGCCCTTTTGTTACATCATAAATCATAAATACCTTATTCTCAGTTTTAAACGACAAGTTCAGCGTATAGTTTGTCCAGCCCCTTTTCAACAATGAGGCGGTCATAATAACGCTCATGCCAATCCGTAGCATAGGTCTGAGGTTTGCCGCTCATTCATGAAGGAATGGTGTCGATTACTAGTGATTGGTCAGAATACCAGAATGATAACCAGCCGGTTACGTCAAATCTGTCTATTCATTGCTGAACTAGCCAATCCAGACAGACATGCCTCCATTCATGAACGCGGCTATGCAGTATTGTAATCGTGGATTGGGGCATGGCCAACGGACTGGTAGTTTAAAACCAAGAATTAAGTATGCCTATTAAGATATCCTCCAAAGGTGTGATGAGAGACGAAAACTGAAACAAACCAGGTTCAACTCACCCCAGGAGAGCGAGGCCTACCGAGCAATCAACAAGGAGGTCAAAAAAGAAGTAGGCAAGGCCAAGGAGACCTGGATCCAACAGAAATGTGACAGCATCGAGTCTAGTCTGAGGGCAAACAACACTAAAGTAGCGTACGACACTGTAAAAGAGCTCACCCAGCAGAAGTCGAGCAGGATAAGTTGCATTGAAGACGCCAATGGGACCCTACTCTCCGAGAAGCCAGCCATTGCAAAGATATAGCACGAGTACTGCTCCGAGCTGTATAACTATCAGATATCGGCTGAGCAAGAAGTCCTCCAAGAGCTGAAGGACCAGACAGCGGACCAGGTTGAAGAGGACCCTGATATCCTGGAGAGCGAAGTGGAGGCTGCCCTTAAGAGTCTCAAACATGGCAAGTCCCCAGAAGAGAACAATATGGCAGAGTCGCGCGTCGAACTGGAGTCACCTTTGACGATATCGGGTCGAACGATCAGCGATCTGAGGTTCGCCGATGACATCGATCTCCTACACGGCTCAGCAAGTGACCAAATCCACCACTCACAGAAGGTTGACAAAACCAGTGGCAGATATGGCATGGAAATTAGCCTAGAGAAGACAAAGACAATGGCATCCAGCGGAGGTGAACCGATTGACGTGTGCCTCAGAGACTACCACCTGGAACAAGTGGCAGAGTTCATCTATCTTGGAGCCACACAAACAGAGGACGGTACGTTCGTCAAGGAGGTGAAGACACGCATAGCCAAAGCTGCAGCTGCCTTAGCCAGACTTAAGATAATTTGGCGCGACAGAAACATCGCAATGACGTCAAAACTCCACCTTCTAAGATCCTTGGTGATCTCAGTCTTCTTGTATGCGGCAGAATCCTGGACCATGAACAGCGAGATCGAGAAGCGGATCAACGCGTTTGAAATGAACTGTTACAGGAGACTGCTCGGCATACACTATACCACCCACACCACCAACATCCGAGTAAGAGAGCTGGTCATCCAGTACATCGGGCGCCATGATAGCATCCTAACCATTGCCAAGAAGAGAAAGCTGAGGTGGTTCGGCCACGTCACCAGAGCCAAGGGAACGCTAGCCAATACCATCCTGCAGGGCACAGTAGAGGGGAACCGTCGACGTGGCCGACCAAAGAGAATTTGGATGGACGATGTGAAGGACTGGACCGGAAGGAAGACCAGTGACCTGATCCGCCTCGCAGAAGACAGAACCATATGGTCCCGAATCGTCGATAAAACAGGGTCGCCCCAATGGCCGCATGGCTGCGGGATATGATGATGATGATGATGATCAAGATAGGAAAACAAATTATCTTTTGAGGGATGGGACATGTCCTCTTGAAGAAATCCTTGGATTTGTATTCTCCGACTTGGAAATGTAGGTTAAATCAGAAGTCTGTGCGATATGTGATGTATCCTTGCTATCCTTGTTCCTGACTCGTCTGAGGGCCCACATGAACCATAAACAGGTAGGGAAAACGACTCGCTTAAAAGCAACTTCAGGTTTTCCTTTTTGGCCACCCGTGGCGAGTTGTTCAGAATAACGTTAGCTTTAACGGGAGCGTTAAGTTTTGACGTTACATTTTAATGGGTTGAAATGACGTCATTAAGGATACTTACTAGGTAACTGTTTAGGAAAACGTGGTGGACAAGTCGGGATCAACTCAGATCGAAGTTCAGTGTCAAAGGTCACCCGACCTAGGGGGTCCTGAATACAAAGTTTCAAATTCATAGCCCTCTCGGGAAGTGCTACATTCGTCATCTTTTCCTAACCTGGCACCGAAAAATGGTGAAGTCGGAAAAAAATTGCGTAATTTGCAAGGCAGCAGCTTCCCAAGTCTCGGCAAAACAACACTGCCTTCACTGCCCTCAGTAACACTGTTGACATGCTATAAACTTTCCGAAGTATAGTGTGCGAATGAAATAGAAGACGAAAAAACCGATTGAACCAATTCCGAGAGTACGATGCTACGTCATTGCCAGTGTGTGTGTCTGGAATTGATGAATTACCTGTTGAGCTAGGAATTCCTGGGCTTCGCCTGACTGATCACCTGGCAATGCTTGAACGTGACAAAGGCATGGATTTTCCGGTTTGCAAATGTGCTCAGCGAAGTAAGATAAGCATCCTGCCTATAACCGAAAACAGTCTGAGCCGTGCGGTATAATGAGGCTCTGGTTTGTTCTTTTTTCAGACGCTTGGAGCCATTCATAGCATTGATTTTGCTATTCTAAATAAGTGCTGCGAAGCTGTATTTTTATATTCACAATCTGAATTGATCAATATCCATTGTACTATACTCATACATGAAGTGAATTTCGATCAATACGATTATCACTGCTTATTTCCTTTGAACTCTGAATCGATCGCGCTGATGAATGATGCTACTAGTATACAGAGTGTTAATAATAGTCCAGGCAGTATGCATGTCCAGCAACATGCATGTCCAGATACAATGCATGTCCTGGCACCATGCTGGCCAGGCACTATTCTTGCCAGGCACCTTTCAAGTTCAGGCACTATGCATGTCCGGGCACAATGCATGTCCAGGCACCATACTAGTCAAGGGCCCGAGCATGTCCAGGCACCACGCATGTCCAGGCACCAAGCATATCCACGCACCATGCTTGTCAAGGTACCATGCTTGTCAAGGCCCCATGCATGTACAAGCACCATGCATGTCCAAGCACCATGTTTGCTCAGGCACCATGCATGTCCAAGCAACATGCATGTCCAGGCTCCATGCATGTCCAGGCATCATGCATGTCCAAGCAACATGCATGTCCAGGCACATACTTGCCCGACACCACGCATGTCCAAGCACCATGCATATCCAGGCGCTCTGCTTGTCCAGGCACGAAGCATCGATCAAGGCACCAAGTGAAAGTGATAAATGATTGTTACGCCAAATGTAGTATGAGCGAGATAAAGTATTCCTGCTGTACTGAGTGTTAATATGTCTATAGAGTTGTTATTTCTCCGAAACTTGACCATTACGGCTATAAAATCTTGTCAACTTCATTGTTCTAACTGTCAGCCTCACATGTCTGAAGGATTTTTGAATTTATTTTTATTTGATCTCTGCTGTAGTAGAAATAGATAGCCAGTGTCAACAACGACTTGCATTATCGTTTATCGACTCAGGTTTCTTATTTCTGCCGACCTATTTGCAGTACGGTATTCTTGGTTTCCGTGGTATCCTTTAAGACCTGTTATTGCAGAGCTCTTCCTTGTACCCATGCATGCTGTAACTGCTAGCTAGCAAGGATACATCACATACCACACGGAGTTCTTAACTGGACACCTAGGGAGGCAGGACTTTCATCTTTTTCAAAAACATTTTTTCCGAAATTATTACCTATATCATGAGACATTTTCTGTACTCCTCGTTATCAAGTTGGTTGAAAAATGTCCCTTTGTTACACCACATTACATCAGTTTTGGAAACAAATTATCTTTTGAGGGGTGGGGCATGTCCTCTTGAAGAAAATCTGGGATTTGACTTCTCCGACTTGGAAAAGTAGGTCAGATCAGAATTCCGAGCGATATGTGATGTATCATTCCTGACGCGTCTGAGGACCCACATGAACCATAAAAACATATTGAGTCGCTTATAACCGACTTCAGGTTTTCACTGTTGGCCAGCTGGGTTGAGTTGCTCAGAATAACGTTAGCTTTAACGGGGGCGATAAGTCTTAACATTGAAATGTTAAAAGACGATGAAGACTGACGACGGACACTGCGGTATCACAGAGACTCCCCTCCGACGAGCCAAAAAGAGACTAACATCTCGTTTACCTTTGAGGAAAAAATCCACCCAGACTTATAAATCTATATCTGCTTGATATCCATTGTACTTAAGCCCATTCAACGAGCTTCTGAACGTCCAATGGATGCCAAAGCACAAGAAGAAACACGTATCACCAAGTATGAATTAAAGAAGAATGGTTAACACTCTGTATCTATTGGCAGATAAACGAGCAATTAGTTCTAATTTTGAGAATAAATTCAATATCCGTTGAACTTATCGGATTGCTTCTGCCTAGTGAAGTATTTTATTGAAACCCCGTGATAAGTATTCCCCGCAAACAAAATGTGTTAGTCAGGCTAATTAAAAATAAATTGACGTGATCAATTAAGAAAATAGAGAATAAAGTTAGCATAGTTTTGCCCTTCACAAAAATCGAAGTTGCTCAGTTTTCTTAGCAAGTATAACGATGAGAGAGGTATCACTTTGTTCGTATAGGTCTTGCCAACACTTGTTAGATGTTTAATTGCAATCAATACTTGGTTTAATGGATGTTCTGCTTGGCGCCTAATGCATATTGCAACTTGAATATGATCAGTCATGTCCAGGCATCATGCGGAAGTGATCAATGACTATTGGTTTCACGCCGATGAAATGTGTGCGAGAGAAAAGCATTCCATTTGAACTGATTGCTAATATTGGATATGGGTTATTGCGAGCTGGGCACCGCACTTCGAAACCTGGAACTCTTGTGAAATGCATTAAATTGTTGTCCTCTCTAAATGACAACCTAAAAAGTGTAAAAGATCTATATTTCCCTTTATTCTTCCGTTCGAAAAATTTTAATCCGCTGTTGACATGATCCCATGTCCCATGATAGATTTTTCCCATATATAACTTCGGCTTGTAAAGCAGTCTGTAGTAACCTTCTTTGTAGCGAAATACAACTACTGTCCTTTTCTTTATGAGATAAATCAAAATATTTGCATTCGACCACACTGCCCGATGAGGAGGGCGGACCTGCTTTTTTTCAGCTTGGACGGACGTTATCAAATTTGGATGAGTAAATGCAATATCTTGTTCGGAGCGATGGTCAATTTCAAAAAGAATTAGATCGTAATAAGGCTTGCGGCGTTTGGTTGTTTTGGTAAGATTTTGTGTCGAAACTATCACATGACTCATGTCATCTGACATCACTGGCCTGCATCTTAAACCAGTCATGGTGTAGTTCACAGTAACATGAGATACAAATCTTCCGCTATAACTGTATAAATCTACAGACAACTTACTGCGAGGGGAATGTAAACAGAACACAAGCAGGTATGCTTTAAAGCATAATACATCGGTGACCAGTTCTTGAAAGTCAAAAAGATGTTTTTGTGTAGGAACTGAGCTTGGGTAATATGCAATAAAAAAAGATGGAGGATTCATCCTTCGGGAAATGCCACCACATGAATGTAAGAGAAATAACTGTTGTTCCGGACAGTAAACAATACCCAGTATATGTCTCGGAGTAGTTTTCTTCAGTCGAAACGTTCGTTGTAGCCGAAACGTAGCGAATCTCTTCGGACCTAAGATGAGAAGAACGCGAAGTTTGGTAACTAGTGACCTTCAGCACTGTCAAAACGTACCAGTTATCCATATGGAAAATACGTACGTCGCATACGGGTAAGTGATACTTAAGTCAGACATAAAATGAGCTTGAGCTTCGATAACTCAGCCGTACGCAATTTGTGAACAGCCCATTAGATAGGTAGCAATGAAAACGCCTCTGATTTCTCCAAAAAAAACTTTACAAACGAAAGCATCTTAAACGAAAGCTCAAACCGGATAGTAATATGATAGAAGACTAAATTTAGCTGCAAATGCGAGTTAAATCGTTCAATATCATGCGTATTGCATCACGTATGGAATACAGTTCTTATACTTATGCGGTACCACGTGTCTTCCAAAGTACTCAAACTGATGACGTCGTACGCAAAATCGATAGGGACACGTTATACAGGCAGGAGATTCGACGGGCTGAAAGTCTCTTATATCGCATATGGTTCCCCACTGGACTTTTGGGATGCTGCTCGCTTACACTTATATCCGTCAAAACCTGACTAATCGGTCATGACTTCAATGGTTATTTAGCCGTGTATTAATCTTTACGATTTCCAAACTTATAAATCGAATAGCATTGATATTGATAAGCTTTGTTTGACGGGGGAGGTACAGAGAATAGAAGAGCAGTCGGTGGTAGTTTCCGTGGATTCCCTTTTCCGCCCACTCGTCCAAATTGCAACAACACCTATATGACACGTGTGTGTATTGCAGCAGACACGGACTGGGCCCTCCTCAGTACGTAGAGGAAAACAGGTGTTGATAGTAATAACGTTAGTGTGATACCACAATTGGCGGCGCATAGTGTCAAGCAGGGGTATTTCCCTCCTGCTGGGTAAGTCCCACGTCCAAGTAAGTTAAGAGTATGTTCAGGGTAGGTTTATGACCCTTGCACACTTGTGCCTCATGCGATGTAATTTTCCGATCCGAATGATGATATGATTTGACGCTGTGGATTCAAATACGAAAAGGTCTATTAGTCAGTAGGGTTTCCGAGGATATATGATAACACTTTGGTCATTACCTCTACCTACCCGCTCCATCCAGATGTCTGCTCCTTTTTTGTTTAATTTTGTACCTGTCCCATCTTCATGATGTGATGAATGTATTGTGCAAGTGGTTTGCGCTTTGCACTCAACACTAAAACCTACCACATGTCTTCCCGATGGTAGAAAAATAGAGCACTGCAGTAGAGATCTCGTCAGAGATACCTCCTTCTCGGTGGGATAGCCTTCCCAATGCACTCGCTCAAAGATTCTCAAAGAATTGACCATATGGAATGACAATATAGAATACATAGCCATGTGTATGTATAATACACTGCTGAGCAGTGGAGAGACATGATGAGCCATGGTCTAATGGAAGGGTTTTCATATGATTTATCGGATTATTTCAAAATTACTAAGGTTCAGAAAACCTCTAGATATTTCTTCACTTTTGACTCAGTAAAGTTACTTTAAAAAACTGACTTTGCGTTATTAAGTTGAGTATTGGACCAATATTAAAACATCTGATTTCGATTTCCTTTAATGAACACAGTGAATGTATTACTCCTTCAGTATTAAAGTATTGCACGTTTTTCCTATTTTGTTTCGCATCGAACATCGTAAAAAACGCGTTGTCCGTTATTTTAGCCCTCTCAACTTGATCCTGGCCTAGGAAACCTTTCGCAGCCGAGGTTGGACTTAAAGGACCATTGGTATCATTAAGACCAATATTACCAAGTTGTGGGCTGCCCAGTCACCTCTTATTCTACATAAAATTACATGTAGTTTCCATAAGAAATTGCACAAAACAATTAAGAAGAAAAAAATTAAAATCTGACTAAATTATAACGCTATTCCGATGTTACTCCGATCTGACCCGAGTTAGCCTTCCGTGGGTCGATTCTCTACTAGCACTTGTAATGCGCTGCCTGTAGTCATTGATCTAAACAGCACTGTGACGTCTTGTTGTGAATATATATTTTCCTTGTTGTTAAGCAAATCTAGGGGAGCCCAAATCAACATCGGTGGCGGATGACATTACTTCCTGCTTTTCGAACACTTGAATATACACTACGCACATTCGACTTCTTTTCCTAACGCGTCCTCGAAAAACAGAGAAACAAAGAGAAATGGGGAAGAATGAGTAATTTGCAAGGCTTTAGCCACCCAAATCTCGGTTAAAAACACTGCCTTCACTGCCCTCAGTGACCCTGCTGACGAGGTGAAATGTAAATTACGTCACAAAATTCCCCGGCATCTGGGAGCGGGAAAGAAATTCGGCCGCTAGAACAAGCGTAATTTGCAAGATACCACTAGAGATGGCCAACTCACACTCCCTCTCACAAATGTAAATGTAACCGACTAGAGGGGAGAACAACTTTTGTCTCTTTTTCACGAGTCACCCCTCACTTAAAAAAAGGATCCAGACAGCACCAAGGTAAGGAGACCATTACTTAAGGAATTGAACCCGAGGCGGAGGACCTTGGTTGAGTTACCAAGACACTCGAGGGTGGAGCTAAAATACAGTCCAAACCCGAGCCGACAGAATTTTTTTAGAATTGGTAATCACACTCTGTGATATTAAACTCAAGGTACATCAAATGATAAAAGACAAGTCCCGGTCTTCAAAAAGGCCGACTGGGATGAAGTCGGAGCAGAAATACGTGACCTACACCCCAGGAGGAGAGAAACGTGGATGAAAACTGGTCCGTCCTCAAAGCTGGAATACAAGGCGCGATCAATCGACACATCCCAATCAGATGATCAAGACCAATAACAGCTTTCCGTGGGTGAATGGTGAGACAAGAAGATCGATCAAGAAAAAGAACCGTCTTTTCAAGAAGTTGACGAAACACCCTACCGAAGTTAACAAGACGAAGTATAAGAATCAAAAGAAGAAAGCCAGGAAAGTCCTGTACCTAACTCATCGGAACTACTTGACAAAGTTTCTAAGTCTAAGCCTGGAGAACAACAACAGAAATGCCTTCCTTTGCTATGTCAAAACACAGAAATGTGATAGCACTGGTATCTCCCCCTAAACGAAAAGGCAAAATAGTGGTTTCAGCAGAAATCCTCAATGAACTATTCAAGTCATCACCCAAGAAGACAAGGCAGAGGATCTCCCCAAACCAGACGGCAACAGGAAACCGGACATATATCACAGCTCAACACCAGTGAAGAGGGCATTAAGAAACTGATCGAAAGCATCAACCCCGGCAAGGCCTGTGGCCCGGATGACATCCACAACCGGGTACTGAAGGAGGCGGCTGCAGAGATAGCGCCACCCCTAACGGCTATCTTCAGACAGTCACTGAACACTGGGCAGCTCTCCAATGACTTAGTTACACCAGTTTTCTAGAATGGCGACTGCTGTACGGAGCCATACATTCGATCGAGGACCAGCACACTCTGCAACAGCTCCTAAGAAACCTTGAGATTTGGGCAAAGAAATGGGGTATGCAGTTCAACGGACCAAAACCAAAAAGTGTGATATATCATTGAATTATTTTTGATAAAGTTAGTAAGGATGCATGAAATGTCTACTAAGTATCATACGGCGAGTATAATGGCCCCTGGCCGTTTCATTTTAAGTCAGAGAGAGCACAATACAACTGCATGTGTATTGTCAATACCTATGAATGTATATTGCTGTCATTACTGTATAACAATACTGTAATGTCATCTCTAAGTTATCCATCCTGCACCCAATAATGCAATAGTGCAATCTTAATGTCCATACGAACAATTCGGAGATTCCATCAAACGGTTGAGGCGATGGCAGACATGACGATACTTTTACCAGTTCTAATATTAATATATATATTTGATGATACATGTACTTTCTAAAGGCTACTCAAAATAATGTTCTTGTCAAAACACTAAATTTGCAAAGAAGACAATTACTTTGAGTCTGCCCGATCACGGAAGTATGTTAAATAATACTTCCATATCATATGATAAGAATTTAACTATAGTATGAATGAATGGGAGCAGGCGAAACTTTGGACAGTTCCTTTATAAACGTAGTTGTTAAATTAGAATTCAGTTACATTATAGAAACTCCATATTAACTACTACATTGAAGACATGCAAACAAAGTCTACCTGATTACAGTATCCTGTGCGCACCATACATGAATGCTTTCATTATCTCCTCAGCTCTAACACTAAAACTTATGAAATATGTTACTGTACTCTTAATAGGGCAACACTCTCTTGGAGGAAACATATACGTAGGCAAGGTAATTCCTTCAAGGCACACTGTTGTAATTAACGTTTTATAAAATATTGAATTTCACCTGAGATTGATAAATCCAGGTACATGCACTGTTGATTAAAAAAAAAAATCTTCTTTATCAGTCTTATTACTCAATACTTACCTTCAGTTATTTCAGATACTTGTAATTAATTGTCCATATGTTTCAGTCTGAAACTTGCAATCTGGATCAATAACCATTACCATAGCATCAGCTCTGGCATATTTCAAATACTGTGATCCACTTGTGGCAGATATAGACAAATATTACTGTAACAACATCACAATGGACCCCCCCCCCCCCCGCCCCAGCCCCCCCCCCCCCACCTCCCATGACGCCATTTCTACTGTACTATAGTATCGGTTGTAAGATGCCCCACCCATAACAAATGTGTCATGTCTAAACAGGGTTTACCACACCCTCCAATATCCATCACCCGTCAAAAATGACGGCAAACTACCTTCGTAATCCAAACTGTGGGCAATCATACAGTGCTATACCGCATGAAAAAAGAGTCTAATGGTAACATACTTTATCATTAAGGGTAGACAAGTGCACATTTTAATGACAACATGATCTAGACAATACAAAAACGTGCCCCACATAACAAAGAACTGACCAATGGACTCTTCTCCTGGCATTGTATACTGTCGTTTGTCCACATTGATCCATATCCCACATGCATTTCCACACTCTTGTAATAATCCTATTAAAAAGGCCAAACTAACATGACCGCAATATGTTTTTTTTTTATTTTCCTGTTCTATGTGCTCAGCGAAGTAAGATAACATCATGCCTATAACCGAATAGACATTTAGCTGTAAAGTATCAAGCCCTGATTTGTACTTACTTCAGACGCTTGAAACTATTCATAGCATTGGTTTCTGCTACTTAAAATTAGTGCTGCAAAGTTCGATCGACATCCTGCCCACGGTGAGTGAGAAGTATTGCATTCCCGTAGGTCTAGAGAGCAGCATATCATAGGCTTAAACATGTGAAAATAATTGAAAGAACCAATACCTGAATTGACCGATATCGATTGTACTGTACTCATAGTGAATTGCGAGCAATACGATTATCACCGCCTATCTCTTTAAACACTGAACCGATCACGTTAATGAATGATGCTATTCGTATATACAGGGTGTTAATAGTTCAGGCAGCACGCATGTCCAGGCAGCATCCATGTCCAGGCACCAAGCTAGTCAAGGCGCATGTCTAGACAACATGCACGTCCAGGCATCACACATGTCCAGGCACCAATCATGTCCTATTACCATGCTTGTCAAGGCACCGAGCTTGTCAAGGCACCATGCAACTCCAGGTACCATGCATGTCCAGGCAGCATGCATGTCCAGGGACCATGCATGTTCATGAGCCACGCATATGCAGGCATCAAGCATGTCCAAGCACCATGCTTGTCAAGGCACCATGTATGCCCAGGCACCATGCATGCCCAGGGTCATGCTTGTCAAAGCAACATACATGTCCAGGCACCACGCATGTCAAGACGCCATGCATGTCGAAGCAACATGTATGCTCTGGGACCATGCATGATCGGTCAGCAAGTGGAGGTGATAAATGATTGTTTGTTTACGCCACATGAAGTATGACCAAAGTATTCCATTTGCTTCGAGTGCATATAATATATTTCAATAATAATAATGATAATAATAATAATATTTAGATGATTTATAGTGCCAGAATCCACTCAGAGTGATCGGTGACACTTTACAAAAGAGAGACATATTAGGAGTGGTAGTGACCAACGAGATAGGATTTAAGATGCAATTTGAAGACTGAGATGCTGGCACATTCTCTCGCACTACGTGGAAGTTGATTACAGAGCCTTGGGGCTGCAGTGGAGAAGGCTCGGTCGCCAAACGTTATCAACCTACTCCTTGGTCGCACCAATGGAGTTGTTGTTTCTCACACTATGCCAAGAAAAATATTGTCAACTGCATGTCTCTAACTGACACCCTCACATGTGAGAAGGATTTATGATTGTTTTACTTTTTGTTCCCAGCTGTAGTGGAAATGAATATCCAGTGTCGACACCAATTTGCATCATCGTTGACTCAGATTCCTAACTTCTGCGGACCAATTTTTAGTATATCTTGGTTTCCGTGGTATCTGATATTTCCTTTTATTGCATGGCCTTTCCGTGTCCAAGACATGCCAGAGACTGCTAGGTTACCAGGATACATCACATATCACACGGAGTTCTTAACTGGATGCGGAGGGGGCAGGACTTTCATATGAAAGGTGGGAAATATTCATTTTCCTTCAAAAACTTTTCCCGAAATGTTTACCTAAACCATGGGTGTTTTTCTGCCCTAGCACTCCTCATGACCAGGTTGCCCTTTTGTTACATCATAAATCATAAATACCTTATTCTCGGGGTTCCCGAGTGACACTGTATAAGATACACGCGCATTTTCATTGTGCAGGCGTCTGCCATTTCCCGAGTTTCCGATCCCAAAATTGCGGCCGAGATACAGCGCTTGGTTCACGGAGACCGGCTCGAGATCGGGAAATCTATCACGAAAACTGAGGACGTCATACGCAGGAATGGGTTCTTTCTCGGTGGATTTCTCGACGCTACGGGAAGCGAAAACTCACTCAGAGGATTATCACGCAAACAACATTGGTCCAGTCTATTCGCTTAAATTCAAGAATTAGCTCTGCATGATTTCCCAGTCGAGGCTTATAATACGAGATGAATTCGGTACACAGATTAGGCACCCTTTTGGATTAACGAGAGATTACGATGCTGGACAGAATCCGATCGAAATACGAGAAAAAATACGAAAATACAATTACACCCCACACAACGGCTCATCGATATCAGATTATTTTTCTTGATCATTGAGACTGTCTCATCACGCTGCAAACAGGTGCTATATAATGCGTGCATGAGGTAGAACCAATAGGATCGATGGACGTGGCTTCTTCAAGAGGAAGTCTTCGGAAAACATCGGCAATAATCGGAAATGGTCGGGTCGTTTTTTAAAGACGGAATCCTAGCAAAGGGGGTTTCACGGTAACGTCACAGCATTTCTTCAAAATGGTGGCTCCCATGTAAACAAAAACACCTGTTGCATTCGACGTTTTTATCGATATAAAATCACATGATCAACTACCTAAATAAACAATCACGAACTAATACTTCAAAGTGTAATCCACTGGTAGATGATTGAATTCAATAAATGTTCACAACAGTAATGTTTAATTCAGAGTCTGTGATTAGTACTCCGACTTTTATCACGGTAGATGTTTGCAGCATATCCAAATGTTGACATGGAGTGACCTTCACATTATGCAGTTGTTCTTATTGATAGAAGCAGAAAAGGGAAATTCCCAATTATTTCCCCCAAAAATACGAACTACTGGGACAGAAACCACCATAGATCCCCTCGTTTTCTTAACTTTTGAGCCCTGTGAAGATGACCAATATTTTGCCTTCATAGGGATGGGTTGTGTACATGGTGTAGTGTAAGTTGCATTACGGTGATCAACTTGAACTTGGCGAGTGCCGCAACCTGAAGAACAAACCACTGGCGGAGATCAACTACGGCAAGGCATTTATCACAACCATGAGAGAAATGGACGGTGATAAACTAGGGCAAGGCAAGTGTCTCAACAAGAGGAAATGTACTTTATCCAAGGACCTAGATTAATATCTCTCAAGATTGTAGCCTATTTGCAGTATAGCCCGGTGGGTGGCACCGGACGGATCGGAGTACCTCTCAATTGCTCAGAATGCGTGTAGACTGGTAGAGAGAGGAGCATAGTCGACCTGGATCTGAGTGGCCCAGTGGAAACATCAGCGGCTGATGGGCCCTGGTTTCATTTTCGATTGGTCCCGGTATAGTAATGGGAGAGCGGGCTACTCTCATCGACACAGCGTAGCTTTGTATTGTTCATAATGTCCTAGTTTGTGAAGCTCAGCTCAAGTTAATATTTTTAGAAAGTGATATTAACACCGGTTGCAGGTTCAAAAAGTAGAGGCCACTGAATCGATGTCCGAAGCAGGCCGTGGGTTCATGGCAATGGGTGCCTTGCCCTAAGTGACACTACAAAATAAAGCACTCGATCTCCGACACCAGTGACAGCCGTGTGCTCCTCTCATCCTGGCACGTCGATTTCCTCCTTTGGTGAATCTTCTTCTTCTTCTTCTTCAGCGTTCGCTCTGCACTTGGAGGGGTCATTCTCCTAGGAGTAATCCTCCTCCAAGGCGGGATGAGCGTATCCTGCGTGCCACTACGGTAAGGCGCCAATTGGGTTTATTGGCCTAGTGGTCCGACTTTGGCGAGAGAGATAGAGTCCACGCAAGCTACTCATGTTTCTCACTTGGTGGGGTCTTAGCTTGCCCAGGCATAGACACCAGGTACAAGGAACCTCGGTTTTGAGTCTCATTCGAAGGACTGTGAATTTTAGTTCCTTGAAAGCCACGCCGGTTCATCCAGACATACGATCCTGGGTTCTCCCCGGGATCGAACCCGGGCCCTATTGCGTGGTGGCCAGCAGTGTAAACCACTAGGCCATGAGGCTCCTTTTTTGTGAATCAATACACTATACGATGTGTTCCCAGACCCTAATAATATATCCTATAGTTATCAATAAATTCCCCCTTTTTTCTGCCGTGTAGCGTTAGGGCGTCATGTTTTTTAGGGTACGCCTGGGGGGGGGGTACGTTCATTTGATAGAGGGCGACTCTCTTCGACAGCGCAGGTTTCCTCTAGGGTCACCAGCTTCCACCTGCATGTACTTACAGTACAATCATCCAATATCAGTCCTTGCTGACGCTCAGCTCTCAACTCAATATTTTAAATACATGTAGCCAAATCATCGAACTGCTCTCTGTGCATTTCTGGGTCTGTGATTGTTTATATCAATATTGTCATCTAGAAGTGGAAGGCTGATAGACGATTGAGACCTGGGCAACAACCTCTTAACCTCAATGTTACACTGGTATCAACTGGATTTAACCGGCTCGAGCGAGTTCAGGCGTGGGACATCAAAAATGATAAGAGTGTAATTTGTCTTATCATTTACAAATGCGCAAATCACTTAATTTTTTAAACATCACACCGGGACGGGCCCATTGCGGAGGAACCATGCCGAAAGTGAAAGGTTTGTGCTTTAAAACATTTGTAAAGTCAACTTTTGATCTGCGGAGATAACTTCAACCGATTTTCTCCACGTTGCCCTGGTTTGACCCAAACATTTTCCTCGTACAGAACATGTATTTACTGTTAGATGGTATGGAGCCACCTGTCAGCAACTTCATGAAACGTAATCTCACAGGCCTATCTTGCTCTTGTCGAAAGTCTCCCTTTAAATGTACATCGCCATGTAAAGTGTTTAAACTCTTATGAATGAAAGAATCCAACACTGTGACGTGTGGCAGATATTACAGCATGATCGTTTTTGGCACGACTTTCTGAGAAACGGACAATAGTTAGAGGTGGTGTTGGTGGTGGTGGTGGTGTTGGTGGTGGTGGTGGTGGTGTTGGTGGTGTTGGTGTTGGTGGTGGTGGTGTTGGTGGTGTTGGTGTTGGTGGTGGTGGTGGTGGTGGTGTTGGTGGTGGTGGTGGTGTTGGTGGTGGTGGTGGTGGTGTTGGTGGTGTTGGTGTTGGTAGTGGTGGTGTTGGTGGTGTTGGTGTTGGTGGTGGTGGTGGTGGTGGTGTTGGTGGTGGTGGTGGTGTTGTTGTTGGTGGTGGTGGTGGTGTTGGTGTTGGTGGTGGTGGTGGTGTTGTAATAATGTTGTGTAATAATGTTGTGTAATAATGTTGTGTAATCGTGTAGGCAAAAACTATTTCATGGACTATTGCAGGTCTATTGGAGCGTCTCAATGATGACGAATACGTCATTGTCGCGGAAGGCTACCTTTTCGAGTTTGAAAGAAGGGGCTATCTCACCGCCGGGCCTTACACGCCCGAGGTCGTGCTGGAACACCCCCATCTCGTCAAGAACATGCACGAGGAGTTTGTCCACGCCGGCAGCGATGTCGTTCTTGCTTTCACGGTAAGGAAGCTTTTCAAAAGACCTGGTGCTTCGAGCCTGAGTGCTTTCGTTTCCCTTGGTTTTAGGGCCTCCTATAAATATAACGTGCAGGTCAATACCCCAGCCTCTAGATTCCCAGACTCAGCCATCCTCGAAAACCCAATCGTATGCTCCTCCACTCGTACACATTACTGAGCTCAGTCGTTCGTGCCGAGAGTTGGCCTCAAGTTCAGGGTGTGGCTCATTCGACGTCAGATCAGTGATTTTCCGGACGTAAATTATTTTGAGAAACCGGGCTTTCTTCCATCTGATCGAATTGCCTGTCTTTACATTATTGTACCTGTAGAACCTTCATACCCATTTTTCAGTATTATGGAAACCGAGAGAAGATGCGTCTGATCGGTTGGCAAGATCGTGTAGAGGAGATGAACCGGGAAGCTTTACGCCTCGCCAAGGAGGTGGCTGACGAGACGGGTACTCTGATGGCTGGGAACATTTGTAACTCGACCTACTACAATCCGAATGATGAGTCGACATGGGAGGACATCCGCCAGGGAATGGAGGTGGGTGGAATGGAATAATGCTAAACTCTGCCACTGATTAATAAATAAGTCCCCAGTTAACAGGGTATTCCTGCCCTTTACTTCTGTATTTTTCTTTGACTTACATCTTATCAACTTCATACTTAAATAGCCATTATTTACAACACAGATCACTACCTTTAAACCCATGGTCCCCTTATTGCTATGCCCAATAATTCTCCCTTAAAGAGATATAACATCCGTCACATTCTTGCTTCCAGCAACAAGTTGAATGGGCTGTCGAAGCAGGTGCTGACTATATATTGGGGGAAACATTCTGTGAATACGGCGAAGCAAAGATGGCGCTGGAAGCTATCCTAAAGAATGGACAAGGTAATCATTTCTATTTCTTCTCCCCCTAATTTTGCTTCTTTCTCGCATTCACTCTAACGTTAGGTGTTAGGTGCTGGCCCTACCTGTCTGGTTTAATTAAACCATCAAATTCGCCCTAATGCCAAGACCTAAGGGTTCCTCAAACGCACGTTAACATCATTGATCGACTCCATTTCAGGGAAGCCAGCAGTTATGACCTGTGCACCGTCGGTTACCGATAACGTCCTGTCCCAGACCATGTCAATGGTCGAGGCTTGTCGCTTGTTGGAGGAGCAGGGGGCGGACGTGACCGGCCTCAACTGTGTTCGTGGACCCCAGTCAATTTTACCCATGATTAGAGAGGTCAGGAATGTCTGTAAGGTGGGTAATTGTTACTTGATTACTCCATATGATGGATGATGCATTGTGATTTATCTCAACAAGTGAGAGTCCTGAGCTCAAAAGATATACATTCTTCTGCTATGCTTTCTTAGCTGCAGTCCTATGAGACTTATAAACCTCAAGTCTATGGTTGATATACATGTACATGTACATTATGTTCAGTCTATCTAAAACTATAAAAGGACCGGGTCTACTGACCCCAAATATGTCATTTAAATTGATGAGTTAAACGAAGGGAACATGTATGGAGAAGGATGCGGACTAAACATGCCATGGACGTGCCAGGTACCTCTGAGTCGACATGATGAAGCTGATGGTGAGGCGTGACACGGAGAAAACTATCAAAGAACCGGGTCGAGGGTCCGAATGATGAGTAAGCGGAGGGGAGATGTAGGGAATTAACATTAGGTCGTTTTGATGCGACTTTACCAAGAACTAAATAACGTATAAGCTTTGAATTCTTACAGTGTTGTAGCAATGATCTTGTGTCTTCTTTCGCAGATTACTTGCATTATTTCTTTAAATGTTGACTGCAGGGCCACATTGCCTGTCTTCCAGTACCATACCGCTGTGATGCTGAGCACCCAACCATGCAGTCACTCAAAGGACATGACACAGGTAGTGCATTTTATTCAGTAAAGCTTATCGTTCCTGCAGGCGATAACTAGGGTAAGCACCCAAGGGCAATAGTTTGGGTAAGCATACAAGGGCAATAGCTTGGGTAAGCATACAAGGGCAATAGCTTGGGTAAGCATACAAGGGCAATAGCTTGGGTAAGCATACAAGGGCAATAGCTTGGGTAAGCATACAAGGGCAATAGCTTGGGTAAGCATACAAGGGCAATAGCTTGGGTAAGCATACAAGGGCAATAGTTTGGGTAAGCATACAAGGGCAATAGCTTGGGTAAGCATACAAGGGCAATAGCTTGGGTAAGCATACAAGGGCAATAGCTTGGGTAAGCATACGAGGGAAAGACAACAGCTCTCCAATAGAAGCGCAGTATCGTCAATCCGTAAAAGCATAAAGCGCCCCCCCCCCGCCCATTGCCAGAAATTAATGGTAGGCTCTTGTTTTGGAAATACGCTTGTCAGTACAGAGTGTCGACTCACCTATTCTTTGCTTTGATCTTAACTACGAGGTACGTTCTTTTTCAGGTACTCGGGCTTTTCCAATCGACCTTGACGAATGGTTTGTCGGGCGAACTGGGGTGGAGAACTTCACCAAGGAATGCATGGACATCGGTGTCAAGTACCTTGGTCTGTGCTGCGGGGGCTCCGCACACACTCTTCGGACCATGGCGGAGACAGTCGGGAAGAAACCAGCTGGAAGCAGGTACGCGCCCAAGATGGAACTGCATACTCACTTCGGTGATAAAAAGCGTGGAGTTGTCACGTACGATATGTCCATTAGGGATCAGATTGAAGGTGGCATGAACAAATAGTGAAAACGTCGGTGATCATAGACCAAGTCTTATCATATAGACGGTAGCTCAGATACTCCTGCACTAACATTTTTTTACAAATTGTGGTCCCAGAATTAGGTCAGATATACATGGACATTCAAGGGAAGAAAATTCTAATTTATTAACAACACGGACATATATAAATGCATGTGGAGGCCAATGGTTTCGGCAAATCTAGTCCGATCACACGACATTGTAAATGACAGAAGCCCGCTGTCAATAATCTACATTTGTTTGTCATCGTTCAGACGGCGACATGACAATTGTTCGTATGTAGAATGCACTTCTGTAAGCGATGTCCGTCACTTACTTCAATAGATGTAGTATATAATTCGCCATGCTCCTAAACAAATTGCCTGACTAAATTTTTGGAGAAAGTTAGATATCTGCCTATCTCAACTCCTAACCACGTGATACACCTTCTGTAAAAATGCCTATCTCATTGAAAAGTTCATACAAGTAGAGGTGACACTTAGTGGCATTAACAAGAACTAGATGTTCCTCGTAGTAAATGGAGGCGACGTCTAGCTGGGTTCCAGCTGAGAATTTGGTTGGACACAATATTATGATATCATCAGCATACCCAAAGGCACAGGCAAAAATTGTTCAAACAAAGCACTCCTGACCAGAGTCGACCAGAGCCGGAGTCTGACCAGAGCCGGAGATAGTATACCCCCTTGCTTCCTTTTATATATTTGCATAGGAGAGATCAAACAAACACATGTGTATAGTTCAAGCTTTATTTACGAACTGACTTGCACATAACATGGTAAACGTAAAATAGAACGAAACATACATGGGAAGGGATTAACCCTCTATTCACAATAATAGTCTTATTCATAACACACATCACCGCACATCATTGGAAGCAAACGAATGTGTTCTATATGGAATGTTAGCTTTCAAATGCATTTTCTGCATTTTCTGATATCTGACGGAGAAGTCAATTATAACTTAACCATTTAAACTCATAACATTGATACAATTATACGATTATCACTGCCTAATTTCTCTAAACTCTGCATCGACCACGTTGATGAATTGTACAGAAGAAGATGTTGACCCCAAGGTGTTTTTTTGGTCTGCAAAAACTTCTTTTTGTCACGAGTGACTGACATACGTATACCATCAGGATTTTAATATCCGATTGAACACAGCTCGGAGGGTTAAAAACACTTTCATTGTGTTATGTATAACCTGGACTGAATAAATACCGCCAGAGCTGTAGTTAACAGACACATGCAGAAAAAAACTTATCTTTGCTCACTACTCTAATTAAGGTGCCGTTTTTAAAGCAAAGCAAAATTATTTTTTGCACGAAATTTTATCAGTGTGATCTTCCGAACTCTAAACGTGGCGTCAGGAGAGCTGAACATCGTTTTAATAACTTCTGACGACATAAATTTAGCAGGAGTAAGTGTTCCTTGTCTCAATTTGCTTCCGGACAAGTGCTTTGAATAAATGCTGCTTCGTTTCCGGAATCATGAGACCTAAATATAATGACTTCTGGGAATGAACATTGAATCAACCTCCGTCTTTACGGTGTTATACTATTGCTATTACTAACGGTTTAGTAACCTTGGTGCTAACTTTAGACATGTGGATAAAGATTAGAGGTCTAGGATGGGACGTTGGGGTGGGGGTGGGGGGGGGGGGGGATTACAGTGATGTATGAACCGTTAAGCAATATACACAGAAGAGCTGCCTCGAACAATAATCGTTCGATTTCTCGCATTGTTCAGCATTCAACAAAACCGATATCACGTTCCGTATCACCGAAACAGAATACAACATCGATATTATAAAACAATTTCTCCAGGATATTTGTTTTCAAAGGTACGAATCTAGTGTGATTGAATTGAAACTTTTTGAATATGTTTGCAGAAATATATATGTTCTCTATTCACACTGTTGTCATTACGTGTCCCATTAACTGATAGGTTGACGAAGAGCGTTATGCTGCGTTTCTATCCATATTATGTGGTTCTCTGCAGTGGTAGTCCGATTGCTAAAAGGAGTTCGAGTTCACCATCATGGAGGTGTTTACGTCGATCAATATCATAAGATAAAGGAGGATATGGTCAAGTTGTTTCAGGTGATGCACAGACAGTCTCATTTTGACAGGATGTGAAAAATTTACAAAGAGTTTTGTTCGAACTGTCCAACAGGAATTGGAAATTGGCCAACTTAATGAAAAACGAATAGGCGGCTAAGAGAACTTCGTTAAGTGTTTATGTTGGTAGGAGGTTTAATATCTGGCAAATAATGATGCCTTGTTTTCGATGATAATCAATACATTGATGAAATCATTTCCTTGGGGTTTTCTTTTATTCAATCGCTCCAGTTTGTCAGCGATATATAAGCCTAAACACAAATGTTTACCGGACGCCGCATGAGAGTTGGGTATTTCATGCAACATTGAAAAACCAGTTTGAATAAGTCAGGTCTTTCTCATTCCATTCACCAAAAAAATCTGGATCATGACGTCACCTCGACAAGGCAGTGATACGCAGCATCGACCAGAAGATTAGTTTATCAATCTTGACTTGAACCGAGAGCTTCTTTATCCAGAGAGCTACCTGTCAAAATGCCTGATGGAAACAGCCAAAGCTAGTAGCAATTTTTCTATCAAAATGTGATGATTTGCTCTCTTTTCAGCACATCCATAAAGCGTGGACTATGTTTGTATTCGATACATCTCCTGATTTGTTTCTATAATTTGGTGTTATTCGCCGTTTATACACAACAGAGTGATACGCATGTCGCAGTAACGACCAGAATTGGTCTATCGTGTAACCAAGAGCTTCTTTATCCAGGGGTGCCAACTTAATATTTCATGCTCGTAGATTTGATGGATAAAACCAGCTGCGATGGCGGCAACTAACGAGGCCATTCCTTTCACCATATCCAGAGAGAATGGAATATGTTTTAATCAAATACTACCTTTGATTGGTTTCTATGATTGGGCGATTTTCACCGTTAATGTACCATTAACATTAATCATGGCAGTAATTGGCTTTCCAGCAAATATACTTGCGATTATTGGTATAGGACATGAGCGGCCATACACATCAACTTCTGTGCTGCTACAAGGTTTAGCGGTTACTGACAGCCTGGTCTTGGTTTCGGTATTATTTGGAAAATCACTGCAAAACTTGTACATCTACACTGGTTTTTGGTTCGAGTATATTTTGTTTCATGTGCAAGCATACAGTTATCTCCGCACACTGATATTCTTTTCAAAGACTGCATCCATCTGTGTCACTGTTTGTGTTGCCACAGAGCGATTCATTGCTGTCTGCAGACCTCTGTGGGCGGCAGCTATATGCACAAAAAGGAACGCCTACATTTCACTATTCGCGATCTGTTTCGGGGCGTTTTTGTATAGAATCCCCCTGTTCCTCTCATACGGAGTCGCATTCAGTTACGACCCTTGTTCGCGTATGATCTTGCCTTGGTGGCATTATACTGACTTGTACTTTGACTATTATTTCTTTACCATATACATAGTAAGCCTTCATATCATTATTAATTCATTGATACCAATAATTAGTCTCTCAATCCTCACCGGCTTGATATTATCTAGCCTCAAGCAGGCGACTATTTCTCATCTCACCAAGAATGACGTACAGCGAGACAAACAAATGAGGATGGTTACGTATCGGGTGGTGACCGTGGTGGTTATATTTATAATACTAGAGATGCCAGGCGGGCTTTCTCAAATAACTGGAGCAATTCAAGTATACTCAAGTCTCGATTTAGACTCTGATATCTATTCGGGTGTTCTCAATATTTCATACTTTCTGAGCAATTTAAACAGTTTTGTGAATTTCTTCATTTACTGTTCAACAGGCCAACGGTTCAGACAAGCCCTGCGGAAGGTATTTCAGTGTCGCCGAAGTTGATATTGCAATGATGACACGAATTCCCGATCTTCTTGTGAAATCTAGAGGGTGGCTCTTGTTTCTGCCTACAAAAAAGAAGCAAGAAGCGACTACATCGCCCTGTGGCAGTGGTTGAAACAAGATGATTTTGATCATGAGTCATATGAAACCCTTTGTTTTTATTAATGTCGAAAATAAAAGCATTCACCTCACTCTCCGGCCCCATCTTAAAGGAGTTGCCGGTTTTCTACTTCAATATGTTTGTTTTTCCCCTGTTTTATTAATATGTATTTTTTTGAAAGCGTTCGAAGTCTTTTTCTGATTGAGTTTCAACTCGTACAGTATAACTCATTATTCGTTATTCGTTATTAGTAGCGCGGGAAGCGTCTTCCAGCTGCCCAAGTGCCCCGAGGTGGACTTTCAGCTTCGTCCCCGTCATTGCATCTACGCATTTCATCATATAGGAATGCGATTTATTTTTACACACCTGACGACGCCGATTGGTTACCCATATTTTCGGCACTTATTCATAATTCATTCATGAGAATGACGTTATGGGAATTTCCTCCCTATGTAAACCATGTCTCTCATGTCTCAGTGTACGCAGGCCAAGATCCAACAGACGAACGAGGTTTACAATGATGATTAACACCAGGTACCTTGTTCACAGGAACTTTACCCACAGTTTGCACTGAATGACTTACCTCTTCTGGCTTGGTTCATTTGTTTTACGCGCGATTTGTCACGTTGTTAGTTTCTTGTTTTTCTGCTGGAGAAGACAATTACGGCACGTGCTAATTTATACCCAAACAATGGACCCAGTAAAGGTCTGGGACAAGGGTGTGGTCAAGGGCGTGGTTAAGCGTAGTCAGACACGTTAAGACACATCGAGTAAAGTTCTCAGTAGAAACCATGTTTTTTAGTTTGTGGACAGACTTGGTTTCGCCAGTATTTGTTGAATCGATGCCGGTCCTGTGCGACTACACGGGTTTTTGGTTCGAGTGTATTTGGTTTCATACGCACGCATACAGTTATCTCCGCACACTGATTTTCTTCTTAAAGTCTGCATCCATCTGTGTCACTGTTCGTGTTGCCACTGAGCGATTCATTGCTGTCTGCAGGCCTCTGTGGGCGGCAGCTTTTATGCACAAAAAGGAATTCCTGCATTTCTCCATTCGCGATCTGTTTTGGGGCGATTTTGTAAAGAATCCCCCTATACACACAAGAACTGCCTCCAACAGTAAACTTAAACATTAAATACCGGTATCATGATCCGTATCACCGAAACAGAATACAACATCGATATTATAAAACAATTTCTCAAGTTGCGAGGTGGATATTTCTTTTCAAAGGTACACATCTAGTGTGATTGAATAGAAACACGTTTAAGAGGTTTGCAGAAATATATGTTCTCTATTCACACTGTTCTCATTACGTGTCCCATTAACTGATAGGTTGACGAAGAGCGTTATGCTGCGTTTCTATCCATATTATGTGGTTCTCTGCAGTGGTAGTCCGATTGCTAAAAGGAGTTCGAGTTCACCATCATGGAGGTGTTTACGTCGATCAATATCATAAGATAAAGGAGGATATTGTCAAGTAATTTCAGATGATGCACAGACAGTCTCATTTGGACAGGATGTGAGAAATTTACAAAGATATCATAAGATAAAGTAATTTCAGATGATGCACAGACAGTCTAATTGGGTTCGGATGTGAGAAAGTTACAGAGAGAGTTCTGTTCGAACTGTCCAACAGGAATTGGAAATTGGCCAACTTAATGAAAAACGAATAGGCGGCTAAGAGAACTTCGTTAAGTGTTTATGTTGGTAGGAGGTTTAATATCTGGCAAATAATGATGCCTTGTTTTCGATGATAATCAATACATTGATGAAATCATTTCCTTGGGGTTTTCTTTTATTCAATCGCTCCAGTTTGTCAGCGATATATAAGCCTAAACACAAATGTTTACCGGACTCCGCATGAGAGTTGGGTATTTCATGCAACATTGAAAAACCAGTTTGAATAAGTCAGGTCTTTCTCATTCCATTCACCAAATAAATCTGGATCATGACGTCACCTCGACAAGGCAGTGATACGCAGCATCGACCAGAAGATTAGTTTATCAATCTTGACTTGAACCGAGAGCTTCTTTATCCAGAGAGCTACCTGTCAAAATGCCTGATGGAAACAGCCAAAGCTAGTAGCAATTTTTCTATAAAAATGTGATGATTTGCTCGTAGAATTTTAGGTAGAAACATCTACAATGGTGAGAACTGGCGAGGCCACTCTTTTCAGCACATCCATAAAGCGTGGACTATGTTTGTATCCGATACATCTCCTGATTTGTTTCTATAATTTGGTGTTATTCGCTGTTTATACACAACAGAGTGATACGCATGTCGCAGTAACGACCAGAATTGGTCTATCGTGTAACCAAGAGCTTCTTCATCCAGGGGTGCCAACTTAATATTTCATGCTCGTAGATTTGATGGTTAAAACCAGCTGCGATGGCGGCAACTAACGAGGCCATTCCTTTCACCATATCCAGAGAGAATGGAATATGTTTGTATCCGATTTATCCCTTGCTTGGTTTCTATGATTTTGCGGTTTTCACCGTTAATGTACCATTAACATTAATCATGGCAGTAATTGGCTTTCCAGCAAATATACTTGCGATTATTGGTATAGGACATGAGCGGCCATACACATCAACTTCTGTGCTGCTACAAGGTTTAGCGGTTACTGACAGCCTGGTCTTGGTTTCGGTATTATTTGGAAAATCACTGCAAAACTTGTACATCTACACTGGTTTTTGGTTCGAGTATATTTTGGTTCATGCGCAAGCATACAGTTATCTCCGCACACTGATATTCTTTTCAAAGACTGCATCCATCTGTGTCACTGTTTGTGTTGCCACAGAGCGATTCATTGCTGTCTGCAGACCTCTGTGGGCGGCAGCTATATGCACAAAAAAGAACGCCTACATTTCACTATTCGCGATCTGTTTCGGGGCGTTTTTGTATAGAATCCCCCTGTTCCTCTCATACGGAGTCGCATTCAGTTACGACCCTTGTTCGCGTATGATCTTGCCTTGGTGGCATTATACTGACTTGTACTTTGACTATTATTTCTTTACCATATACATAATAAGCCTTCATATCATTATTAATTCATTGATACCGATAATTAGTCTCACAATCCTCACCGGCTTGATATTATCTAGCCTAAAGCAGGCGGCTACTTCTCATCTCACCAAGAATGACGTACAGCGAGACAAACAAATGAGGATGGTTACGTATCGTGTGGTGACCGTGGTGGTTATATTTATAATACTAGAGATGCCAGGCGGGCTTTCTCAAATAATTGCAGCAATTCAACTATACTCAAGTTTCGATTTAGACTTTCATATCTTTTTTTGTGCTCTCGAAATTTCATACTTTCTGAGCAATTTAAACAGTTTTGTGAATTTCTTCATCTACTGTTCAACGGGCCAACGGTTCAGACAAGCCCTGCGGAGAGTATTTAAGTGTCACCGAAGTTAATTAATATTGCCAGATTACACGAGTTTCTGATCTTGTGCTGAAATCTAGGTGGTGACTTTCTTTCTGCCTGCAACAACGAAAATAGAAGCGACTACATCGCACAGTAGCAGTGATTGAAACAAGCTGATTTTGAGTCATATGAAACCTTTTGTTTTTATTGACGTCGAAAATAAATGCATTCCCTCGCTCTTGGAGCCCCATCTTAAAGGAGTTGGCGGTTTTCTACTTCAATATGTTTGTTTTTTTCCAAGTTTTATCAGTACCTAATTTTCTGAAAGCCTTCGAAGTTTTTTTATATTTAGTTTCAACTCATCCAGTATAACTCATTATTCGTTATTTGTAGCCCGGGAAGCGTCTTGCAGCTGCCCGAGTGCCCCGATGTCGACTTTCAGCTTCGTCCCCGTCATTGCATCTACGCATTTCATCATATAGGAAAAATACAACGTCATAACATCTCTGTGAAGCGACGCGGCTTTTAAAATATCTACATGTATTTCATGGTCACTGTGAAGTGCCATGGCCTCTCCCTGTAATAAAAAAATTATATTATTTTAGCGTCCCTATGTCGCAACGCGGCCCCTCTTTGAAATATGGCAGGATCACTGTGAAGCAACACGGCTCCTCTGTATCGTATCGGGTTGTCAAAGTGGTATTGATTTTACATCTCCCAGGCGAGACGTCACAAATACGTTGACTAATTCCATCATATTTAAGTCTCGATATAGACTATGCCAATTTTGGTATTCTTAATATTTCATTCTTTCTGAGCAATTTAAACAGCTTTGTCAATTTTTTCATCTACTGCGCAACGGGCCGGCGGTTTAGACAAGCATTGGAGAAGGTGTTTTAATGCAATCAAAAATAAAATGTGGCAGTGAAATGTCCGTAAATACCCCCTAGCTCACATCATTAGCCTATATAACTGCCGGAGTCAAAGTACGTTGATAAATCAGAGGAGAAAAATAAATTTCATAAAGTGGCATAACTCAAGTGTAAAATTGCTTGTTAGCTAGACTTGGTACATTTAGTGATAACATCATTAGGCGACTGCGAACGTTTAATGGGATATATGATCACAGCGATGAATGAACCGGTTAGCAATATTCACAAGAACTGCATCTCACAGTAAACTTAAACATTAAAGCGATTTCTTCCATTGTTCAGCATTCAACAAAATTCCGTTTTCACCAACATCGAACACAACACCGATATCATGAAGTAATTTCTCCAGTTGCAAGGTGGATATTTGTTTTCAAAGGTACGCATCTTGTGGGATTGAATCGAAACTTTTTGGGTAGGTTTACAGAAATATACTTTATATTCTCTGTTCACACTCTTCCATTACATGTTCCATTGGCTGATAGGTTTACGAAGAGCGTTATGCTGCGTTTCTATCCGTATTCGCTGGTTCTCTGCAGTGGTAGTCCGATTGCTAAAAGGAGTTCGAGTTCACCATCATGGAGGTGTTGACGTCGATCAATATCATAAGTTAAAGGAGGATATTGTCAAGTAATTTCAGATGATGCACAGACAGTCTCATTTGGACAGGATGTGAGAAATTTACAAAGAGTTTTGTTCGAACTGTCCAACAGGAATTGGAAATTGGCCAACTTAATGAAAAACGAATAGGCGGCTAAGAGAACTTCGTTAGGTGTTAGTGTTGGAACAAAGTTTGATATCTGGCAAATAATGATGCCTTGTTTTCGATGATAATCAATACATTGATGAAATCATTTCCTTCGGGTTTTATTTTATTTTATCGCTCCAGTTAGTCGGCGATATTCAAGCCAAAACACAAATGTTTACCGGACGCCGCATGAAAGTTGGGTATTTCATGCAACATTGAAAAACCAGTTTAAATAAGTCAGGTCTTTCTCATTCCATTCACCAAATAAATCTGGATCATGACGTCACCTCGACAAGGCAGTGATACGCAGCATCGACCAGAAGATTAGTTCATCAATTTTGACCTTAACCGAGAGCTTCTTTATCCAGAGAGCCACCTGTCAAAATGCCTGATGGAAACTACAGCCAAAGCTAGTAGCATTTTTTTTTGTAAAAATGTAATGATTTGCTCGTAGATTTTAAGGTAAAAAACATCTACGATGATGACAACTGGCGAGTCCACTTTTTTCAGCACATCCATAAAGTGTGGACTATGTTTGTATCCCACACTTTGCTTGATTTGTTTCTATAATTTGGTGTTATTCGCCGTTTACACGCAACGGGGTGATACACATGTCGCAGTAACGACCAGAAAATTGGTCTATCGTGTAACCAAGAGCATCTTTATCCAGGGGTGCCAACTGGTGAACTGTATGTTATAAAAAAAGTAATATTTTATGCTTGTAGATTTGAAGGTTAAAACCAGCTGCGATGGCGACAACCAACGAGACCATTCCTTTCACCATATCCAGAGAGAATGGAATATGTTTCTATCCGATTTATCCCTTGCTTGGTTTCTATGATGTTGCGGTTTTCACCGTTAATGTACCATTAACATTAATCATGGCAGTAACTGGCTTTCCAGCAAATATACTTGCTATTATTGGTATAGGATATGAGCGGCCATACACATCAACGTCAGTGCTGCTACAAGGTTTAGCAGTAACCGATAGTTTAGTCTTGATTTCGCAAGTATTTGGTGAATCAATGCCGGCCCTGTATAACTTTACGGGGTTTTGGTTCGAGTATATTTTGTTGCATGCGCACGCATACAGTTATCTCCGCACAATGATTTTCTTTTCAAAGACTTCATCCATCTATATCACTATTTGTGTTGCCACTGAGCGAATCATTGCAGTCTGCAGGCCACTGTTGGCGGCAGCTTTATGCACTAAGAGGAATGCCTACATTTCGCTATCAGCAATCTGTTTTGGCGCCTTCTTGTATCGAATACCCCTGTTCCTCTCGTACGAGGTGTCATTTCGTTACGACCCTTGCTCACGTATGATCCTACCCTGGTGGAAGGTAACAGCATTGTACTATAACTATTACTTTCACATCACCTACATTAGAGTCATTCATATCATTATTAATTCATTGATACCAATAACGAGCCTTATAATCTTCACTCGCTTGATATCATTGAGCCTAAATCAGGCGACTACTAGACATCTCACCAAGAAAGACGCAGAGCGAGCCAAACTGATTAAGATGGTTACGCATAGAGTGGTCACAGTGGTGGTGATATTTATAATTCTAGAACTCCCGGGCGGGCTTTCCCAAGTACTTGGATTAATTCAATCATATTCAGGTCTCGATATCGACTTTGATGCCTATTTGGGCGTTCTCGATATTTCCTATTTTTTGAGCAATTTGAACAGTTTTGTTAATTTCTTCATCTACTGTGCATTGGGACGACGGTTTAGACAAGCCTTGGGAAAGGTATTCAAATGTAACCAAAACTGATATTTGGTTTGGGAGTAGAATGTCAGAAAACAAATGCTTTTCTCTCACAATTTAGCCATAGCATGTGGTATCTGGACAAAAGAATATTATATACCATTATTAATTACAATTTCCCGCCATTAGAAAAATAAAACGTCATAACATATTCTCTGTGAAACGACACGGTTCCTCAATGATATATATGTACGTCATGGTCACTGTGAAGTGCCACGGCCTCTCCTTGTAATGTGTTAGCGTCTCTGTGTTGTGACGCGGCCCCTCATTGAAATATGGCAGGATCACTGTGAAGCAACACGGCTCCTCTGTATCGTATCAGGTTGTCACAGTGGTATTGATTTTACATCTCCCAGGCGAGACGTCACAAATATGGGGACTAATTCCATCATATTCAAGTCTCGATATAGACTATGCCAATTTTGGTATTCTCAATGTTTCATACTTTTGAGCAATTTAAACATCTTTGTAATTTTTTTCAACTACTCTGCAACTGGCCGTCAATTTAGACAGGCATTGGAGAAGGTGTTTTAATGCAATCAAAAATAAAATGTGGCAGTGAAATGTCCGTAAATACCCCCTAGCTCACATCATTAGACCTATATAACTGCCGGAGTCAAAGTACGTTGATAAATTAGAAGAGAATAACAGAGTTCAATAAGTGGCATAATTGAAGTGTAAAATTGCTTGTTAGCTAGACTTGATAGATTTGTTGAGAACATCATCAGGCGACTGCGAATGTATAATGGGGGATATGATTACAGTGATGTATGAAGCGTTTAGCAATATTCACAAGAACTGCATCTCACAGTAAACTTAAACATTAAACCGATTTCTTCCATTGTTCAGCATTCAACAAAATTCCGTTTTCACCAAAATCGAAAACAACACCGATATCATGAAGTAATTTCTCCAGTTGCAAGGTGGATATTTGTTTTCAAAGGTACGCATCTTGTGGGATTGAATCGAAACTTTTTGGGTAGGTTTACAGAAATATACTTTATATTCTCTATTCACACTCTTCCATTACATGTTCCATTGGCTGATTGGTTTACGAAGAGCGTTATGCTGCGTTTCTATCCATATTCGCTGGTTCTCTGCAGTGGTAGTCCGATTGCTAAAAGGAGTTCGAGTTCACCATCATGGAAGTGTTTACGTCGATCAATATCATAAGTTAAAGGAGGATATTGTCAAGTAATTTCAGATGATGCACAGACAGTCTCATTTGGACAGGATGTGAGAAATTTACAAAGATTTTTGTTCGAATTGTCCAACAGGAATTGGAAATTGGCCAACTTAATGAAAAACGAATAGGCGGCTAAGAGAACTTCGTTAGGTGTTAGTGTTGGAACAAAGTTTAATATCTGGCAAATAATGATGCCTTTTTTTCGATGATAATCAATACATTGATGAAATCATTTCCTTCGGGTTTTCTTTTATTTTATCGCTCCAGTTAGTCGGCGATATTCAAGCCAAAACACAAATGTTTACCGGACGCCGCATGAAAGTTGGGTATTTCATGCAACATTGAAAAACCAGTTTAAATAAGTCAGGTCTTTCTCATTCCATTCACCAAATAAATCTGGATCATGACGTCACCTCGACAAGGCAGTGATACGCAGCATCGACCAGAAGATTAGTTCATCAATTTTGACTTGTACCGAGAGCTTCTTTATCCAGACAGCCATCTGTCAAAATGCCTGATGGAAACTACAGCCAAAGCTAGTAGCAATTTTTCAATAAATTTGTGATGATTCGCTCGTAGATTTTAAGGTAAAAAACATCTACGATGATGACAACTGGCGAGGCCACTTTTTTCAGCACATCCATGAAGCGTGGACTATGTTTGTATCCCACACATCTCTTGATTTGGTTCTATAATTTGGTGTTATTCGCCGTTTACACACGTCGGGGTGATACGCATGTCGCAGTAACGACCAGAAAATTGGTCTATCGTGTAACCAAGAGCTTCTTTATCCAGGGGTGCCAACTGGTGAACTAGATGTTATAAAAATTAATATTTCATGCTCGTAGATTTGACGGTTAAAACCAGCTGCGATGGCGACAACTAACGAGGCCATTCCTTTCACCATATCCAGAGAGAATGGTACATGTTTGTATCCAATATATCCCTTGATTGGTTTCTATGGTTTGGCGGTTTTCACCGTTAATGTACCATTAACATTAATCATGGCAGTAATTGGCTTTCCAGCAAATATACTTGCAATTATTGGTGTAGGATATGAGCGGCCATACACATCAACGTCGCTGCTGCTACAAGGTTTAGCCGTTGCTGACAGTCTGGTCTTGGTTTCGGTAGTATTTGGCAAATCATTACAAGACTTGTACAACTACAGGGGTTTTTGGTTCGAGTATATTTTGTTTCATGCGCACGCATACAGTTATCTCCGCACACTGATTTTCTTTTCAAAGACTACATCCATTTATATCACCATTTGTGTTGCCACAGAGCGATTCATTGCTGTCTGCAGGCCTCTGTGGGCGGCAGCTATATGCACAAAAAGGAACGCCTACATTTCTCTATTCGCGATCTGTTTTGGGGCGTTCTTGTATAGAATCCCCCTGTTCCTCTCATATGGAGTCGAATTCCATTACGACCCTTGCTCGCCTATGATCTTGCCTTGGTGGCATAATACTGACTTGTACTTTGACTATTATTTATTTACCATATACATAGTAAGCCTTCATATCCTTATCAATTCATTGATACCGATAATTAGTCTCACAATCCTCACCGGCTTGATATTATCTACCCTCAAGCAGGCGACTACTTCTCATCTCACCAAGAATGACGTACAGCGAGACAAACAAATGAGGTTGGTTACGTATCGGGTGGTGACCGTGGTGGTTATATTTATAACACTGGAGATGCCAGGCGGGCTTTCAGCACTGCTTGGAGCAATTCAATCATACTCAAGTCTCGATTTAGACTTTGATATCTATTCGGGTGTTCGCAATATTTCATACTTTCTGAGCAATTTAAACAGTTTTGTTAATTTCTTCATTTACTGTTCAACAGGCCAACGGTTCAGACAAGCCCTGCGGAAGGTATTTCAGTGTCGCCGAAGTTGATATTGCAATGATGACACGAATTCCCGATCTTCTTGTGAAATCTAGAGGATGGCTCTTGTTTCTGCCTACAAAAAAGAATCAAGAAGCGACTACATCGCCCTGTGGCAGTGGTTGAAACAAGCTGATTTTGATCATGAGTCATATGAAACCCTTTGTTTTTATCAATGTCGAAAAAATAAAGCATTCACCTCACTCTCCGGGCCCCATCTTAAAGGAGTTGCCGGTTTTCTACTTCAATATGTTTGTTTTTCCCCTGTTTTATTAATATCTATTTTTTCTGAAAGTGTTCGAAGTTTTTTTCTGATTGAGTTTCAAATCGTACAGTATAACTCATTGTTCGTTATTCGTTATTAGTAGCGCGGGAAGCGTCTTCCAGCTGCCCGAGTGCCCCGAGGTCGACTTTCAGCTTCGTCCCCGTCATTGCATCTACGCATTTCATCATATAGGAATGCGATTTATTTTTACACACCTGACGACGCCGATTGGTTACCCATATTTTCGGCACTTATTCATAATTCATTCATGAGAATGACGTAATGGGAATTTCCTCCCTATGTAAACCATGTCTCTCATGTCTCAGTGTACGCAGGCCGAGATGCAACAGGCGAACGAGGTTTACAATGATGATAAACACCAGGTACCTTGTTCACAGGAACTTTACCCAGAGTTTCACTGAATGACTTACCTCTTCTGGCTTGGTTCATTTGTTTTACGCGCGATTTGTCACGTTGTTAGTTTCTTGTTTTTCTGCCGGTGAAGACAATTACGGCACGTGCTAATTTATACGCAAACAATGGACCCAGTCAAAGTCTGGGACAGGGGTGTGGTCAAGGGCGTGGTTAAGCGTAGTCAGACACGTTAAGACACATCGAGTGAAGTTCTGAGTAGAAACCATGTTTTTTAGTGTGTGGACAGACTTGGTTCCGCCAGTATTTGTTGAATCGATGCCGGTCCTGTGCGACTACACGGGTTTTTGGTTCGAGTATACTTGGTTTCATACGCACGCATACAGTTATCTCCGCACACTGATTTTCTTCTTAAAGTCTGCATCCATCTGTGTCACTGTTTGTGTTGCCACAGAGCGATTCATTGCTGTCTGCAGGTCACTGTGGGCGGAAGCTTTTATGCACAAAAAGGAACGCCTACATTTCACTATTCGCGATCTGTTTCGGGGCGTTTTTGTGAAGAATCCCCCTATACACACAAGAACTGCTTCCAACTGTAAATATTAAATACCGGTATCATGATCCGTATCACCGAAACAGAATACAACATCGATATTATAAAACAATTTCTCAAGTTGCGAGGTGGATATTTCTTTTCAAAGGTACGCATCTAGTGTGATTGACTAGAAACACGTTTAAGAGGTTTGCAGAAATATATAATCTCTATTCACACTGTTCTCATTACGTGTCCCATTGACTGATAGGTTGACGAAGAGGGTTATGCTGCGTTTCTATCCATATTCGGTGGTTCTCTGCAGTGGTAGTCCGATAGCTAAAAGGAGTTCGAGTTCACCATCATGGAGGTGTTTACGTCGATCATTGTCATAAGATAAAGGAGGATATGGTCAAGTTGTTTTAGGTGATGCAATGACCGTCTCATTGGGAAAGGATGTGTGAAATTTGTTTGAACTGCCACACAGAAATCGGAAATTGGCCAACCATGAAAGAAAAATGAATAGACGGCTGAGAGAACTTTTTTAAGTGTTAATGTTGGTAGGAGGTTTAATATTTGGCAAATAATGATGCCTTGTTTTCGATGATAATCAATACATTGATGAAATCATTTCCTTGGGGTTTTCTCTTTTTATCGCTCTAGTTTGTCCGCGATATATAAGCCAAAACACAAATGTTTACCGGACGCCGCATGAAAGTTGGGTATTTCAAGCAACATTGAAAAACCAGTTTGAATAAGTCAGGTCTTTCTCATTCCATTCACCAAATAAATCTGGATCATGACGTCACCTCGACAAGGCAGTGGATACGCAGCATCGACTAGAAGATTAGTTTACCAATCTTTACATGAACCGAGAGCTTCTTTATCCAGAGCGCCACCTGTCAAAATGCCTGATGGAAACAGCCAAAGCTAGTAGCAATTTTTCTATAAAAATGTGATGATTTGCTCGTAGATTTTAAGGTAAAAAACATCTACGATGATGACAACTGGCGAGGCCACTTTTTTCAGCACATCCATGAAGCGTGGACTATGTTTGTATCCCACACATCTCTTGATTTGTTTCTATAATTTGGTGTTATTCGCCGTTTACACACATCGGGGTAATACGCATGTCGCAGTAACGACTAGAAAATAGGTCTATCGTGTAACCAAGAGCTTCTTTATCCAGGGGTGCCAACTGGTGAACTAGATGTTATAAAAATTAATATTTCATGCTCGTAGATTTGACGGTTAAAACCAGCTGCGATGGCGACAACTAACGAGGCCATTCCTTTCACCATATCCAGAGAGAATGGTACATGTTTGTATCCAATATATCCCTTGATTGGTTTCTATGGTTTGGCGGTTTTCACCGTTAATGTACCATTAACATTAATCATGGCAGTAATTGGCTTTCCAGCAAATATACTTGCAATTATTGGTGTAGGATATGAGCGGCCATACACATCAACGTCGCTGCTGCTGCAAGGTTTAGCCGTTGCTGACAGTCTGGTCTTGGTTTCGGTAGTATTTGGCAAATCATTGCAAAATTTGTACATCTCCACAGGTTTTTGGTTCGAGTATATTTTGTTTCATGCGCAAGCATACAGTTATCTCCGCACACTGATATTCTTTTCAAAGACTGCATCCATCTGTGTCACTGTTTGTGTTGCCACAGAGCGATTCATTGCTGTCTGCAGACATCTGTGGGCGGCAGCTATATGCACAAAAAAGAACGCCTACATTTCACTATTCGCGATCTGTTTCGGGGCGTTTTTGTATAGAATCCCCATGTTCCTCTCATACGGAGTCGCATTCAGTTACGACCCTTGTTCGCGTATGATCTTGCCTTGGTGGCATTATACTGACTTGTACTTTGACTATTATTTCTTTACCATATACATAGTAAGCCTTCATATCATTATTAATTCATTGATACCGATAATTAGTCTCACAATCCTCACCGGCTTGATATTATCTAGCCTAAAGCAGGCGGCTACTTCTCATCTCACCAAGAATGACGTACAGCGAGACAAACAAATGAGGATGGTTACGTATCGTGTGGTGACCGTGGTGGTTATATTTATAATACTAGAGATACCAGGCGGGCTTTCTCAAATAATTGCAGCAATTCAACTATACTCAAGTTTCGATTTAGACTTTCATATCTTTTTTTGTGTTCTCGAAATTTCATACTTTCTGAGCAATTTAAACAGTTTTGTGAATTTCTTCATCTACTGTTCAACGGGCCAACGGTTCAGACAAGCCCTGCGGAGAGTGTTTAAGTGTCACCGAAGTTAATTAATATTGCCAGATTACACGAGTTTCTGATCTTGTGCTGAAATCTAGGTGGTGACTTTCTTTCTGCCTGCAACAACGAAAATAGAAGCGACTACATCGCACATTAGCAGTGATTGAAACAAGCTGATTTTGAGTCATATGAAACCTTTTGTTTTTATTGACGTCGAAAATAAATGCATTCACCTCGCTCTTGGAGCCCCATCTTAAAGGAGTTGGCGCTTTTCTACTTCAATATGTTAGTTTTTTTCCAAGTTTTATCAGTACCTAATTTTCTGAAAGCGTTCGAAGTTTTTTTTATATTTAGTTTCAACTCATCCAGTATAACTCATTATTCGTTATTTGTAGCCCGGAAAGCGTCTTCCAGCTGCCCGAGTGCCCCGAGGTCGACTTTCAGCTTCGTCCCCGTCATTGCATCTACGCATTTCATCATTAGGAAAAATACAACGTCATAACATCTCTGTGAAGCGACGCGGCTTTTAAATAATCTACATGTATTTCATGGTCACTGTGAAGTGCCACGGCCTCTCCCTGTAATAAAAAATATTATCACTTTAGCGTCCCTATGTTGCGACGCGGCCCCTCTTTGAAATATGGCAGGATCACTGTGAAGCAACACGGCTCCTCTGCATTGTATATGGTTGTCAAAGTGGTACTGATTTTACTTCTCCCAGGCGAGACGTCACAAATATCGGGACTAATTCCATCATATTCAAGTCTCGATATAGACTATGCCAATTTTGGTATTCTTAATATTTCATTCTTTTCGAGCAATTTAAAGAGCTTTGTCATGTTTTTCATCTACTGTGCATCGGGCCGGCGGTTTAGACAAGCATTGGAGAAGGTGTTTTAATGCAATCAAAAATAAAATGTGGCAGTGAAATGTCCGTAAATACCCCCTAGCTCACATCATTAGCCTATATAACTGCCGGAGTCAAAGTACGTTGATAAATCAGAGGAGAAAAATAAATTTCATAAAGTGGCATAACTCAAGTGTAAAATTGCTTGTTAGCTAGACTTGGTACATTTAGTGATAACATCATTAGGCGACTGCGAACGTTTAATGGGATATATGATCACAGCGATGTATGAAGCGTTTAGCAATATTCACAAGAGCTGCATCTCACAGTAAACTTAAACATTAAAGCGATTTCTTCCATTGTTCAGCATTCAACAAAATTCCGTTTTCACCAACATCGAACACAACACCGATATCATGAAGTAATTTCTCCAGTTGCAAGGTGGATATTTGTTTTCAAAGGTACACATCTTGTGGGATTGAATCGAAACTTTTTGGGTAGGTTTACAGAAATATACTTTATATTCTCTATTCACACTCTTCCATTACATGTTCCATTGGCTGATAGGTTTACGAAGAGCGTTATGCTGCGTTTCTATCCATATTCGCTGGTTCTCTGCAGTGGTAGTCCGATTGCTAAAAGGAGTTCGAGTTCACCATCATGGAGGTCTTTACGTCGATCAATATCATAAGTTAAAGAATGATATTGTCAAGTAATTTCAGATGATGCACAGACAGTCTCATTTGGACAGAATGTGAGAAATTTACAAAGAGTTTTGTTCGAACTGTCCAACAGGAATTGGAAATTGGCCAACTTAATGAAAAACGAATAGGCGGCTAAGAGAACTTCGTTAGGTGTTAGTGTTGGAACAAAGTTTAATATCTGGCAAATAATGATGCCTTGTTTTCGATGATAATCAATACCTTTATGAAACATTTCCTTTGGGTTTTGTTTTATTTAATCGCTCCAGTTAGTCGGCAATATATAAGCCAAAACACAAATGTTTACCGGACGCCGCATGAAAGTTGGGTATTTCATGCAACATTGAAAAACCAGTTTGAATAAGTCAGGTCTTTCTCATTCCATTCACCAAATAAATCTGGATCATGACGTCACCTTGACAAGGCAGTGATACGCAGCATCGACCAGAAGATTAGTTCATCAATTTTGACTTTAACCGATAGCTTCTTTATCCAGACAGCCACCTGTCAAAATGCCTGATGGAAACTACAGCCAAAGCTAGTAGCATTTTTTTTGTAAAAATGTGATGATTTGCTCGTAGATTTTAAGGTAAAAAACATCTACAATGATGACAACTGGCGAGTCCACTTTTTTCAGCACATCCATAAAGTGTGGACTATGTTTGTATCCCACACTTGATTTGTTTGATTTGTTTCTATAATTTGGTGTTATTCGCCGTTTACACGCAACGGGGTGATACGCATGTCGCAGTAACGACCAGAAAATTGGTCTATCGTGTAACCAAGAGCTTCTTTATCCAGGGGTGCCAACTTGTGAACTGTATGTTATAAAAAAAGTAATATTTTATGCTCGTAGATTTGAAGGTTAAAACCAGCTGCGATGGCGACAACCAACGAGACCATTCCTTTCACCATATCCAGAGAGAATGGAATATGTTTGTATCCGATTTATCCCTTGCTTGGTTTCTATGATTTTGCGGTTTTCACCGTTAATGTACCATTAACATTAATCATGGCAGTAATTGGCTTTCCAGCAAATATACTTGCTATTATTGGTATAGGATATGAGCGGCCATACACATCAACTTCAGTGCTGCTACAAGGTTTAGCAGTAACCGATAGTTTAGTCTTGATTTCGCAAGTATTTGGTGAATCAATGCAGGCCCTGTATAACTATACGGGGTTTTGGTTCGAGTATATTATGTTGCATGCGCACGCATACAGTTATCTCCGCACAATGATTTTCTTTTCAAAGACTTCATCCATCTATATCACTATTTGTGTTGCCACTGAGCGATTCATTGCAGTCTGCAGGCCACTGTTGGCGGCAGCTTTATGCACTAAGAGGAATGCCTACATTTCGCTATCCGCAATCTGTTTTGGCGCCTTCTTGTATCGAATACCCCTGTTCCTCTCGTACGAGGTGTCATTTCGTTACGACCCTTGCTCACGTATGATCCTACCCTGGTGGAAGTACACAGCTTTGTACTTTAACTATTACTTCCACATCACCTACATAAGTGTCATTCATATCATTATTAATTCATTGATACCAATAACGAGCCTTATAATCTTAACTCGCTTGATATCATTGAGCCTAAATCAGGCGACTACTAGACATCTCACCAAGAAAGACGCAGAGCGAGCCAAACTGATTAAGATGGTTACGCATAGAGTGGTCACAGTGGTGGTGATATTTATAATTCTAGAACTCCCGGGCGGGCTTTCCCAAGTACTTGGATTAATTCAATCCTATTCAGGTCTCGATATCGACAGTAATGCTTATTCTGGCGTTCTCGATATTTCCTACTTTTTGAGCAATTTGAACAGTGTTGTCAATTTCTTCATCTACTGTGCATTGGGACGACGGTTTAGACAAGCCTTGGGAAAGGTATTCAAATGTAACCAAAACTGATATTTGGTTTGGGAGTAGAATGTCAGAAAACAAATGGTTTTCTCTCACAATTTAGCCATAGCATGTGGTATCTGGGCAATACGAATATTATATACCATTATCAATTACAATTTCCCGGCATTAGAAAAATAAAACGTCATAACATATTCTCTGTGAAACGACACGGTTCCTCAATGATCGACATGTACGTCGTGACACGGCCTCTACTTGTAATATGTTAGCGTCCCTGTGTTGCGACGCGGCCCCTCATTGAAATACGGTAGGATCACTGTGAAGCAACACGGCTCCTCTGTATCGTATCCGGTTGTCAAAGTGGTATTGATTTTACATCTCCCAGGCGAGATGTCACAAATACGTTGACTAATTCCATCATATTCAGGTCTCGATATAGACTGGACCAATTTTGGTATTCTTAATATTTCATTCTTTCTGAGCAATTTAAACAGCTTTGTCATTTTTTTTATCTACTGTGCATCGGGCCGTCGATTAAGACAGGCATTGGAGAAGATGTTTTAATGCAATCAAAAATAAAATGTGGCAGTAAATACCCCCTAGCTCACATCATTAGCCTATATAACTGCCGGAGTCAAACTACGTTGATAAATTAGAAGAGAATGATAGAGTTCAATAAGTGGCATAATTGAAGTGTAAAATTGCTTGTTAGCTAGACTTGGTATATTCAGTGAGAACATCATTAGGCGACTGCGAATGTATAATGGGGGAGATATGATCACAGCGATGTATGAACCGTTTAGCAATATTCACAAGAACTGCATCTCACAGTAAACTTAAACATTAAACCGATTTCTTCCATTGTTCAGCATTCAACAGTATTCCGTTTTCACCAAAACCGAACACAACACCGTTCTTATAAAGTAATTTCTCCAGTTGCAAGGTTTGAACATTTGTTTTCAAAATTACGCATCTAGTGTGATTGAATCGAAACTTTTTGGAAATATACAGAAATATACTTTATATTCTCTATTCACACTGTTCTGTTTTTGTGCCCCATTGACTGATAGGTTGACAAAGAGCGTTATGCTGCGTTTCTATCCATATTCGGTGGTTCTCTGCAGTGGTAGTCCGATTGCTAAAAGGAGTTCGAGTTCACCATCATGGAGGTGTTTACGTTGATCAATATCACAAGATAAAGGAGGATATTGTGAAGTAATTGGATGTGATTCACGGCCAGTCTCATTTGGAAACCGATGTGAGAAAAAACAGAGAGTTTTGTTCGAATCACACCATAGGAATAGGAAATTGGCTGTATGAAAAATGAATTGACGGCTTAGAGAACTTCGTTATAAGTTAGTGGTGGTGGTTGAACGTCTGGCAATTTAACGCGTTGTTTCCGACGATAATCAACACATTGATGAAATCAGTCCATTGGGGTTTGTGTTCTTTAATCACTCCTGTTTGGCGGCAAGATACATGTGACTGATATGTTGTCAGCAAGCCAAAATACAAATGTTCGCCGCATGAAAGCCATTGGATCATCAAGTCAACATGGTCAAGTTTTTGTCACTCAACAAATAATTCAACAAAATCAACGAATAAAACTTGATCATGACGTCACCTCGACACGGGTTTTATATGCAACAATGACTTGCACATTAGTGCATCGATCTTGACTTGAGGTATAACCGAGAGCTTCTTTATCCAGAGAGCAAACTGATGGAAGCTACAATCAAAGCTAGTAGACATTGATTTGCTCGTTGATTTTGAGGTAACACACATCGACGATGGTGACAACTTGCAAGGCCGCTCTTTTTACCACATCTATATTGATGCGTGGACTATGTTTGTATCCGACACATCACTTGATTTGTTTCTATGATTTGGTGTTATTCGCCGTTTATTCACAACAGAGTGATACGCATGCACCAGAAAATTGGTCTTTCGTCACCAAGAGCTGCTGTATCCAGGGGTGCCAACTGGTGAACTAGATGTTACAAAAATATCAACTTTATGCTCGTAGATTTGAAACCAGCTGCGATGGCGACAACTAAAGAGACCATTCCTTTCACCATATCCAGAGAGAATGGAACATGTTTGTATTCAACACAGCCTTTGATTGGTTTCTATGATTTGGCGATTTTCACCGTTAATGTACCATTAACATTAATCATGGCAGTAATTGGCTTTCCAGCAAATATACTTGCGATTATTGGCATAGGATATGAGCGGCCATACACATCAACTTCTGTGCTGCTACAAGGTTTAGCCGTTGCTGACAGTCTGGTCTTGGTTTCGGTATTATTTGGAAAATCATTGCAAAACTTGTACATCTACAGGGGTTTTTGGTTCGAGTATATTTTGTTTCATACGCACGCATACAGTTATCTCCGCACTTTGATTTTCTTTTCAAAGACTGCATCCATCTGTGTCACTGTTTGTGTTGCCACAGAGGCATTCACTGCTGTCTGCAGGCCTCTGTGGGCGGCAGCTATAATGCACAAAAAGGAACGTCTACATTTCACTATTCGCGATCTGTTTCGGGGCGTTTTTGTATAGAACCCCCCTGTTCCTCTCATATGGAGTCGAATTCCATAACGACCCTTGCTCGCGTATGATCTTGCCATGGTGGCATAATACTGACTTGTACTTTGACTATTATTTTGATCTGATATACATAGTAAGCCTTCATATCATTATCAATTCATTGATACCAATAATTAGTCTCTCAATCCTCACCGGCTTGATATTATCTATCCTAAAGCAGGCGGCTACTTCTCGTCTCACCAAGAATGACGTACAGCGAGACAAACAAATGAGGATGGTTACGTATCGGGTGGTGACCGTGGTGGTTATATTTATAATACTAGAGATGCCAGGCGGGCTTTCTCAAATAATTGGAGCAAGTCAATCATACTCTAGTCTCGATTTAGACATTTATATCAGCTGGAGTGTTCTCGAAATTTCATACTTTCTGAGCAATTTAAACAGTTTTGTTAATTTCTTCATTTACTGTTCAACAGGCCAACGGTTCAGACAAGCCCTGCGGAAGGTATTTCAGTGTCGCCGAAGTTGATATTGCAATGATGTCACGAATTCCCGATCTTCTTGTGAAATCTAGAGGGTGGCTCTTGTTTCTGCCTACAAAAAAGAAGCAAGAAGCGACTACATCGCCCTGTGGCAGTGGTTGAAACCAGCTGATTTTGATCATGAGTCATATGAAACCCTTTGTTTTTATTAATGTCGAAAAACAAAGCATTCACCTCACTCTCCGGCCCCATCTTAAAGGAGTTGGCGGTTTTCTACTTCAATATGTTTGTTTTCCCCTGTTTTATTAATATCTTTCTTTTCTGAAAGTGTCCGAAGTCTTTTTCTGATTGTCTTTCAAATCGTACAGTATAACTCATTGTTCGTTATTCGTTATTAGTAGCGCGGGAAGCGTCTTCCAGCTGCCCGAATGCCCCGAGGTGGACTTTCAGCTTCGTCCCCGTCATTGCATCTACGCATTTCATCATATAGGAATGCGATTTATTTTTACACACCTGACGACGCCGATTGGTTTATACCCATATTTTCGGCACTTATTCAGAATTCATTCATGAGAATGACGTAATGGGAATTTCCTCCCTATGTACATCATGTCTCTCATGTCTCAGTGTACGCAGGCCAAGATGCAACAGGCGAACGAGGTTTACAATGATGATTAACACCAGGTACCTTGTTCACAGGAACTTTACCCACAGTTTGCACTGAATGACTTACCTCTTCTGGCTTGGTTCATTTGTTTTACGCGCGATTTGTCACGTTGTTAGTTTCTTGTTTTTCTGCTGGTGAAGACAATTACGACCCGTGCTAATTTATACGCAAACAATGGACCCAGTTAAGGTCTGGGACAAGGGTGTGGTCAAGGGCGTGGTTAAGCGTAGTCAGACACGTTAAGACACATCGAGTGAAGTTCTGAGTAGAAACCATGTTTTTTAGTTTGTGGACAGACTTGGTTTCGCCAGTATTTGTTGAATCGATGCCGGTCCTGTGCGACTACACGGGTTTTTGGTTCGAGTGTATTTGGTTTCATACGTACGCATACAGTTATCTCCGCACACTGATTTTCTTCTTAAAGTCTGCATCCATCTGTGTCACTGTTTGTGTTGCCACTGAGCGATTCATTGATGTCTGCAGGTCACTGTGGGCGGCAGCTTTTTATGCACAAAAAGGAATGCCTGCATTTCTCCATTCGCGATCTGTTTCGGGGCATTTTTGTAAAGAATCCCCCTACAAACCCAAGAACTGCCTCAAACAGTAAACTTAAACATTAGATACTGGTATCATGATCCGTATCACCGAAACAGAATACAACATCGATATTATAAAACAATTTCTCAAGTTGCGAGGTGGATGTTTCTTTTCAAAGGTACGCATCTAGTGTGATTGAATAGAAACACGTTTAATAGGTTTGCAGAAATATATGATCTCTATTCACACTGTTGTCATTACGTGTCCCTATGACTGATAGGTTGACGAAGAGGGTTATGCTGCGTTTCTATCCATATTCGGTGGTTCTCTGCAGTGGTAGTCCGATTGCTAAAAGGAGTTCGAGTTCACCATCATGGAGGTGTTTACGTCGATCATTATCATAAGATAAAGGAGGATATGGTCAAGTTGTTTCAGGTGATGCAATGACCGTCTCATTGGGAAAGGATGCGTGAAATTTGTTCGAACTGCCGCACAGGAATCGGAAATTGGCCAACCATGAATGAAAAATAAATAGACGGCTGAGAGAACTTTGTTAAGTGTTAATGTTGGTAGGAGGTTTAATATTTGGCAAATAATGATGCCTTGTTTTCGATGATAATCAATACATTGATGAAATCATTTCCTTGGGGTTTTTCATTTATTAAATCGCTCCAGTTTGTCGGCGATATATAAGCCAAAACACAAATGTTAACCGGACGCCGCAAGAAAGTTGGGTATTTCATGCAACATTGAAAAACCAGTTTAAATAAGTCAGGTCTTTCTCATTCCATTCACCAAATAAATCTGGATCATGACGTCACCTCGACAAGGCAGTGATACGCAGCATCGACCGGAAGATTAGTTCAGCAATTTTGACTTGAACCGAGAGCTTCTTTATCCAGACAGCCACCTGTCAAAGTGCCTGATGGAAACAGCCAAAGCTAGTAGCAATTTTTCTATAAAAATGTGATGATTCGCTCGTAGAATTTTAGATAGAAACATTTACAATGGTGAGAACTGGCGAGGCCACTCTTTTTAGCACATTGATAAAGCTTGGACTATGTTTGTATCCGATATAACGCTTGATTTGGTTCTATAACTTGGTGTTATTCGCCGTTTATACACAACAGAGTGATAAGCATGTCGCAGTAACGACCAGAAAATTGGTCTATCGTGTAACAAAGAGCTTCTTTATCCAGGGATGCCAACTGGTGAACTAGATGTTACAAAATTATCTATTTCATGCTCGTAGATTTGACGGTTAAACCAGCTGCGATGGCGACAACAAACGCGACCATTACTTTCACTAGATACAGAGAGAATGGAACATGTTTGTATCCAATACTGCCTTTGATTGGTTTCTATGATTTTGCGGTTTTCACCGTTAATGTACCATTGGCATTAATCATGGCAGTAATTGGCTTTCCAGCAAATATACTTGCAATTATTGGTATAGCACATGAGCGGCCATACACATCAACTTCAGTGCTGCTACAAGGTTTAGCAGTAACCGATAGTTCAGTCTTGATTTCGCAAGTATTTGGTGAATCAATGCAGGCCCTGTATAACTATACGGGGTTTTGGTTCGAGTATATTTTGTTGCATGCGCACGCATACAGTTATCTCCGCACACTGATATTCTTTTCAAAGACTGCATCCATCTATATCACTTTTTGTGTTGCCACTGAGCGATTCATTGCAGTCTGCAGGCCACTGTTGGCGGCAGCTTTATGCACAAAGAGGAGTGCCTACATTTCGCTATCCGCAATCTGTTTTGGCGCCTTCTTGTATCGAATACCCCTGTTCCTACGAGGTGACATTTCTTTACGACCCTTGCTCACGTATGATCCTACCCTGGTGGAAGTACACAGCTTTGTACTTTAACTATTACTTCGACATCACCTACATTGGAGTCATTCATATCATTATTAATTCATTGATACCAATAACGAGCCTTATAATCTTCACTCGCTTGATATCATTGAGCCTAAATCAGGCGACTACTAGACATCTCACCAAGAAAGACGCAGAGCGAGACAAACTGATTAAGATGGTTACGCATAGAGTGGTCACAGTGGTGGTGATATTTATAATTCTAGAACTCCCGGGCGGGCTTTCCCAAGTATTTGGATTAATTCAATCCTATTCAGGTCTCGATATTGACAGTAATGCTTATTTTGGCGTTCTCGATATTTGCTACTTTCTGAGCAATTTGAACAGTTTTCTCAATTTCTTCATCTACTGTGCATTGGGACGACGGTTTAGACAAGCCTTGCGAAAGGTATTCAAATGTAACCAAAACTAATATTTGGTTTGGGAGTAGAATGTCAGAAAACAAATGCTTTTCTCTCACAATTTAGCCATAGCATGTGGTATCTGGACAATAAGAATAAAATAGACCATCATCAATACAATTTCCCGGTATTAGAAAAATAAAACGTCATAACATCTCTGTGAAGCAACACGACTCCTCAGTGGTATACATGTAAGCAATCCGGCTGTCACAGTGGTATTGATTTTACATCTCCCAGGCGAGATGTCATAAATACGTTGCCTAATTCCATCGTCTTCAAGTCTCGATATCGACTAGACCAATTTTGATATTCTCAATATTTCATACTTTTTGAGCAATTTAAACAGCTTTGTCATGTTTTTCATCTACATGAACTGTGCAACGGGCCGTCGGTTTAGACAGGCATTGGAGAAGGTGTTTGAATGCAACAAAAAATAAATATAGCATTGAAATGTCACTAAATACCCCCTAGCTCACATCATTAGACCTACATGTATATAGCTGCCGGCGTCAAAGCACGTTGATAAATTAGAAGAGAATAATAGAGTTCATTAGGTGGCCTAATTGAAGTGTGAAATGGCTTGTCACCAAAACCGAACAAAAGACCGATATAGTAATTTCTCCAGTTGCAAGGTGGATATTTGCTTTTAAAGCTACGCATCTGGTGTGATTGAATCGAAACTTTTCGAATTGGTTTGCAGAAATAATGTTCTCTTTTCACACTGTTCTTATCTCGTGTTCCATTGACTAATAGGATGACGAAGAGGGTTATGCTGCGTTTCTATCCATATTCGGTGGTTCTCTGCAGTGGTAGTCCGATTGCGAAAAGGAGTTCGAGTTCACCATCATGGAGGTGTTGACGTCGATCATTATTGTATAAGGGGGAAAATTGTGACGTAATTTGGAGGTGTTTCACGGAGAGTCTCATTTGGAAACCGATGTGAGAAAATTACAGAGAGTTTTGTTTGGAATAGGAAATTGGCCGACTGGATGAAAAATGAATAGACGGCTGAGAGAACTTCGGTATAAGTAAGTGGTGGTGGTTTAACGCGCTGTTTCCAATGATAATCAACACGTTGATGAAGTCGGTTCCATTGGGGTTTGTGTTCTTTACTCACTTCTATTTGTCAGCAAGATATATGCGACTGATATGTTGTCAGCAAGACATAATACAAATGTTCGCCGCATGAAAGCCAGGTATTTCATCCCACATACTATTACAATTTGGATCATCAAGTTAACATCAAGTATTTCTCACTCGACAAATAAATTCAAGAAAATCAACGAATAAAACTTTGTGTGTGCGGAGGCTTGGAGGCTGTTGGCTCGGGGGGGGGGGGGGGGGCATATTACACAATTTCATTGTCCCACGTTAAACATGGATGCGCAGTAGTTCAACGTGCATAGCTGTTGAGCACATGCAAGCATACCGTAGTTTCCAAGTGAGAATTGTCGGTCGACAAGACTGTTCGGCTCATTTATTCACGGGGTTATCGTCCCTCGAATAGCACCATTTCACAGTCTAGTATAAGTGCATTGCGCCGATATTTGATTTCAATGAAGGGCTAAAATACTATGAAGTCATTCATTTGCGTTATATAATACTCTGTAATTTCACTGATTTTTAGCGTTTGACATTTTCAGTTTCCGCTTTATACTATTTATTATCCATTTCGCTGTGTGTAGTAATAATGATTCTAATAATTTAAGGTTATTTATTTTACCAACAGTATTGTCCTGCTAATTAGAGTGTGTTGACATGAACCCTATGTTTTGCCGTACGAGAAAGCTCGACATAAGGTCATACTTGAAAAGAAAACATAATATGAAACATGATGACAACATGTTTTTGAATGCAAGACATGCATCTCGCGGAAAAAATTGTTCTCCCTCTATTATACGACGGCGATTTTCGAAAATGTTTTGGCGCATCAGATATTCGTCCGCCCTGCCACCTGTTGGTATTCGGTGTGACTATTAATGCAAATAGATAGTGCTGTTTATGCACTGGCGTTACGCTTTTAAAACGGACACAAGTACCCAAAACTAGCCATGCCACCTGTGCATATTTGATGTTACCTCGATATTCTAAGAGCGGTTTCGTCTGCCGCCACCTGCTGATCCGGACCATGATTAATAATGTGAACAAACTGATATTGAAACACAGTGGCAACCCCAACTGTAAGGCAAATGTTTGCCTACAAACAGATGTATTAAAATGCTGTACAAAAAGATGACTGGTGTATAAAAGCTCACTTATTTGGTATTAGGCAAACTCGACAGTATCGCGGAATCACTTAGGAGTTGAATAAATTAACACACATATTAGAAGCATACCATGTTTTATTCACTCTCTACTTTACTATGCTATGGTATATGCTAACAGGAACATCAAACTAAACTAACGATTTTCTAAGGCGCCGTTTCCCTAGGACTAAAACATTGGCATGTCTAGCCTTATCATATGACTGGCCATGAACCATTGTACAATTTAAGCTTCTATGCCGGAGAGGATGTTAAGACATCGTTTGACCTAAATTAACAGAGCAGCTGAAATGTTCAAACAGGGTGCCTAAACTTGATTGTTATTTGTTCCATCAAACTCAGTTTAGTGATGATCAAAATGCAGAGTTTTTCGATCTATTTAAATGCCCTGCAGTAAAGGTTTTCTTCCTCAGGAGTTATGCAGTGAATTCACAAACGGAAAACGACAAATCAAATGTAATATTGTGGTGAGCACTGTCAGACAATTCCAGCTGGTGGGTTGAATTTAGTTTGAGATGATCTCGAAGCTTTTGTATAATAGTGTTGATGTGCTACATTATTTCGCTTGGAAATTGTACGCATACAATATCCTTGTCGTTGTCGTCCTTCAGTTGCAATTGCATAACCAAACGAATCTGAAACGAGAAAGATCCAATCAATATCAATTTAGCGGCCTTTAGAAATATGTGGTTGTGGTGGTGGTGGTGGGGGGGGGGGGGGGGGGGGGTTGCGGGCACTTTTCCAACACCTTAACAGTATATCAACTCATTGAAACTAAATCTTAATTAAGCAAAACCAAAAACTGTAGTAGCGTCAGTAGTAGGTATTATGTCCCTTTCAACGCCCGAAATCCAAGGCCCAAAGTCTGAGGGTCCCGGGGCGTTGAAAGGTGCATCATTCGACGCCAGCGACAAATGCCCTCCCGTGATATTGTGCTTGAAGATTTTTTTCCGCGCTTCGTGTAAGCGCTCAAAAATTCGGCGCTATCCGTCCGCGCTGTCCACGGGAGTGCATTCGTCGCGTAGCAGTGTACAAGCAGCCCGATGCCGCAACGAGCACAGATTAATGTGCACTCTTAATCGCGCTCCTTCTGAGGTTTTACGGGCTGCTGTCAAAAGCCGAGCGGAGCGAAGAGTGTGGATCAATTAGGGTATCCACCATCGGGGAAGTCTGTTCGGGGCAAATAGCCTACTGAAGCATTCTGTTGCTATAACTGGGATGTTGTCAGTCTCTAGGCATTCCTTGTCATTGACTATGCATAGAAACTGCTCATCCTAGCTAAATTATGACGCGAATTGCCTCGACTTGTCGCCACATTTTAGGGGTCCCGTCTCCTCAATGTCCGTTTAGCTCCAAAGCAACGAGGTCTGTCTTCTTTGTCTCGCATGGTGGCCGGGTTCGTATAGCGCGGGAAGAGCAGGACAGGACAACTATCCAATCCTAGTCTTTGATTGCTCATCTTAGCTAGAGTTATGACGCGAATTGCCTCGACTCGTTGCCACATTTTAGGGTCCCGTCTCCTCAATGTCTGTTTAGCTCCAAAGCAACGAAGTCTGTCCTCTTCGTTTCGCATGGTGACCGGGTTTGTATAGCGCGGGAAGAGGAGGACAGGACAACTCTCTTGCGCCACCCTTTTCCTGATGGAAGGGTGGATATTTTGACATGCACATGAAGAAAGAATAACTCATATACGACGTATTTGTGATATGAAAAAAACACTTTTATTTCTGTTGTCTTTTCACATCGTTTTGTTAGATTTTTCTTCATGCATAACATTTTTATATGCTTAAAGACCCAGGCGCGTCCGACCTCGTGACAAAAATGCAGTTTTAGACATGCTTATGCATTTTTATTCTGTTTCCCTGATTGGGTTTTTGATGAAGATAGCACATGTACATTGTATGTGTGCCCGGGCTGAGCGTTTGCTTGGCTCACTATATAGAGGAATACATCTTCTTCTAAATGCTCTTGGTCTACGTGCATGTTCACCGCTCGCGTTTACGCGTTTTATTACGCGTATTACGCGTTTTATTTTTATAAACGCCCTATAGAATGCTTAATATATTCCGATTCTAAAATCAACACTCAATGGAAGATGCCTGCCGTACATGGCGCATTTTCTATGTTTTTCGGGAGAAGCTCACCCGCCATGAAAATAGTTGTCTCAAGTTGGCTATGCTTATAATATAAAGTTGGTCGGCATTTTCCATTGATCTTTGTTATACAAGAGTATACCTTTCTTATGAAGGTCTATAAGAGTATACAATGGCCTATATATATTTGCATTCAATATTTTTGTGTTTTAATAAGCACCATTATATTGAAACTGATGATGAAGCTACTGTTATTCTGAGTCTAGAATGCAGCAATGACGGATGTCTGATGCGGCGTTGCTTTTTCCTAATACGCTCCGATGTTTTGCGGGAACAATCTCCCGATCTTTAGCGCGACAGTTTTAGCGTCTGATCGACTGCATCCTTCACAACAGAAAAGGTAAGAAACATTTCATTTTCTTCATTGGTCTTACTCTTTTGACATTTACATAAGTTGCAGAGTAAGCAATGAAACCTATATCGGGGTTTCAGATGAGCTCTAAATAAACAGTTAAAAACCACGTGCGTGCAACTATCTAATTCGTTAATAATTTTTTTAGGAAATTGCTAATGAGTTCGTCAGAAAAAAAAACTCAATTTAAAAATATATACTTGCTCGCGTATGGTCTTTACATGCATTCAGCCAACAAGTTCTACAAATAATATTCATTTTACAAGAAGAGATACACATTATTAATGGATACATAATGCACTTGTTATATATGCTGTCAGTCTGCCCCATACAATATCTCTTTTAAGCTTTTTGCGATATGGAAATGGAGAAAACTGGAATCGAACACTAGTTTATGATCAGCGGCAAATGTTTTTGTCACAAAATTGTTCACCATTTCATCGTTTTCGTTCAAACGATTCTTATCAAAACTGTTCACTTATCCCGCATGGTGTGGCTTCTACATTTTTGTAAAATATAGTAAATAACGTGTTGTCCACAAACTGTACTGAGTGGGTTTTGGATCATGCATGTATTTCGCCTGTAATGTTTTCTTGTGCCTAGAAATCGTAGAATGTTGATACAGCTGGCAAAAAGCCGTACGGATCATAATATTCGGGTAGTTGATTTGGAGAAAAGTAAAAACCAATCCAATGTTTGCCTGGACCGGAAGCGATGTCCGTATTCACAACGTATTGTTTTCTGTCTCTTGGCTCTAACGGCAGTGTATCAGCCGCGCAAACTTCAACGAAGGTTGTTCGTGTTTCCAAATGTCGTTTGAGAAGACGATCGATTTCCTTATTATTCATTGAAGGTGACTGTGCGAGTGTTGTCAATTTCCACAATAGCGTCGAATTCCATATAAACTACAATAGTTATACTCTTATCGGCTGGTTCTTTCAAACGAATGTCAAGACTTATGTTTCCTTCACGTACCAAGTTGAAATTGGAACCGTTTGAATCATCTGCTAACAGGTTGAAGACGTAGAGAGCGTATCCTTTCGGATAATCCTCGTTCGCGTTTATACCTATTCCCTGGTCAGTTCCCCAAACGTTAGTTCCGTGTAATACCGTGAAGTAACCGGGTAGGAACTGATCGTTGCCGTAATCGAATTTAATCGTTTCAAACGGTACTGGCGTTCGGTTTTGTAGCAACGTAATACTCGACACATTGAAGTGTTGAAAGTTGAACGGGTTCTTGTCCAGCGTTCCGTTGAAAGCGTCGGACTCGACCAATCCTACGACGATTCTTCCCGGTAAACGACCCTGTAACAAATTATTTTCTGACGAATCCGAACGGTTGGCGCCACGTGTATAAAACTTCATTTGAACCGATGTTACGGGATATTTGGCGGGTCCTTGCAAAAGACGTTCCTCATGGCTAAGGCGAACATGTTCGGCAATAGTTTTGATATCGATTTTCAAAATCGCTTCCTCCAAACTAATCGTGTACTCCTGGGTGTTATCCTTGGCCATTAAGACAAAACTGGGGTCTTGTCTCACCAATCTTACCGTCAGTTTTACTTGACTCAGAATTAATTTTTTCTGCGCAAAGAATTCGTTGTGAATCTGCCCCAGGCATTCTACCGTTTTACTGCTGTCGACTCAGTATGATTTTGATTCGACAATGATAACCATCTCTCCTTTGGGAAATGAAATAACATGCGACCCCATATTTCTCTTCCAACGCCATGCAGATACCAACAGCTCTTGCTGCCCGCCCGATTAAAAGGTAGGCCTATTTGGTTACTCACAAGGACACACAAAAATACTGCCTCTACTAAACGAAAGGCTTGTATTTGTTTTTCAACTCATCATATCCTTTCTATTTAATTTTCCAGAATAACATCTCAACAAAATAGACAAGCGCTAGGCTGATTATTTAAACAATGCGACAAGGACACGCTGTACTTAGTCTGTCTCATTACATCAATTCCTGATCATGTGAAGTAAAAAGCAAAGAGCACGTCGTTGGAACAAAAGCGTGTGATACATGATCGTAAGCGATATTCTCAGACAGCAAACTAACATCAACCCTCGTTTTTCTCTTCCCAGACAGCGCGACCTGATGTTTTCACAAAATCATTAAACAGATGAAGCATGAGTGTACAGGAATATTCAAAAGGGAATTACATGTAGGAGTATTTGTAAGTACATATATATTCATTCATAAAAAGTATAACAACAGCAACTGTATGCACGTGAACGCGGTACAATACTTAGTTCCTTAAAACAGGTTATATTTCACTTTGACCTTATAGAGCCTTAATTTTTGAAAAATATTTCCAGACAGTAAAAGCGCTTATGTTACACGAGGTTTTACTGACATTTCCTACTGGGTTAGTAAAAAATTACACATTACTTCACATGATCGTAAGCGATATTTTCTGACAGCAAACTAACGTCAACCCTCGTTTTCTCTTTCAAGACAGCTCGACCTGATATTTCTCATACACATACAGTATAGCCTCAATATATCATTCAACGTTTGGAGCGTGACTGTGTACTACAACTGTTTCATTCACTAGTGTTTATGACTTCAGGAATTCTAAAGGGAATTACATGTAAGACTGAGTATTTGTAAGTACAGTATATAATCATTCATAAAAAGTATATGCAACAACAACTGTATGCCCGTGCACGCGCTAGAAAAAAAAATTAAGTTTCTTCCATAACCCCCATAAAGCTGAATGAGTGATACAATAGTAAGTTCCATCAAACAGGTCATATTTCACTTTGACCTTATAGAGTCTTCATTTTTTGAAAAATGCAAGTTTGAAATCTATCACTTTTCCAAAAAATATTTCCAAACAGTTAAAGACGGTTATGTTACGCGACGTTTTACTGACATTTCCTACCGGGTTAGTAAGAAATTACACATTACTTTGCATCTGCGAAAAATATAGGCGCTTGGCTTGAAAGCGAAATTTTCAAGAAACTTTATGAACACATTTTGAAAGAAATACATTCTTGTTTGACACCACGGCCGCCAAGACGTAAGCTTAAATTCAAAGGGAGAATTATTATTATTCAAGGTAATTTTCCAAGCAGTGCGTTAACTTCTTGTTTTAGACAACGCGACGTACAGTCGCTACTATATTTTATCGATTCGTTTTTTGCACCCGAGGCAGACAGGGGTGAAAGACCGCTTGTTAAATTAGATTCGGAGGCAACGGAAAAGCCGTCCATGCGTGGTCTGAAATTCAGAGACGCAGGAGCTCATTTTCAGTTTTATACCTCTCGATGTACTTTTGTTTTTACTAAAATTGAGCATTTTGCGGAGAAAACAAGAATTGTCTTCGAATTCTTGGAAGAAAATCTGGTTCATCATGAATTGAAATTGCCAACAGACGGGGTCTCACTGATGATCACAGACAAATTCATTTGCTTTTGATGATGACAGAAACATCATGACAGAATTGATTGAGGATATCATTGCAAAAAAAGTCGCGGCTATAGAGCCATCAGAAGAAAAGTTCATAAGATTTACAAAATGCATTCGAAAAACGCTCAAACACTTTGACTCGTCAGATCGTCCTTCATGGATGAAACTGATTAAAATCATCATCGATACTCTGGGCGATTTTACCATTCAAATATCATGTTATCATTTTGAATGAATGAATGAATGAATATAAGAATTTCTATAGCGCCTGAATTAAAAGAAAAACTTAAATTCTCAGGCGCTTTACAAAGCAAAACACTCCCTGAAAAGGTGTTGCTTCAGGAGAGTTTTGAAAATGTCTATGGAACCAGCAAGCCTGATGTTGGAAGGTAGCTGGTTCCATAGAACCGGTGATGACTTGTAAAAAGAACGGTCACCAAAGGTTTTGCACTTAGTACGAGGGACCACCAAAGTTGGAGCAATAACAGAGCGGAGATGGTAGGTGGAATGGTGCTTCAGTCTGACCATATCACACAGGTACGCAGGTGCAACTCCATGTATTGCCTTATATGTAAATAAAAGCACTTTGAAAACAATCCTGTGTTTAACAGGAAGCCAATGGAGTCGCATGAGAACCGGTGTGATGCGATCAAACCGCGGCACCAGACACACAACGTGAGCTGCAGCATTAAGTGCACGCTGCAGTCTGGAGAGTTGATGTGTAGAAATGCCATATAGAAGGGAATTACAATAATCAATGTGAGAAGTGACAAAGGCATGAACAAGAGTGGTGGTTGACTCAGGACTGAGGAACCGTCGAATTTGGCGGATCTTATAAAGACCCAGGAAAGCCTTGGCGGTTCGATTAGGGGAGGGGCTAGTCCTTTGAAAGCAGAGGCCAGTTTAAGTATTTCTATTGCCCCAAATGATGTTGTGAAAGTCATGAAAACTAGTTTAGAATGCAGTAGTGATGAGTATGATAGCGAGGAAGAGAGTGTGATTGAAGCAATTGATGATGGCTTAAATAGAACTTCGAATCAGATTGAAAACATACTTTCTGAGAACAAAAAACGAAAGGCAGATAGTTGTTTTATTGATGATACAGGCAATGCCATTGCGCACAAAAAATATGTTCTATTGAAAATGAGAAAGAAGAACGCGACGCTGTTAGCTTGGATGCCGATTTGAACTTGTCCAGTGACGGCGTGGAAACTGCTTCCGAAACCGAATCGGATGGAGTAGCAAGCCGGGGGGCCGCGGGTGCACATGCAGTCGAAAAAATATCCCTGTCGAGTGGGTCTCTTTTTCCGAAAGCGTATAATGTAGAACAGGATGTTATCACTTTACGTAACCAGCTAAACGAACAACTTGCCTTCAATGATATAACCCCCCAACAAGCTGGAGCTTCCGCTCATGAATGTTGTTCAGGCGATGAAAAAGCCTTCGCACAAAAATATCTTCGTCCAATATTTGAGTCGAAAAAGAATAGATTAAAATATCATCACATTATTGAAGATTTTGTAAACATTTGTTCTGTCCACGAAAAACAAAAGGTCGCTTTGGAAAAGATAAAACCTTGGGCTGAAAAATGCGAAAAATACCACAATGATTTTGTTTCACGAAAGGCCTCTGTAGACAAACTCATGGCGCGGGAAGAAAAAGCTGTCGAGACTTTTATTGCGGGCATGAAAAAAAATGAAGAAGCCATGACAAAATTTCACTGTTCCCTCGACCAAAAAACCACAGCTTTGCAAAGTTGTAAGGGCTGTCTAATGCACTGTTTGCCTGTTTTGACAGAAGCTATCAAACCGTTTAGCGGAAAGCCATGTGGAAAAGGACGTGGGGGCAAGAAAAAAACAATGGCTTTTAACGAAAACAGGGAGGAGAAGGGCTCCTTTAAAAACATCTTGCAAGAAAAGCGCCATTCATGTCATCTACGATCCGCGTGAATACTGTATTCCTTTGAGCGCGAAAAAAAACCCCACAGCACATACCAGAAAGAATGACACTAGCACGGTATGAATTTTACCTTTACAAAAATATTTGGCATAGAAATACGCAAATAAGACAACCGCGCGCAGCTTAAAACAAACTAACTCTTCGATAAGAAAACAACATTTGTGACGAAACAGACTGTATCGCCCACTTAATTATCCTTCCGTGCGGTAACATGCATTGGACAGATATTCCTGCTTCCAATAATAGGCGATGCCGTAAATTTTAGAGGGTCACTGCCGGTGTGACAGCGGATATAGTCCCCCTGGAGTCATAGTCCGGTAGCATTGTATTTGACCAATTAAGCAGCATGATCTATTGTACCGCTAACCCTAACCAAAACATTTAGCAATGCGGGCTATTGTTACACGGACTATCAGCCCTAGGACTACTATCCCCGCCACACCGGGATCACTGTTGCTGTTGTTGTATATATTTTTTGTAAATGAATTATATAGCCTGTACTTTGAACATATGAATACTGGTATATGAGTGAAAAGCAATCGCTCCTGTTGTCTGTCTATTAGAAAGGTACATGCTCTTGTTTGTATCATGTAGCAGAGAAAGGCAAGATAGCAGTTGCCCAATGTCTTCGCTCATTAGAGATTGTTTTGTGAGCTGTCGAATCGTTTATTCTTTAAGATCTTTGACACAAAGATATCCCCAATCTTGACTTATGGGGCCATGAGGAGTTCACCTCAATTGAATGAGTACACTATTGTGCATGCAAGCGTTTTATGAATGTTTTAACAAAGGCCCATAATACTGCGGCTTTGGGAGATTGCGGCCGCCGTAAGTATTTTCCTATTGCAAAGCCAAGATTCAGAAATACTGGTTACGATTGATACAAGATTTATATGTCTTGTATTTGCATTTGTACGACCAACCGTTTATCATTATTTATCAATATCATGTCTACAAACGTTATGAAATTTTACGAAATTTATCGGCCACGTATCTGCAAAAAGTAAAAGAGCAGAGGCGTTAGTGTATGTGTATTATTATGTACATAAGTATCATCGTGTCTTCCTATTGTATTATTCCGCTGTATGTGTCTATATTTTCATGCTGCAAAAAATGTGGCCTAAAAATCAGTTGAAATAAATTGAATTGAATTGTATTGATAGACAAACCACAAGGGTGCCGCTAAGTGAAGACACGTTTTGAAATTAAGAAAGTGTTCGCTGCTAAAATTCCCTTTTTCTCAGTTGTTTATAAGATCACGTTAGAGATTGCCACTGAGAGTTCCCACTCCAGAGAAGGAGCAACGAAATAAAAAGGGAAAACGAACATGCATGATGCGCTTCAATGTGTCATGTTCAATATTGCTCTGTCTCTATTTCTCTTCTAGATTTGAAAATGTGTACTTGGAAATTAGAAATAAAAGTGTTTTTCCATATCACAAATAACGTCGTATATGAGTTGTTCTTTCTTCATGTGCGTGTCAAAATATCCACCCTTCCATCAGGAAAAGGGTGGCGCAAGAGAGTTGTCCTGTCCTCCTCTTCCCGCGCTATACAAACCCGGCCACCATGCGAGACGAAGAGGACAGACCTTGTTGCTTTGGAGTTAAACGGACATTGAGGAAACGGGGCCCCTAAAATGTGGCGACGAGTCGAGGCAATTCGCGTCATAGTTTAAGCTCGGATGAGCAGTCTCTATGCATAGTCGATGACAAGGATTGCCTAGAGACTGACAACATCCCAGTTATAGCAACATAATGCTTCAGTAAGCTATTTGCCCCGAACAGACTTCCCCGATGGTGGAGACCCTAATTGATCCACACTCTTCGCTCCGCTCGGCTTGTGACAGCAGCCCGTAAAACCTCAGGAGGAGCGCGAATAAGAGTGCACATTAATCTGTGCTCGTTGCGGCATCGGGCTGCTTGTACTCTGCTACGCGACGAATGCCCTCCCGTGGACAGCGCAGACGGTAGGCGCCGAAATTTTGAGTGCTCACACGAAGCGCGGAAAAAATTCTTCAATCACAATATCACGGGAGGGCATTTGTCGCGGGCGTCGAAGGATGCACCTTTCAACGCCCCGGGACCCTCGGACTTCGGGCCTCGGATTTTGGGCGTTGTAAGGGACATTATACCTACTACTGATAAGTCTTAACATTAAAATGTTAGAAGACGATGAAGACTGACGACGGATACTGCGTTATCATAGAGACTCCCCTCCGACGAGCCAAAAAGAGACTAACATCTCGTTTACCTTTGATGAAAAAATCCACCCAGACTTATAAATCTAAATCTGCTTGATATCCATTGTACTTAAGCCCATTCAACGAGCTTCTGAACGTCCAATGGATGCCAAAGCACAAGAAGAAACACGTATCACCAAGTATGAATTAAAGAAGAATGGTTAACACTCTGTATCTATTGGCAGATAAACGAGCAATTAGTTCTAATTTTGAGAATAAATTCAATATCCGTTGAACTTATCGGATTGCTTCTGCCTAGTGAAGTATTTTATTGAAACCCCGTGCTAAGTATTCCCCGCAAACAAAATGTGTTAGTCAGGCTAAAAAAAATAAATTGACGTGATCAATAAATAAGCATAGTTTAGCCCTTCACAAAAATCGAAGTTGCTCAGTTTTCTTAGCAAGTATATATGGCAAGCGGAGTGTCCAGTAATTAAAAAAACCTAAATTTATTCAAAAAACCTGGTTTTTTACCTAATAAACTAAGTTTATTTGGAAAAAATATAGGTTTTTTTAAACAACCTTGTTTATTAGCTAATAAACTGAGTTTCTTTAATAAAACCAAATTTTTACCTAATAAACCTTGTTTCTATCCACAAATGTCAAGTTTAACAAATAAACTTGATTTTATTCCCTAAAATGTAAGTTTTTCATCCAGTGGTAATAAACTTAGTTTTATAGGAAAGAATCTTGGTTTATTAACAATAACTGGACAAATGGCTAATAAAGCTACCTTTTTTACGTAAAAAACTTGGTTTTATACAAAACAATTTAGTTTTTTGCAATAAAACCTGGTTTTATTGTAAAAATGTAGGTTGTTTTGAATAACTGGACAAACGGCGTGCAAAAACCTACTTTCTATCGAGAAACTTGTATTTTCTACCTCGCCCCATGTACACAAATCCGCGATGTTATCGGGACGAGAATGGGCAACCTCGGCACCACGTGGTACTAATGCTGCACTGCACTGCACTCTGTAAGCTAGTTAGTGAGACCCTAACCTCATCCAGATAACTCAATGTAGGTAGGATCGAGGTTTTAAAATGTAAGTTTTCTAATAAACCAGGTTTTTAAAAAAAATTAGGTTTATCAGTAATAAACTTAGTTTTTTTGAATAAACTAGGTTGTTTTGGTAATAAACCTTGTTTTATTGAATAAATGGACATTTCTGTACAGAAACTTATATTTTATACGATTATGTGGTAAAAAAAAACAAGTTTTTTAGGTAATAAACAAGGTTTTTCAGCATAAATGTTAGTTTCTGTTAAAAAACCTACTTTATTAGGAAAGAAAGTAAAAAAACTTGGTTTTAATAAAGAAACTCGATTTATTAACTAACCAACAAGGTTGTTTTAAAAAAAACTATATTTTTTTCCAAATAAACTTAGTTTATTAGGCAAAAAACCTGTTTTTTTTTAATAAATCTAGGTTTTTTTAATTACTGGACACTCCGCTTGCCATAAGTATAACGATGAGAGAGGTATCACTTTGTTCGTATAGGTCTTGCTAACACTTGTTAGATGTTTAATTTCAATCAATACTTGGTTTAATAGATGTTCTGCTTGGCACCTAATGCATATTGCAACTTGAATAGGATCAGTCATGTCCAGGCATCATGCGGAAGTGATCAACTACTATTGGTTTCACGCCGATGAAATGTTTGCGAGAGAAAAGCATTCCATTTGAACTGATTGCTAATATTGGATATATGTGACAGCGAGCTGGGCACCGCACTTCGAAACCTGGAACTCTTGTCAAATGCATCGACTTGTTGTCTTCTCTAAATGACAACCTAAAAAGTGTATAGGATCTATATTTCCCTTTATCCTTCCGTTCGAAAGATATTAATCCGCTGTTGACATGATCCCATGTCCCATGATAGATTTTTCCCATATTAAACTTCGGCTTGTAAAGCAGTCTGTAGTAACCTTCTTTGTAGCGAAATACAATTACTGTTCTTTTCTTTATGAGATAAATCAAAATATTTGCATTCGACCACACTGCCCGATGAAGAGGGCGGACCTGCCTTTTTTCACCTGGGAAGGACGTTATCAAATTTGGATGAGTAAATGCAATATCTTGTTCGGAGCGATGGTCAATTTCAAAAATAATCAGATCGTAATAAGGCTTGCCTTGTTTGGTTGTTCTGGTAAGATTTTGAGTCGAAACTATCACATGACTCATGTCATCTGACAACATTGGGCTGCATCTTAAACCACTTATGGTGTAGTTCAGAGTAACATGAGATACAAACCTTCCGCTATAACTGTATAAATCTACATACAACTTACTGCGAGAGGAATGTAAACAGAACACAAGCAGATATGCTTTAAAATATAATACATCTGTGACCCGTTTTTGTAGGTTAAAGAGATGTTTTTGTGTAGGAATTGAGCCTGGGTAATATGCAATAAAAAAGGATGGAGGATTCATCATTTGAAAAATGCCACCACATGAATGTAAGAGAAAGAACTGTTGTTTAGGACAGTAAACAATACCCAGTATATGTCTCGGAGTAGTTTTCTTCAGTCGAAACCTTCGTTGTAGCCGAAACGTAGCGAATCTATTCGGATCTGAGATGAGAAGAACGCGAAGTTTGGTAACTAGTGACCTTCAGCACTGTCAAAACGTACCAGTTATCCATATGGAAAATACGTACGTCGCATACGGATAAGTGGTACGTAAGTCGGTCATAAAATGAGCTTGAGCTTCGATAACTCAGCCGTGCGCAATTTGTGAACAGCTCATAGCAGACTAAATTTAGCTGCAAATGCGAGTTAAATCGTTCAATATCATGCGTATTGCATCACGTATGGAATACAGTTCTTATACTTATGCGGTACCACGTGTCTTCCAAAGTACACAAACTGATGACGTCGTACGCAAAATCGATAGGGACACGTTATAAAGGCAGGCGACTCGACGGGCTGAAAGTCTCTTATATCGCATATGGTTCCCCACTGGACTTTTGGGATGCTGCTCGCTTACACTTATATCCGTCAAAACCTGACTAATCGGTCATGACTTCAATGGTTATTTAGCCGTGCATTAATCTTTACGATGTCCAAACTGATAAATCGAATAGCATTGATATTGATAAGCTGTGCATGACGGGGGAGGTACAGAGAATAAAAGAGCAGTCGGTGGTAGTTTCCGTGGATTCTCTTTCCCGCCCACTCGTCCAAATTGCAACAAAAAACTAATAAGGCACGTGTGTGTATTGCAGGAGACACGGACTGGACCCTCGTCAGTACGTAGAGGAAAACAGGTGTTGATAGTAATAACATTAGTGTGATACCACAATTGGCGGCGCATAGTGTCACGCAGGGGTATTTCCCTCCTGTTGGGTAAGTCCCACGTCCAAGTAGGTTAAGAGTATGTTCATGGTAGGTTTATGACCCTTGCACACTTGTGCCTCATGCGATGTAATTTTCCGATCCGAATGATGATATGATTAGACGCTGTGGATTCAAATACGAAAAGGTCTATTTGTCAGTAGGGTTTCCGAGGATATGATAACACTTTGGTCATTACCTCTACCTACCCGCTCCATCCAGATGTCTGCTCCTTTTTTGTTTAATTTTGTACCTGTCCCATCTTCATGCTGTGATGAATGTATTGTGCAAGTGGTTTGCGCTTTGCACTCAACACTAAAACCTACCACATGTCTTCCCGATGGTAGAAAAATAGAGCACTGCAGTAGAGATCTCGTCAGAGATACCTCCTTCTCGGTGGGATAGCCTTCCCAATGCACTCGCTCAAAGATTCTCAAAGAAATGACCATATGGAATGACAATATAGAATACATAGCCATGTGTATGTATAATACACTGCTGAGCAGTGGAGAGACATGATGAGCCATGGTCTAATGGAAGGGTTTTCATGTGATTTCTCTGATTATTTCAAAATTGCTAAGGTTCAGAAAACCTCTAGATATTTCTTCACTTTTGACTCAGTAAAGTTACTTTAAAAAACTGACTTTGCGTTATTAAGTTGAGTAATGGACCAATATTGAAACATCTGATTTCGATATCCTTTAATGAACACGGTGAATGCATTACTCCTTCAGTATTAAAGTATTAAACATTTTTCCTATTTTGTTTCGCATCGAACATCGTAAAAAATGCGTTGTCCGTTATTTCTAGCCCTTTTCACTTGATCCTGGCCTAGGAAACTTTTCGCAGCCGAGGTTGGACTTAAAGGACCATTGGTATCACTAAGACCAATATTACCCAGCTGTGGGCTGCCCAGGCACCTCTTATTCTACATTAAATTACATGTAGTTTCCATAAAAAAATTGCACAAAACAATTAAGAAGAAAAAAAATTAAAAATCTGACTAAATTATCACGCTATTCCGATGTTACTCCGATTTGACCCGAGTTAGCCTTCCGTGGGTCGATTCTCTACTAGCACTTGTAATGCGCTGCCTGTAGTCATTGATCTAAAAAGTACTGTGACGTCTTGCTGTAGATATGTATTTTCCTTGTTGTTAAGCAAATCGAGGGGAGCCCAAATCAACATCGGTGGCGGGTGATATTACTTGCTGTTTTTCGAACACTTGAATATACACTGCGCACATTCGACTTCTTTTCCTAACGTGGCCTCGAAAGAAAGAGAAATGGGAAAGAATGAGTAACTTGTAAGGCTTAAGCCACCCAAATCTCGGTTAAAAAACACTGCCTTCACTGCCCTTAGTGACCCTGCTGACGAGGAGAAATGTAAATTACGTCACGGAATTCCCCGGCATCTGGGAGCGGGAAAGAAATTCTGGCGCTAGAACAAGCGTAATTTGCAAGAGACCACTAGAGATGGCCAACTCACACTCCCTCTCACAAATGTAAATGGAACCGACTGGAGGAGAGAACAACTTTTGTCTCTTTTTCACGAGTCACCCCTCACTTAAAAAAATAATCCAGACAGCACCAAGGTAAGGAGACCATTACTTGGTAATCACACTCTGTGATATTAAACTCAAGGTACATCAAATAATAAAAGACAAGTCCCGGTCTTCAAAAAGGCCGACTGGGATGAAGTCAGAGCAGAAATACGTGACCTACACCCCAACTTCGTGAAACATCAAGAGGAGAGAAACGTGGATGAAAACTGGTCCGTGCTCAAAGCTGGAATACAAGGCGCGATCAATCGACACATCCCAATCAGATGATCAAGACCAATAACAGCTTTCCGTGGGTGAATGGTGAGACAAGAAGATCGATCAAGAAAAAGAACCGTCTTTTCAAGAAGTTGACGAAACACCCTACCGAAGCTAACAAGACGAAGTATAAGAATCAAAAGAAGAAAGCCAGGAAAGTCCTGTACCTAACTCATCGGAACTACTTGACAAAGTTTCTAAGTCTAAGCCTGGAGAACAACAACAGAAATGCCTTCCTTTGCTATGACAAAACACAGAAATATGATAGCACTGGTATCTCCCCCTAAACGAAAAGGCAAAATAGTAGTTGCAGCAGAAATCCTCAATGAACTATTCAAGTCATCACCCAAGAAGACAAGGCAGAGGATCTCCCCAAACCAGACGGCAACAGGAAACCGGACATATATCACAGCTCAACACCAGTGAAGAGGGCATTAAGAAACTGCTCGAAAGCGGCAAGGCCTGTGGCCCGGATGACATCCACAACCGGGTACTGAAGGAGGCGGCTGCAAAGATAGCGCCACCCCTAACGGCTATCTTTAGACAGTCACTGAACACTGGGCAGCTCTCCAAGGACTGGAAGAAGGCTTAGTCACACCAGTTTTCAAGAAGTGTGACTGCTGTACAGAGCCACACATTCGATCGAGGACCAGCACACTCTGCAACAGGACCTAAGAAACCTTGAGATTTGGGCAAAGAAATGGGGTATGCAGTTCAACGCAAGCAAATGTCATATACTTACCTGATTATAAGGGCGTTAATACTACCCATGAGGTCAATTTCTTATACTTGTACATACCAATGTTCAAAACTGACAACTGCCACTGCTGAGCAGCACATGTACTAATTTGCCATGTTTTTGCTTTAGCACTTACTTGCATTATATGACTTGTTGGCGTCATCCTGCGTCTTGTTGGTCCGTGTCGTCGTCCGTATCCTGTTGTAGAAACAGTGACACGTTTCTTAACCGCTAAAGTCATAAACTTGAAACTTGGTACAGGTGACACCATACATGACTTCTGTCACTAAATTTTGGTCCGGTCTGAGTTTTGACTTGGTCACCAGGGGGCCAAAACCAAAAAAGTGTGATATATTACTGAATTATTTTTGATAAAGTTAGTAAGGATGCATGAAATGTCTATTAAGTATCATACAGCGAGTATAATGGCCCCTGGGGCCGGTTGCACAAAAGTTATGGTGATAAAAGTATGTTAGTTTATCTTTTTATGTTAAAGTCCCTAACTAAGCGTTAGCTAACATAACGCTAAAATTGAGTTCACAAATCAATGTTAGGCCCAATGTTAACTAACGCTACTTTTAAGTAAATCAATGTTAGTTGCTAGGGACATTTCCCATAATGCATTTGGTCCTCCTATCGAAAGCAAGACATGCAAGATGGCTGCCCCCATTGAGAATCATTCATCTCAAAAGCAGAAAAGGGAGAGAAAACCAAATTTTTCACACTCAGAGACCCAAGTTTTAGTTGATGTTGTGATAAATGAACTTGGGATCTTGCGATCAAAGTTTTCGTCAGATGTGACAAACAAAATGAAAAAAACCCAAATGGGATGAAATTGCCCTAATGGTTAGTTCCTTGGGAGTCGCCACAAGGACCGGGAACAACTGCAGGGAAAATTGGAACCAGCAGCTTTCAAAGGCGAAAGAGATCCATTCCCTGCAGCAAAAACACCAGAGAGGGACTGGCGGAGGGGGAAAGATGCCACAGGCCGACCCTACACTGCAGAGAATAATAGAAACATTTGAAAACACTTGTGACGCAGAAGGCCACAACACGTACTCAAGAAGTACTTCAGAAAGATGCTGGCCTTCGAATAGAAAAGCTACAGCTGGAGATTGCTCTTCTGAAGGAAAATGAGTTCTTGGGTCTGTCTGGCATTGTAATGTAAATTTATGTGTAAATGGTATCTATGTATATAGGATTTGAATTTTTTAAATATTAAATATATTAAATAGTAAATATATAGTAAATATCAAGTTATTTAAAACACAAAGGGAATGTATCAAAATTAGAAGCTACAGTGTCAGTGACATGATGAAAATGTTATGGTCTATTTCTTACGCGAGTGTCGATTATGCAATACATATAGTTATACAATTACTTTGAGTCTGCCCGATCATGGAAGTATGTTAAATGATACATCCATGGCCTATGATAAGAATTCAGCTATAGTATGAATGAATGGGAGCAGGCGACACTGTGTACATTTCCTATAAACGTAGTTGTTAAATTAGAATTCAGTTACATTATAGAAACTCAATATTAACTACTACACTAAGACATACAAACAAAGTCTACCTGATTACAGGTATACGGTAAAAAAGGTACAGGAAAAAAGGTACAGGAAATTAAAGTACAGGAAATAAAAGTACTGGAAATAAAAGTACCGGAAAAAAGGTACCGGAAAAAAGGGTACACAAAATGGCATAAATAGGTAAAAAAGGTACACAATCTTTTTTCAGAATATTATTCTCTTCAACTGGTTCAGACTCGGCCTATGTCTTAATCTTTTCTTGCCCATTTTTCTTCTACTGTGACTAAGGTGGTGCCTTAAAATAGTTTAATACATTGCGGACAATTTTGTTACGGAATGAATTTGAGGAAAATTCATGGAAGAGGTTGCCCAACAGGGGAGCTGACGTTTTTTGGGGTAATAACGACATGTACATTCATGTTCTTTTAAATTTTTGAATAATTGAGTCGTATTCTTATTAGGAGCGGATCCAGGATCTTGGGAAAGGGGGTGGGGGCGCACCTGGCATCCTACCTAACAGTTCACATTAAGATTCTCGTCATTTTCCCGAAAAGCTTGTGTTTGGTCTGAAATCTAATAATTTGTCTGTTAAGACCTAATTGGCCAGGCACATTGTCAATTGGGTCCAGCTCTATGATGAATGTTTATTGATTAATTGCAATTTAACTTGAACATTGGTGCATTTATCGGTTAACCCTTTTGCAGTGGGAATTGTCTTAGAATCTCTACAATCATCATGATCTTGATAGCCGTGTTTTCACTCTGGAAAACCATAACGGTATACTGGAAATTTGATATACCTATTTCTAAGGCCTATGCAATGCCTACGCCACAAATAAAGTTAAAGTTATGAATAGAAAAAGAGAGAATTCAAATGATTTCTTTTTTAATTGTGTACCTTTTTTACCTATTTATGCCATTTTGTGTACCTATTTTTCCAGTACCTTTTTTTCCGGTACCTTTATTTCCGGTACTTTATTTCCTGTACCTTTATTTCCTGTACCTTTATTTCCGTACCTTTTTTCCTGTACCTTTTTTTCCTGTACCTTTATTACCTAGATTCCTTATTACAGTATCCTGTGCATACCATACATGTATATTTTCATTATCTCCCCAGCTCTAACATTAAAACTTATGAAATATGTTACTGTACTCTTAATATGGCAATTATACACTCTTTTGGAGGAAACTTATACGTGGACAAGGTAATTCCTTCAAGGCACACTGTTGTAATTAACGTTTTATAAAATATTGAATTTCACCTGAGATTGATAAATCCAGGTACATGCACTGTTGATTAAAAAAAATACATTTAATTCTTCTATATCAGTCTTATTACTCAATACTTACCTTCAGTTATTTCAGATACTTGTAATTAATTGTCCATATGTTTCAGTCTGAGACTTGCAATCTGTATCAATAACCAAAGCATCAGCTCTGGCATATTTCAAATACTGTGATCCACTTTTGGCAGATATAGACAAATATTACTGTAATAACATCACAATGGACCCCACCTCCCATGACACCATTTCTACTGTACTGTAGTATCGGTTGTGAGATGCCCCACCCATAGCAAATATGTCATGTCTAAACACGATTTACCACACCCTCGAATATCCATCACCCGTCAAAAATGCATGTCCAGGCACCACACATGTCCAGGCACCAATCATGTCCAAGTACTATGCTTGAAAAGGCACCAAGCTTCTCAAGGCACCATGCAACTCCAGGTACCATGCAGGTCCAGACAGCATGCATGTCCAGGGACCATGCATATTTAGGTGCAACGCATATGCAGGCATCAAGCATGTCCAAGCACCATGCTTGTCAAGGCACCAGTATGCCCAGGCACCATGCATGCCCAGAGGATATATTCTTGTCAAAGCAACATACATGTCCAGGCACCACGCATGTCAAGGCGCCATGCATGTCCAAGCAATATGTATGCCCTGGGACCATGCTTGTTCGGTCAGCAAGTGGAGCTGATAAATGATTGTTAGTTTACACCACATGAAGTATGAGCAAAGTATTCCAACTGCATGTCTGCATGTCTCTAACTGACACCCTCACATGTGAGAAGGATTTATGATTGTTTTACTTTCTGTTCCCAGCTGTAGTGGAAATGAATATCCAGTGTCGACACCGATTTGCATCATCGTTGACTCAGATTCCTAACTTCTGTGGACCAATTTTTAGTATATCTTGGTTTCCGTGGTATCTGATATTTCCCTTTATTGCATGGCCTTTCCGTGTCCAAGACATGCCAGAGACTGCTACATTACCAGGATACATCACATATCACACGGAGTTCTTAACTGGATGCGGAGGGGGGCAGGACTTTCATCTGAAGGGTGGGAAATATTCATTTTCTTTCAAAACCTTTTCCCCGAAATGTTTATCTAAACCATGGGCGTTTCTTTGCCCTAGCACTCCTCATGACCAGGTTGGCTCCAAAATGCCCTTTTGTTACATCATAAATCATAAATACCTTATTCTCAGTTTTAAACGACAAGTTCAGCGTATAGTTTGTCCAGCCCCTTTTCAACAATGAGGCGGTCATAATAACGCTCATGCCAATCCGTAGCATAGGTCTGAGGTTTGCCGCTCATTCATGAAGGAATGGTGTCGATTACTGGTGATTGGTCAGAATACCAGAATGATAACCAGCCGGTTACGTCAAATCTGTCTATTCATTGCTGAACTAGCCAATCCAGACAGACATGCCTCCATTCATGAACGTGGCTATGCAGTATTGTAATCGTGGATTGGGGCATGGCCAACGGACTGGTAGTTTAAAACCAAGAATTAAGTATGCCTGTTTTGAGGGATGGGACATGTCCTCTTGAAGAAACCCTTGGATTTGTATTCTCCGACTTGGAAATGTAGGTCAAATCAGAAGTCTGTGCGATATGTGATGTATCCTTGCTATCCTTGTTCCTGACTCGTCTGAGGACCCACATAAACCATAAAAAGGTAGGGAAAACGACTCGCTTAAAAGCAACTTCAGGTTTTCCTTTTTGGCCACCCGTGGCGAGTTGTTCAGAATAACGTTAGCTTTAACGGGAGCGTTAAGTTTTGACGTTACATTTTAATGGGTTGAAATGACGTCATTAAGGATACTTACTAGGTAACTGTTTAGGAAAACCTGGTGGACAAGTCGGGATCAACTCAGATCGAAGTTCAGTGTCAAAGGTCACCCGACCTAGGGGGTCCTGAATACAAAGTTTCAAATTCATAGCCCTCTCGGGAAGTGCTACATTCGTCATCTTTTCCTAACCTGGCACCGAAAAATGGTGAAGTCGGAAAAAAATTGCGTAATTTGCAAGGCAGCAGCTTCCCAAATCTCGGCAAAACAACACTGCCTTCACTGCCCTCAGTAACACTGTTGACATGCTATAAACTTTCCGAAGTATAGTGTGCGAATGAAATAGAAGACGAATAAACCGATTGAACCAATTCCGAGAGTACGATGCTACGTCATTGCCAGTGTGTGTGTCTGGAATTGATGAATTACCTGTTGAGCTAGGAATTCCTGGGCTTCGCCTGACTGATCACCTGGCAATGCTTGAACGTGACAAAGGCATGGATTTTCCGGTTTGCAAATGTGCTCAGCGAAGTTAGATAAGCATCCTGCCTATAACCGAAAACAGTCTGAGCCGTGCGGTATAATGAGGCTCTGGTTTGTTCTTTTTTCAGACGCTTGGAGCCATTCATAGCATTGATTTTGCTATTCTAAATAAGTGCTGCGAAGCTGTATTTTTTTATTCACAATCTGAATTGATCAATATCCATTGTACTATACTCATACATGAAGTGAATTTCGATCAATACGATTATCACTGCTTATTTCCTTTGAACTCTGAATCGATCGCGCTGATGAATGATGCTACTAGTATACAGAGTGTTAATAATAGTCCAGGCAGTATGCATGTCCAGCAACATGCATGTCCAGATACAATGCATGTCCTGGCACCATGCTGGCCAGGCACTATTCTTGCCAGGCACCTTTCAAGTTCAGGCACTATGCATGTCCGGGCACAATGCATGTCCAGGCACCATACTAGTCAAGGGCCCGAGCATGTCCAGGCACCACGCATGTCCAGGCACCAAGCATATCCACGCACCATGCTTGTCAAGGTACCATGCTTGTCAAGGCCCCATGCATGTACAAGCACCATGCATGTCCAAGCACCATGTTTGCTCAGGCACCATGCATGTCCAAGCAACATGCATGTCCAGGCTCCATGCATGTCCAAGCAACATGCATGTCCAGGCACATACTTGCCCGACACCACGCATGTCCAAGCACCATGCATATCCAGGCGCTCTGCTTGTCCAGGCACGAAGCATCGATCAAGGCACCAAGTGAAAGTGATAAATGATTGTTACGCCAAATGTAGTATGAGCGAGATAAAGTATTCCTGCTGTACTGAGTGTTAATATGTCTATAGAGTTGTTATTTCTCCGAAACTTGACCACTACGGCTATAAAATCTTGTCAACTTCATTGTTCTAACTGTCAGCCTCACATGTCTGAAGGATTTTTGAATTTATTTTTATTTGCTCTCTGCTGTAGTAGAAATAGATAGCCAGTGTCAACAACGACTTGCATTATCGTTTATCGACTCAGATTTCTTATTTCTGCCGACCTATTTGTAGTACGATATTCTTGGTTTCCGTGGTATCCTTTAAGACCTGTTATGGCAGAGCTCTTCCTTGTACCCAATCATGCTGAAACTGCTAGCTAGCAAGGATACATCACATATCACACGGAGTTCTTAACTGGACACATGGGGAGGCAGGACTTTCATCTTTGGGAGGAAAACATTTTCCATTTTTTCAAAAACATTTTTCCCGAAATTATTACCTATATCATGAGACATTTTCTGTACTCCTCGTTATCAAGTTGGTTGAAAAATGTCCCTTTGTTACACCACATTACATCAGTTTTGGAAACAAATTATCTTTCGAGGGGTGGGGCATGTCCTCTTGAAGAAAATCTGAGATTTGACTTCTCCAACTTGGAAAAGTAGGTCAAATCATAATTCCGAGCGATATGTGATGTATCATTCCTGACGCGTCTGAAGACCCACATGAACCATAAAAACATATCGAGTCACTTATAACCGACTTCAGGTTTTCACTGTTGGCCAGCTGGGTTGAGTTGCTCAGAATAACGTTAGCTTTAATGGGGGCGATAAGTCTTAACATTGAAATGTTAAAAGACGATGAAGACTGACGACGGACACTGCGGTATCATAGAGACTCCCCTCCGACGAGCCAAAAAGAGACTAACATCTCGTTTACCTTTGAGGAAAAAATCCACCCAGACTTATAAATCTAAATCTGCTTGATATCCATTGTACTTAAGCCCATTCAACGAGCTTCTGAACGTCCAATGGATGCCAAAGCACAAGAAGAAACACGTATCACCAAGTATGAATTAAAGAAGAATGGTTAACACTCTGTATCTATTGGCAGATAGACGAGCAATTAGTTCTAATTTTGAGAATAAATTCAATATCCGTTGAACTTATCGGATTGCTTCTGCCTAGTGAAGTATTTTATTGAAACCCCGTGCTAAGTATTCCCCGCAAACAAAATGTGTTAGTCAGGCTAATTAAAAATAAATTGACGTGATCAATTAAGAAAATAGAGAATAAAATTAGCATAGTTTTGCGCTTCACAAAAATAGAAGTTGCTCAGTTTTCTTAGCAAGTATAACGATGCAGAGCATGCTCCGCACAAAACAGTGAACTCTTCACTGTCTCCATTTTCCACTTACACAGTAGACAGTTCACAGTTGGCCAGATGCTTTCGCCGTCTATTATCCGCTTCTTGAATTAACAATGAGTGGGCCCATACGTGAGACAAAAAGTTACCAGATTGTGTCTCGTGGCTGTGAATGATAGGACCCCGACCCCTGATCACTGCCAAACTTTATATGTGAGACAAAAAAAATCCTGATTGTGACTTACGGCTTGGAATGATTGGACCCCGACCCATGACCACTGCCAAACTTTATATGTGAGACAAAAAGTTACCAGATTGTGACTCGTGGCTGTGAATGATAGGACCCCGACCCATGATCACTGCCAAACTTCATACGTGAGACAAAAAGTTACCAGATTGTGACTCGTGGCTGGGAATGATAGGACTCCGACCCCTGATCACTGCCAAACTTTATATGTGAAACAAAAAGTTACCTGATTGTGACTTACGGCTGGGAATGATGGGACCCCGACCCATGATCACTGCCAAACTTCATACGTGAGACAAAAAGTTACCAGATTGTGACTCGTGGCTGGGAATGATAGGAGCCCGACCCCTGATCACTGCCAAACTTCATACGTGAGACAAAAAGTTACCAGATTGTGACTCGCGGCTGTGAATGATAGGACCCCGACCCATGATCACTGCCAAACTTTATATGTGAGACAAAAAGTTCCCAGATTGTGTCTCGTGGCTGTGAATGATAGGACCCCGACCCATGATCACCCTGTCAAACTTCATACGTGAGACAAAAAGTTACCAGATTGTGACTCGTGGCTGGAATGATAGGACCTAACCACCCCAACCCCTCATACTCCTGGCACATAGGGGAAAAAGGTCTCTTATTGTGACATGTTGTTGGAAATGATACCGCCTGTAGCCGCCCATCCTCACTGCTAAAATGAAATAAAAGAGTCAAAATTTCAAATTCAAATTGATTTATTGATTTATCATCTATTCGGCTACAGTCAAAAACTATATATATAGTACAAATTAAAAACACGTGGTCATTTAACAATATTCCAGATTATCATACCTCATTAGTATGTGAGCCAATCACGTCGCGTCATTCACGACCACGTGCCATGCGATAATTTTGACTAGCTATTCCACGGCATTGTTCCACGGCTGACGTCATCGATGACGCGATATTGCAAATGGCGGCCATTAAGATTTCGACGAAATCGACGATAAAAAACCGCATATTTACGGCGTTTTAAGCCAGGAAGTTGCACAGAGATACTGTCAGGGTCTTGAATTACACCCACAAAGTAGGTAGGTTGCATTGGGTGGGACTGTTACATCCACGAACAGAAAGTACAAGGCATTCAAGTTGGGCCTGGACTCGCTTCAAACAAACATCGTCTGCTAATGTAAACACACACTGTCTACAGTACATAATGTACACGTCTTGGCTCCATACATGATTTGCGTATCCGCCGATTAAAAAACACTTTGACAGTGGTTTGGGTCGCTGTGCAAAACCTGCTGGGCCGATTTCTTCAAGGTTTGGTTTAAAGCCTCGTGAAATAATTTTTGACCTGACAAATAATTTCGACTATTGATTCTATGGCTTGACATGCAATATTTATATAATATTCAATGGTATTCTTCGTTGCGCAGAGAATGTGCGCAAAAGCAAACACACAGTAGAATGTTCACTGTTTATTGCGATATCGACAACAGTGAAATGCTCTACTGTGGTATAGTAGAGAGTACCAGTCAGTTGGCCGCGCCCCCGTTCGCAGCGCCAAAAGAGCGTTTCTCTCTGCGTTGCGCTGCTACTGTCACCTATCGGTAAAAATTTGATACTAATTCGCGCCATATTTGTGGCAGAGACTAAAACCTCTGTAGCATGCACGACTGTTCGGGGAGAGCGATTGATCAAAGATGGCGAAATTGTTAGTTATTGAAAGAAAAAATTGGTGTTTATTTCATCAAATTCCAAGCAAAATCAACCGAGTTTGATCAATTTTTCGAAATATGATATTTTCGCAATCTTCGCTGAACATACCTCACTCAAAGATATTTTCCAGCTTTGCGGCGATATTTGGTAAATTGATTTTTTGCGAAGTGGTTGACCAATCCTAAATGAATTCATATCTTTTAAAACATTTGAGCACCCGGTTTCCTAAATATTTCTTTTTTGGCACTTAATTTGGTGATTTTTCGAAGAAATCTCATTAATATTTATGACGTTTTGGATCACGTGATGTTAATCAAGCCGTTTTTCGCGGCAATTGCGTGCACGACGCGATATTGTAAAAATATTTTAATGCACAGCGTGTCTCAAAAAAATTGTGGTTAAAAGTGAGAATGGCATGATGGTAGCCTGTTTGAGTTCTGTTGATAAATATGCTTAGTCTGACTATAATTTCTACAACTTGTGGCCAAATGACCAGATGATTTTGAGCCTTTTGATAAAGCTACTGGTGGAATAGTCGTCAGAAATGTCAGAGCGACAGTGACTGAGTGAGTGTTATGTTATTGTTATGTTATGAGACTGGAGGTATGTCATGTGTTCCACCATATCGTCATTGATATTGACCAGGAATACTATCGATTTGTGTGGATGTGCTCAAACAGTAAAGCATGAGCCATGATTCTTCACTTCCGAAAAGATCCAGGTGACTGAGATGTCTACTACTACTGTTGGGCAATCCGGCTGATTCTTCAGAAATTTCTCTGTATATCCTCTGTGAAAATAAACTTTCTCATAATGATATATCTTTTGTTTGTTTGGTAATTTTAGTTGCCTATGTTTAGGCACTTTTTTGCCAGATTTGCCTGTAAAAGGCTGCCATAGTTCAGGAAAAGAAATCATATACTCATTACAATGTGGATCTTCACGGTCCAAAACACCAGGGCCTACTAGGTGACATGGCTCAATAATAGGCATTGTCTGGTAATTTTGGACGACCTTTGGATGGATAGTTTATTTTCCCTGACCCTGGCCTGGGTCTGAACGGGCTTCCAAGCCATCAATGATGCTTATAAAGCCGGGAATAGCCTCATCAGTACCCCCACAAGAGTTATTTTGTGCCAGACATCGCGCACAGAACTTGCCATCATCTCATTTTTAGAGTTGCTGTATCAGTAAAAGATAATACCAAAAAGCTGATAAAGTATGTAATTTGAGCAGCATGACCAATGCCAGTGTTAAAGGTGTAAACTTAACCTATTACAGGACATCTTCCTGCAAGATTGTGATTGGTTTAACTTGAAGTTTGTCATCAATTTGACTGTTGTAATTGTACATCCAGGCTGTTGTCATTCAGGAAAAATCTGCTTTATCTTTCAGCTAATACTTTCACTTCTCCAGTCAATCGGGTTTAATGAACATGTCAAGCTGTTGAATGGTGTAAACAATCATTAGCAAATAACGTCACGAATGAAAATAAGTTTGATTCCTTCCACTTGAAAAGTTCAGCAGCACCACTTGCAAGAATTTGAATTTGGCATTGTGTTTTACACCCTTCAACAATTGACTGTCTGTTTGTTATTGGTGTTCTTGTTTCAATGTTAGCGTTTCACTGTTAAAGAGTTTCAAGATGCAGAAGAGAGGATTAGTTATCTTTAATGTTAAGTTTCTTCTTTGCATCATTTTGTCATTAAATTTGGGCAATGGTGGTCTCATGAAAGGAGGGATGGGACGGCAGGATGGGCTATTGGACAAGTTTTCATAATCAGTATTCTAGAATACGTTTTGTAGCGATGGTGGCGATCCTAGTGTTCGGGCCTCTTCGGCTCAACTTCGGGTGTGGTCGGAACCTAAATCCGGCTGCAACATTTTCTGACAAAAATCAGAGGCAACTTAAACGTATTTTCTAGCCGTGCGGCAGAAATAATCATTTTTACTATCGTGTTATTCAGTCAAAGATACATATAACAATAAATATCAGTCATTACTTCTGAGCACGCGCGATGTTTTTGATGAGTTAGGTGCATTTATTCAACAAAATTACGTGAAAAAATTGCAAATTTTCGGGCGACGACCGCTGTTCAAAGTCACGTAAACAGCAAACCTCAGGACTTTTTACACTTTTTTCTTAATGAAACTACTAATTAATGTTTCATCTAGAATAATATGTTCCGTTTACATGTCATTCAGAAAGATTTTGGCAAGTTTAGGATCGATTTCCGACTTCATATTTTTCACGCCTAAATGTACGCGATAATGAGCTCGTAATGATATGCAGTGACGTCATAGCGCAGAGAGAATTACGCGGAAATGGGGCCGCGGCCAACTGACTGGTACGTTGAACGATGAGAGAGGTATCACTTTGTTCGTATAGGTCTTGCCAACACTTGTTAGATGTTTAATTGCAATCAATACTTGGTTTAAGGATGTTCTGCTTGGCGCCTAATGCATATTGCAACTTGAATATGATCAGTCATGTCCAGGCATCATGCGGAAGTGATCAATGACTATTGGTTTCACGCCGATGAAATGTGTGCGAGGGAAAAGCATTCCATTTGAACTGATTGCTAATATTGGATATGGGTTATTGCGAGCTGGGCACCGCACTTCGAAACCTGGAACTCTTGTCAAATGCATTAAATTGTTGTCCTCTCTAAATGACAACCTAAAAAGTGTAAAAGATCTATATTTCCCTTTATTCTTCCGTTCGAAAAATATTAATCCGCTGTTGACATGATCCCATGTCCCATGATAGATTTTTCCCATATATAACTTCGGCTTGTAAAGCAGTCTGTAGTAACCTTCTTTGTAGCGAAATACAACTACTGTCCTTTTCTTTATGAGATAAATCAAAATATTTGCATTCGACCACACTGCCCGATGAGGAGGGCGGACCTGCTTTTTTTCAGCTTGGACGGACGTTATCAAATTTGGATGAGTAAATGCAATATCTTGTTCAGAGCGATGGTCAATTTCAAAAAGAATTAGATCGTAATAGGGCTTGCAGCGTTTGGTTGTTTTGGTAAGATTTTGAGTCGAAACTATCACATGACTCATGTCATCTGACATCACTGGCCTGCATCTTAAACCAGTCATGCTGTAGTTCACAGTAACATGAGATACAAACCTTCCGCTATAACTGTATAAATCTACAGACAACCTACCGCGAGGGGAATGTAAACAGAACACAAGCAGGTATGCTTTAAAGCATAATACATCAGTGACCTGTTCCTGAAGGTCAAAAAGATGTTTTTGTGTAGGAATTGATCCTGGGTAATATGCAATAAAAAAGGATGGTGGATTCATCCATCGGAAATTGCCACCACATGAATGTAAGAGAAAGAACTGTTGTTTAGGACAGTAAACAATACACAGTATATGATTCGGAGTAGTTTTCTTCAGTCGAAAAGTTCTTTGTAGCCGAAACGTAGCGAATCTCTTCGGACCTATGGTGAGAAGAACGCGAAGTTTGGTAACTAGTGACCTTCCGCACTGTCAAAACGTACCAGTTATCCATATGGAAAATACGTACGTCGCATACGGGTAAGTGATACTTTAGTCAGACATAAAATGAGCTTGAGCTTCGATAACTCAGCCGTACGCAATTTGTGAACAGCTCATTAGATAGGTAGCAATGAAAACGCCTCTGATTTCTCCAAAAAAAACTTTACAAACGAAAGCATCTTCAACAAAAGCTACAATATTTCTCAAACCGGATAGTAATATGATAGAAGACTAAATTTAGCTGCAAATGCGAGTCAAATCGTTCAATATCATGCGTATTGCATCACGTATTGAATACAGTTCTTATACTTATGCGGTACCACGTGTCTTCCAAAGTACACAAACTGATGACGTCGTACGCAAAATCGACAGGGACACGTTATACAGGCAGGAGATTCGACGGGCTGAAAGTATCTTATATCGCATATGGTTGGTTCCCCACTGGACTTTTGGGATGCTGCTCGCTTACACTTATATCCGTCAACACCTGACTATTTGGTCATGATTTCAATGGTTATTTAGCCGTGTATTAATCTTTACGATTTCCAAACTTATAAATCGAATAGCATTGATATTGATAAGCTTTGTATGACGGGGGAGGTACAGAGAATAGAAGAGCAGTCGGTGGTAGTTTCCGTGGATTCCCTTTTCCGCCCACTCGTCCAAATTGCAACAGCACCTATATGACACGTACGTGTGTGTATTGCAGCAGACACGGACTGGGCCCTCCTCAGTACGTAGAGGAAAACAGGTGTTGATAGTAATAACGTTAGTGTGATACCACAATTGGCGGCGCATAGTGTCAAGCAGGGGTATTTCCCTCCTGCTGGGTAAGTCCCACGTCCAAGTAAGTTAAGAGTATGTTCAGGGTAGGTTTATGACCCTTGCACACTTGTGCCTCATGCGATGTAATTTTCCGATCCGAATGATGATATGATTTGACGCTGTGGATTCAAATACGAAAAGGTCTATTAGTCAGTAGGGTTTCCGAGGATATATGATAACACTTTGGTCATTACCTCTACCTACCCGCTCCATCCAGATGTCTGCTCCTTTTTTGTTTAATTTTGTACCTGTCCCATCCTCATGCTGTGATGAATGTATTGTGCAAGTGGTTTGCGCTTTGCACTCAACACTAAAACCTACCACATGTCTTCCCGATGGTAGAAAAATAGAGCACTGCAGTAGAGATCTCGTCAGAGATACCTCCTTCTCGGTGGTATAGCCTTCCCAATGCACTCGCTCAAAGATTCTCAAAGAATTGACCATATGGAATGACAATATAGAATACATAGCCATGTGTATGTATAATACACTGCTGAGCAGTGGAGAGACATGATGAGCCATGGTCTAATGGAAGGGTTTTCATATGATTTATCGGATTATTTCAAAATTACTAAGGTTCAGAAAACCTCTAGATATTTCTTCACTTTTGACTCAGTAAAGTTACTTTAAAAAACTGACTTTGCGTTATTAAGTTGAGTATTGGACCAATATTGAAACATCTGATTTCGATTTCCTTTAATGAACACGGTGAATGTATTACTCCTTCAGTATTAAAGTATTGCACGTTTTTCCTATTTTGTTTCGCATCGAACATCGTAAAAAACGCGTTGTCCGTTATTTTAGCCCTCTCAACTTGATCCTGGCCTAGGAAACCTTTCGCAGCCGAGGTTGGACTTAAAGGACCATTGGTATCATTAAGACCAATATTACCAAGCTGTGGGCTGCCCAGTCACCTCTTATTCTACATAAAATTACATGTAGTTTCCATAAGAAATTGCACAAAAGAATTAAGAAGAAAAAAATTAAAATCTGACTAAATTATCACGCTATTCCGATGTTACTCCGATCTGACCCGAGTTAGCCTTCCGTGGGTCGATTCTCTACTAGCACTTGTAATGCGCTGCCTGTAGTCATTGATCTAAACAGCACTGTGACGTCTTGTTGTAGATATATATTTTCCTTGTTGTTAAGCAAATCTGGGGGAGCCCAAATCAACATCGGTGGCGGATGACATTACTTGCTGTTTTTCGAACACTTGAATATACACTGCGCACATTCGACTTCTTTTCCTAACGCGTCCTCGAAAAACAGAGAAACAAAGAGAAATGGGGAAGAATGAGTAATTTGCAAGGCTTTAGCCACCCAAATCTCGGTTAAAAACACTGCCTTCACTGCCCTCAGTGACCCTGCTGACGAGGTGAAATGTAAATTACGTCACAAAATTCCCCGGCATCTGGGAGCGGGAAAGAAATTCGGCCGCTAGAACAAGCGTAATTTGCAAGATACCACTAGAGATGGCCAACTCACACTACCTCTCACAAATGTAAATGGAACCGACTAGAGGGGAGAACAACTTTTGTCTCTTTTTCACGAGTCACCCCTCACTTAAAAAAAGGATCCAGACAGCACCAAGGTAAGGAGACCATTACTTAAGGAACCCGAGGCGGAGGACCTTGGTTGAGTTACCAAGACACTCGAGGGTGGAGCTAAAATACAGTCCAAACCCGAGCCGACAGGCTATGTTTGGACGAAATTTTAGCTCCACCCGAGAGTGTCTTGGTAACTCAACCAAGGTCCGAAGCCGAGGGTTCAATTTCTATTCTAAAATACCTCAAACTTAAAAAGATAGGCCACGAAAATAACTTGAATATGTGCGAATTTGGCAAATTCCATCCATCGCCGGCCCGGCCGGAGCGCCGGTAGCGCCGTTGTTTACATTATGTTACGGCAACGTTACAGAAAATGAGACATGTACATTTTGTACAGCGCGCATAGGAAGTCCGCATCGGCTCGCTCAAGTGATGCTAAAATCCGCGCAAATGGGCTATTTGGAGCGTTTTTCTCGGCAAATATGTGTAGTGCTCATTAAAAAACTTAGGGTGATTGATGCTTCCTTGACTGATTTGTGTTTGAAGCAGTGTTTTGAGAGCCACAAACTTCTGAAGTGAGCTGAAATTCCATTGACTTGACGTGTGCATGGTTTCCACATTTTAGTGCAACCCGAGGGAACTTTGGTAGAGCATCTTGGTTGCGTGTCCAAAACACTCCGCTCTCAGAACGAGGCTTATGCATTTTCCATTTAAAAGTTGACTTTACGGTACCAAGGTATTTTAGAATTGGTAATCACACTCTGTGATATTAAACTCAAGGTACATCAAATGATAAAAGACAAGTCCCGGTCTTCAAAAAGGCCGACTGGGATGAAGTCGGAGCAGAAATACGTGACCTACACCCCAGGAGGAGAGAAACGTGGATGAAAACTGGTCCGTCCTCAAAGCTGGAATACAAGGCGCGATCAATCGACACCCTAAACGAAAAGGCAAAATAGTAGTTTCAGCAGAAATCCTCAATGAACTATTCAAGTCATCACCCAAGAAGACAAGGCAGAGGATCTCCCCAAACCAGACGGCAACAGGAAACCGGACATATATCACAGCTCAACACCAGTGAAGAGGGCATTAAGAAACTGATCGAAAGCATCAACCCCGGCAAGGCCTGTGGCCCGGATGACATCCACAACCGGGTACTGAAGGAGGCGGCTGCAGAGATAGCGCCACCCCTAACGGCTATCTTCAGACAGTCACTGAACACTGGGCAGCTCTCCAAGGACTTAGTCACACCAGTTTTCTAGAATAGCGACTGCTGTACGGAGCCATACATTCGATCGAGGACCAGCACACTTTGCAACAGCTCCTAAGAAACCTTGAGATTTGGGCAAAGAAATGGCGTATGCAGTTCAACGGACCAAAACCAAAAAGTGTGATATATCACTGAATTATTTTTGATAAAGTTAGTAAGGATGCATGAAATGTCTGCTAAGTATCATACGGCGAGTATAATGGCCCCTGGCCGTTTCATTTTAAGTCAAAGAGAGCACAATACAACTGCATGTGTATTGTCAATACCTATGAATGCATATTGCTGTCATTACTGTATAACAATACTGTAATGTCATCTCTAAATTATCCATCCTGCACCCAATAATAAGTGCAATCTTAATGTCCATACGAACAATTCGGAGATTCCATCAAACGGTTGAGGCGATGGCAGACATGACGATACTTTTACCAGTTCTAATATTAATATATATATTTGATGATACATGTACTTTCTAAAGGCTACTCAAAATAATGTTCTTGTCAAAACACTAAATTTGCAAAGAAGACAATTACTTTGAGTCTGCCCGATCACGGAAGTATGTTAAATAATACTTCCATAGCCTATGATAAGAATTAATTAGATCAAGCTGAGAAGCAAGAGGACGGAACGGAAATATACAAGTACTTCCGTGGCATATGCTAAGAATTCAGCTATAGTATGAATGAATGGGAGCAGGCGAAACTTTGGACAGTTCCTTTATAAACATAGTTGTTAAATTAGAATTCAGTTACATTATAGAAACTCCATATTAACTACTACATTGAAGACATGCAAACAAAGTCTACCTGATTACAGTATTCTGTGCACACCATACATGAATGCTTTCATTATCTCCTCAGCTCTAACACTAAAACTTATGAAATAGGTTACTGTACTCTTAATAGGGCAACACTCTCTTGGAGGAAACATATACGTAGACAAGGTAATTCCTTCAAGGCACACTGTTGTAATTAACGTTTTATAAAATATTGAATTTCACCTGAGATTGATAAATCCAGGTACATGCACTGTTGATTAAAAAAATGCATTTAATTCTTCTATATCAGTCTTATTACTCAGTACTTACCTTCAGTTATTTCAGATACTTGTAATCAATTGTCCATATGTTTCAGTCTGAAACTTGCAATCTGGATCAATAGCCATAGCATCAGCTCTGGCATATTTCAAATACTGTGATCCACTTGTGGCAGATATAGACAAATATTACTGTAATAACATCACAATGGACCCCCGCCCCCAGCCCCCCCCCCCCACCTCCCATGACGCCATTTCTACTGTACTATAGTATCGGTTGTAAGATGCCCTACCCATAACAAATGTGTCATGTCTAAACACGGTTTACCACACCCTCCAATATCAATCACCCGTCAAAAATGACGGCAAACTACCTTCCTAATCCAAACTGTGGGCAATCATACAGTGCTATACCGCATGAAAAAAGAGTCTAATGGTAACATACTTTACATTAAGGGTAGACAAGTGCACATTTTAATGACAACATGGTCTAGACAATACAAAAACGTGCCCCACATAACAAAGAACTGACCAATGGACTCTTCTCCTGGCATTGTATACTGTCGTTTGTCCACATTGATCCATATCCCACATGCATTTCCACACTCTTGTAATAATCCTATTAAAAAGGCCAAACTAACATGACCGCAATATGTTTTTTTTTTATTTTCCTGTTCTATGTGCTCAGCGAAGTAAGATAACATCATGCCTATAACCGAATAGACATTTAGCTGTAAAGTATCAAGCCCTGATTTGTACTTACTTCAGACGCTTGAAACTATTCATAGCATTGGTTTCTGCTACTTAAAATTAGTGCTGCAAAGTTCGATCGACATCCTGCCCACGGTGAGTGAGAAGTATTGCATTCCCGTAGGTCTAGAGAGCAGCATATCATAGGTTTAAACATGTGAAAATAATTGAAAGAACCAATACCTGAATTGACCGATATCGATTGTACTGTACTCATAGTGAATTGCGAGCAATACGATTATCACCGCCTATCTCTTTAAACACTGAACCGATCACGTTAATGAATGATGCTACTCGTATATACAGGGTGTTATCAATAATAGTTCAGGCAGCACGCATGTCCAGGCAGCATCCATGTCCAGGCACCATGCTAGTCAAGGCGCATGTCTAGACAACATGCACGTCCAGGCACCATGCATGTCCAGGTACCATGCATGTGCAGGCATCAAGCATGTCCAAGCACCATGCTTGTCAAGGCACCATGTATGCCCAGGCACCATGCATGCCCAGGGTCATGCTTGTCAAAGCAACATACATGTCCAGGCACCACGCATGTCAAGACGCCATGCATGTCGAAGCAACATGTATGCTCTGGGACCATGCATGATCGGTCAGCAAGTGGAGGTGATAAATGATTGTTTGTTTACGCCACATGAAGTATGACCAAAGTATTCCATCTGCTTCGAGTGCATATAATATATTTTAATAATAATAATAATAATGATAATAATATTTAGATGATTTATAGTGCCAGAATCCACTCAGAGTGATCGGTGACACTTTACAAAAGAGAGACATATTAGGAGTGGTAGCGACCAAAGAGATAGGATTTAAGATGCAATTTGAAGACTGAGATGCTGGCACATTCTCTCGCACTGCGTGGAAGTTGATTACAGAGCCTTGGGGCTGCAGTGGAGAAGGCTCGGTCGCCAAACGTTATCAACCTACTCCTTAGTCGCACCAATGGAGTTGTTGTTTCTCACACTATGCCAAGAAAAATATTGTCAACTGCATGTCTCTAACTGACACCCTCACATGTGAGAAGGATTTATGATTGTTTTACTTTTTGTTCCCAGCTGTAGTGGAAATGAATATCCAGTGTCGACACCAATTTGCATCATCGTTGACTCAGATTCCTAACTTCTGCGGACCAATTTTTAGTATATCTTGGTTTCCGTGGTATCTGATATTTCCTTTTATTGCATGGCCTTTCCGTGTCCAAGACATGCCAGAGACTGCTAGGTTACCAGGATACATCACATATCACACGGAGTTCTTAACTGGATGCGGAGGGGGCAGGACTTTCATATGAAAGGTGGGAAATATTCATTTTCCTTCAAAAACTTTTCCCGAAATGTTTACCTAAACCATGGGTGTTTTTCTGCCCTAGCACTCCTCATGACCAGGTTGCCCTTTTGTTACATCATAAATCATAAATACCTTATTCTCGGGGTTCCCGAGTGACACTGTATAAGATACACGCGCATTTTCATTGTGCAGGCGTCTGCCATTTCCCGAGTTTCCGATCCCAAAATTGCGGCCGAGATACAGCGCTTGGTTCACGGAGACCGGCTCGAGATCGGGAAATCTATCACGAAAACTGAGGACGTCATACGCAGGAATGGGTTCTTTCTCGGTGGATTTCTCGACGTTACGGGAAGCGAAAACTCACTCAGAGGATTATCACGCAAACAACATTGGTCCAGTCTATTCGCTTAAATTCAAGAATTAGCTCTGCATGATTTCCCAGTCGAGGCTTATAATACGAGATGAATTCGGTACACAGATTAGGCACCCTTTTGGATTAACGAGAGATTACGATGCTGGACAGAATCCGATCGAAATACGAGAAAAAATACGAAAATACAATTACACCCCACACAACGGCTCATCGATATCAGATTATTTTTCTTGATCATTGAGACTGTCTCATCACGCTGCAAACAGGTGCTATATAATGCGTGCATGAGGTAGAACCAATAGGATCGATGGACGTGGCTTCTTCAAGAGGAAGTCTTCGGAAAACATCGACAATAATCGGAAATGGTCGGGTCGTTTTTTAAAGACGGAATCCTAGCAAAGGGGGTTTCACGGTAACGTCACAGCATTTCTTCAAAATGGTGGCTCCCATGTAAACAAAAACACCTGTTGCATTCGACGTTTTTATCGATATAAAATCACATGATCAACTACCTAAATAAACAATCACGAACTAATACTTCAAAGTGTAATCCACTGGTAGATGATTGAATTCAATAAATGTTCACAACAGTAATGTTTAATTCAGAGTCTGTGATTAGTACTCCGACTTTTATCACGGTAGATGTTTGCAGCATATCCAAATGTTGACATGGAGTGACCTTCACATTATGCAGTTGTTCTTATTGATAGAAGCAGAAAAGGGAAATTCCCAATTATTTCCCCCAAAAATACGAACTACTGGGACAGAAACCACCATAGATCCCCTCGTTTTCTTAACTTTTGAGCCCTGTGAAGATGACCAATATTTTGCCTTCATAGGGATGGGTTGTGTACATGGTGTAGTGTAAGATGCATTACGGTGATCAACTGGAACTTGACGAGTGCCGCAACCTGAAGAACAAACCACTGGCGGAGATCAACTACGGCAAGGCATTTATCACAACCATGAGAGAAATGGACGGTGATAAACTAGGGCAAGGCAAGTGTCTCAACAAGAGGAAATGTACTTTATCCAAGGACCTAGATTAATATCTCTCAAGATTGTAGCCTATTTGCAGTATAGCCCGGTGGGTGGCACCGGACGGATCGGAGTACCTCTCAATTGCTCAGAATGCGTGTAGACTGGTAGAGAGAGGAGCATAGTCGACCTGGATCTGAGTGGCCCAGTGGAAACATCAGCGGCTGATGGGCCCTGGTTCCATTTTCGATTGGTCCCGGTATAGTAATGGGAGAGCGGGCTACTCTCATCGACACAGCGTAGCTTTGTATTGTTCATAATGTCCTAGTTTGTGAAGCTCAGCTCAAGTTAATATTTTTAGAAAGTGATATTAACACCGGTTGCAGGTTCAAAAAGTAGAGGCCACCGAATCGATGTCCGAACCAGGCCGTGGGTTCATGGCAATGGGTGCCTTGCCCTAAGTGACACTACAAAATAAAGCACTCGATCTCCGACACCAGTGACAGCCGTGTGCTCCTCTCATCCTGGCACGTCGATTTCCTCCTTTGGTGAATCTTCTTCTTCTTCTTCTTCAGCGTTCGCTCTGCACTTGGAGGGGTCATTCTCCTAGGAGTAATCCTCCTCCAAGGCGGGATGAGCGTATCCTGCGTGCCACTACGGTAAGGCGCCAATTGGGTTTATTGGCCTAGTGGTCCGACTTTGGCGAGAGAGATAGAGTCCACGCAAGCTACTCATGTTTCTCACTTGGTGGGGTCTTAGCTTGCCCTGGCATAGACACCAGGTACAAGGAACCTCGGTTTTGAGTCTCATTCGAAGGACTGTGAATTTTAGTTCCTTGAAAGCCACGCCGGTTCATCCAGACATACGATCCTGGGTTCTCCCCGGGATCGAACCCGGGCCCTATTGCGTGGTGGCCAGCAGTGTAAACCACTAGGCCATGAGGCTCCTTTTTTGTGAATCAATACACTATACGATGTGTTCCCAGACCCTAATAATATATCCTATAGTTATCAATAAATTCCCCCTTTTTTCTGCCGTGTAGCGTTAGGGCGTCATGTTTTTTAGGGTACGCCGGGGGGGGGGGGGTACGTTCATTTGATAGAGGGCGACTCTCTTCGACAGCGCAGGTTTCCTCTAGGGTCACCAGCTTCCACCTGCATGTACTTACAGTACAATCATCCAATATCAGTCCTTGCTGACGCTCAGCTCTCAACTCAATATTTTAAATACATGTAGCCAAATCATCGAACTGCTCTCTGTGCATTTCTGGGTCTGTGATTATTTATATCAATATTGTCATCTAGAAGTGGAAGGCTGATAGACGATTGAGACCTGGGCAACAACCTCTTAACCTCAATGTTACACTGGTATCAACTGGATTTAACCGGCTCGAGCGAGTTCAGGAGTGGGACATAAAAAATGATAAGAGTGTAATTTGTCTTATCATTTACAAATGCGCAAATCACTTAATTTCAAACATCACACCAGGACGGGCCCATTGCGGAGGAACCATGCCGAAAGTGAAAGGTTTGTGCTTTAAAACATTTGTAAAGTCAACTTTTGATCTGACGGAGAGAACTTCAACCGATTTTCTCCACGTGGCCCTGGTTTGACCCAAACATTTTCCTCGTACAGAACATGTATTTACTGTAAGATGGTATGAAGCCACCTGTCAGCAACTTCATGAAACGTAATCTCACAGGCCTATCTTGCTCTTGTCGAAAGTCTCCCTTTAAATGTACATCGCCATGTAAAGTGTAACTCTAATGAATGAAAGAATCCAACACTGTGACGTGTGGCAGATATTACAGCATGATCGTTTTTGGCACGACTTTCTGAGAAACGGACAATAGTTAGAGGTGGTGGTGGTGGTGGTGGTGGTGTTGGTGGTGTTGGTGGTGTTGGTGGTGGTGGTGTTGGTGGTGGTGGTGGTGGTGGTGTTGGTGGTGTTGGTGGTGGTGGTGGTGTTGGTGGTGTTTGTGGTGGTGGTGTTGGTGGTGGTGGTGGTGGTGGTGTTGGTGTTGGTGGTGTTGGTGGTGGTGGTGGTGTTGGTGTTGGTGGTGGTGGTGGTGTTGGTGTTGGTGGTGGTGGTGGTGGTGTTGGTGTTGGTGGTGGTGGTGGTGTTGGTGGTGTTGGCGTTGGTGGTGGTGGTGGCGGGGGGGGGGGGGGTATATTCAATTTAAGGAGTCTTTTGAAACCTGCAAACTCCCTTAATAATGTTGTGTAATCGTGTAGGCATAAACTATTTCATGGACTATTGCAGGTCTATTGGAGCGTCTCAATGATGGCGAATACGTCATTGTCGCGGAAGGCTACCTTTTCGAGTTTGAAAGAAGGGGCTATCTCACCGCCGGGCCTTACACGCCCGAGGTCGTGCTGGAACACCCCCATCTCGTCAAGAACATGCACGAGGAGTTTGTCCACGCCGGCAGCGATGTCGTTCTTGCTTTCACGGTAAGGAAGCTTTTCAAAAGACCTGGTGCTTCGAGCCTGAGTGCTTTCGTTTCCCTTGGTTTTAGGGCCTCCTATAAATATAACGTGCAGGTCAATACCCCAGCCTCTAGATTCCCAGACTCAGCCATCATCGAAAACTCAATCGTATGCTCCTCCACTCGTACACATTACTGAGCTCAGTCGTTCGTGCCGAGAGTTGGCCTCAAGTTCAGGGTGTGGCTCAGTCGACGTCAGATCAGTGATTTTCCGGACGTAAATTATTTTGAGAAACCGGGCTTTCTTCCATCTGATCGAATTGCTTGTCTTTACATTATTGTACCTGTAGAACCTTCATACACATTTTTCAGTATTATGGAAACCGAGAGAAGATGCGTCTGATCGGTTGGCAAGATCGTGTAGAGGAGATGAACCGGGAAGCTTTACGCCTCGCCAAGGAGGTGGCTGACGAGACGGGTACTATGATGGCTGGGAACATTTGTAACTCGACCTACTACAATCCGAATGATGAGTCGACATGGGAGGACATCCGCCAGGGAATGGAGGTGGGTGGAATGGAACAATGCTAAACTCTGCCACTGATTAATAAATAAGTCCCCAGTTAACAGGGTATTCCTGCCCTCTACTTCTGTATGTTTCTTTGACTTGCATCTTATCAACTTCATACTTAAAGAGCCATTATTTACAACACAGATCACTGCCTTTAAACCCATGGTCCCCTTATTGCTATGCCCAATAATTCTCCCTTAAAGAGATATTACATCCGTCACATTCTTGCTTCCAGCAACAAGTTGAATGGGCTGTCGAAGCAGGTGCTGACTATATATTGGGGGAAACATTCTGTGAATACGGCGAAGCAAAGATGGCGCTGGAAGCTATCATAAAGAATGGACAAGGTAATCATTTCTATTTCTTCTCCTCCTAATTTTGCTTCTTTCTCGCATTCACTCTAACGTTAGGTGTTAGGTGCTGGCCCTACCTGTCTGGTTTAATTAAACCATCCAATTCGCCCTAATGCCAAGACCTAAGGGTTCCTCAAACGCACGTTAACATCATTGATCGACTCAATTTCAGGGAAGCCAGCAGTTATGACCTGTGCACCGTCGGTTACCGATAACGTCGTGTCCCAGTCCATGTCAATGGTCGAGGCTTGTCGCTTGTTGGAGGAGCAGGGGGCGGACGTGATCGGCCTCAACTGTGTTCGTGGACCCCAGTCAATTTTGCCCATGATTAGAGAGGTCAGGAATGTCTGCAAGGTGGGTTATTGTTACTTGATTACTCCATATGAGGGATGATGCATTATGTCTTATCTCAACAAGCGAGAGTCCTGAGCTCAAAAGATATACATTCTTCTGCTATGCTTTCTCAGCTGCAGTCCTATTAGACTTATAAACCTCAAGTCTATGGTAGATATACATGTACATTATATTCAGTCTATCTAAAACTATAAAAGGACCGGGTCTACTGACCCCAAAAATGTCATTTAAATTGATGAGTTAAAAGAAGGGAACCTGTATGGAGAAGGATGCGGACTAAAAATGCCATGGACGTGCCAGCTACCTCTGAGTCGACATGATGAAGCTGATGGTGAGGCGTGACACGGAGAAAACTATCAAAGAACCGGGTCGAGGGTCCGAATGATGAGTAAGCGGAGGGGAGATGAAGGGAATTAACATTAGGTCGTTTTGATGCGACTTTACCAAGAACTAAATAACGTATAAGCTTTGAATTGTTACAGTGTTGTAGCAATGATCTTGTGTCTTCTTTCGCAGATTACTTGCATTATTTCTTTAAATGTTGACTGCAGGGCCACATTGCCTGTCTTCCAGTACCATACCGATGTGATGCTGAGCACCCAACCATGCAGTCACTCAAAGGACATGACACAGGTAGTGCATTTTATTCAGTAAAGCTTATCGTTCCTGCAGGCGATAACTAGGGTAAGCACACAAGGGCAATAGTTTGGGTAAGCACACAAGGGCAATAGTTTGGGTAAGCATACAAAGGGAATAGCTTGGGTAAGCATACAAGGGCAATAGCTTGGGTAAGCATACAAGGGGAATAGCTTGGGTAAGCACACAAGGGCAATAGCTTGGGTAAGCATACAAGGGCAATAGCTTGGGTAAGCATACAAGGGCAATAGCTTGGGTAAGCATACAAGGGCAATAGCTTGGGTAAGCATACAAGGGCAATAGATTGGGTAAGCATACAAGGGCAATAGCTTGGGTAAGCATACAAGGGCAATAGCTTGGGTAAGCATACAAGGGCAATAGCTTGGGTAAGCATACAAGGGCAATAGCTTGGGTAAGCATACAAGGGCAATAGCTTGGGTAAGCATACGAGGGAAAGACAACAGCTCTCCAATAGAAGCGCAGTATCGTCAATCCGTAAAAGCATAAAGCGCCCCCCCCCCGCCCATTGCCAGAAATTAATGGTAGGCTCTTGTTTTGGAAATACGCTTGTCAGTACAGTGTGTCGACTCACCTATTCTTTGGTTTGATCTTAACTACGAGGTACGTTCTTTTTCAGGTACTCGGGCTTTTCCAATCGACCTTGACGAATGGTTTGTCGGGCGAACTGGGGTGGAGAACTTCACCAAGGAATGCATGGACATCGGTGTCAAGTACCTTGGTCTGTGCTGCGGGGGCTCCGCACACACTCTTCGGACCATGGCGGAGACAGTCGGGAAGAAACCAGCTGGAAGCAGGTACGCGCCCAAGATGGAACTGCATACTCACTTCGGTGATAAAAAGCGTGGAGTTGTCACGTACGATATGTCCATTAGGGATCAGATTGAAGGTGGCATGAACAAATAGTGAAAACGTCGGTGATCATAGACCAAGTCTTATCATATAGACGGTAGCTCAGATACTCCTGCACTAACATTTTTTTACAAATTGTGGTCCCAGAATTAGGTCAGATATACATGGACATTCAAGGGAAGAAAATTCTAATTTATTAACAACACGGACATATATAAATGCATGTGGAGGCCAATGGTTTCGGCAAATCTAGTCCGATCACACGACATTGTAAATGACAGAAGCCCGCTGTCAATAATCTACATTTGTTTGTCATCGTTCAGACGGCGACATGACAATTGTTCGTATGTAGAATGCACTTCTGTAAGCGATGTCCGTCACTTACTTCAATAGATGTAGTATATAATTCGCCATGCTCCTAAACAAATTGCCTGACTAAATTTTTGGAGAAAGTTAGATATCTGCCTATCTCAACTCCTAACCACGTGATACACCTTCTGTAAAAATGCCTATCTCATTGAAAAGTTCATACAAGTAGAGGTGACACTTAGTGGCATTAACAAGAACTAGATGTTCCTCGTAGTAAATGGAGGCGACGTCTAGCTGGGTTCCAGCTGAGAATTTGGTTGGACACAATATTATGATATCATCAGCATACCAAAAGGCACAGGCAAAAATTGTTCAAACAAAGCACTCCTGACCAGAGTCGACCAGAGCCGGAGTCTGACCAGAGCCGGAGATAGTATACCCCCTTGCTTCCTTTTATATATTTGCATAGGAGAGATCAAACAAACACATGTGTATAGTTCAAGCTTTATTTACGAACTGACTTGCACATAACATGGTAAACGTAAAATAGAACGAAACATACATGGGAAGGGATTAACCCTCTATTCACAATAATAGTCTTATTCATAACACACATCACCGCACATCATTGGAAGCAAACGAATGTGTTCTATATGGAATGTTAGCTTTCAAATGCGTTTTCTGCATTTTCTGATATCTGACGGAGAAGTCAATTATAACTTAACCATATAAACTCATAACATTGATACAATTATACGATTATCACTGCCTAATTTCTCTAAACTCTGCATCGACCACGTTGATGAATTGTACAGAAGAAGATGTTGACCCCAAGGTGTTTCCCCAAGGTGTTTTTTTGGTCTGCAAAAACTTCTTTTTGTCACGAGTGACTGACATACGTATACCATCAGGATTTTAATATCCGATTGAACACAGCTCGGAGGGTTAAAAACACTTTCATTGTGTTATCACCTAAACATTTGAATACTGTTGGTGCAGCCTGTATGCGCGAAGTTCGCCTAATTGATATTGATAACAATGCGGGAACGTATTATGTATAACCTGGACTGAATAAATACCGCCAGAGCTGTAGTTGACAGACACATGCAGAAAAAAACTTATCTTTGCTCACTACTCTAATTAAGGTGCCGTTTTTAAAGCAAAATTATTTTTTGCACGAAATTTTATCAGTGTGATCTTCCGAACTCCAAACGTGGCGTCAGGAGAGCTGAACATCGTTTTAATAACTTCTGACGACATAAATTTAGCAGGAGTAAGTGTTCCTTGTCTCAATTTGCTTCCGGACAAGTGCTTTGAATAAATGCTGCTTCGTTTCCGGAATCATGAGACCTAAATATAATGACTTCTGGGAATGAACATTGAATCAACCTCCGTCTTTACGGTGTTATACTATTGCTATTACTAACGGTTTAGTAACCTTGGTGCTAACTTTAGACATGTGGATAAAGATTAGAGGTCTAGGATGGGACGTTGGGGTGGGGGTGGGGGGGGGGGGGGGTGATTACAGTGATGTATGAACCGTTAAGCAATATACACAGAAGAGCTGCCTCGAACAATAATCGTTCGATTTCTCGCATTGTTCAGCATTCAACAAAACCGATATCACGTTCCGTATCACCGAAACAGAATACAACATCGATATTATAAAACAATTTCTCCAGGATATTTGTTTTCAAAGGTACGAATCTAGTGTGATTGAATTGAAACTTTTTGAATATGTTTGCAGAAATATATATGTTCTCTATTCACACTGTTCTCATTACGTGTCCCATTGACTGATAGGTTGATGAAGAGCGTTATGCTACGTTTCTATCCATATTATGTGGTTCTCTGCAGTGGTAGTCCGATTGCTAAAAGGAGTTCGAGTTCACCATCATGGAGGTGTTTACGTTGATCAATATCACAAGTTAAAGGAGGATATTGTCAAGTAATTTCAGATGATGCACAGACAGTCTCATTTTGACAGGATGTGAAAAATTTACAAAGAGTTTTGTTCGAACTGTCCAACAGGAATTGGAAATTGGCCAACTTAATGAAAAACGAATAGGCGGCTAAGAGAACTTCGTTAAGTGTTTATGTTGGTAGGAGGTTTAATATCTGGCAAATAATGATGCCTTGTTTTCGATGATAATCAATACATTGATGAAATCATTTCCTTGGGGTTTTCTTTTATTCAATCGCTCCAGTTTGTCAGCGATATATAAGCCTAAACACAAATGTTTACCGGACGCCGCATGAGAGTTGGGTATTTCATGCAACATTGAAAAACCAGTTTGAATAAGTCAGGTCTTTTTCATTCCATTCACCAAATAAATCTGGATCATGACGTCACCTCGACAAGGCAGTGATACGCAGCATCGACCAGAAGATTAGTTTATCAATCTTGAACTTGACTTGAACCGAGAGCTTCTTTATCCAGAGAGCTACTTGTCAAAATGCCTGATGGAAACAGCCAAAGCTAGTAGCAATTTTTCTATAAAAATGTGATGATTTGCTCTCTTTTCAGCACATCCATAAAGCGTGGACTATGTTTGTATCCGATACATCTCCTGATTTGTTTCTATAATTTGGTGTTATTCGCCGTTTATACACAACAGAGTGATACGCATGTCGCAGTAACGACCAGAATTGGTCTATCGTGTAACCAAGAGCTTCTTTATCCAGGGGTGCCAACTTAATATTTCATGCTCGTAGATTTGATGGTTAAAACCAGCTGCGATGGCGGCAACTAACGAGGCCATTCCTTTCACCATATCCAGAGAGAATGGAATATGTTTTAATCAAATACTACCTTTGATTGGTTTCTATGATTGGGCGATTTTCACCGTTAATGTACCATTAACATTAATCATGGCAGTAATTGGCTTTCCAGCAAATATACTTGCGATTATTGGTATAGGACATGAGCGGCCATACACATCAACTTCTGTGCTGCTACAAGGTTTAGCGGTTACTGACAGCCTGGTCTTGGTTTCGGTATTATTTGGAAAATCACTGCAAAACTTGTACATCTACACTGGTTTTTGGTTCGAGTATATTTTGTTTCATGTGCAAGCATACAGTTATCTCCGCACACTGATATTCTTTTCAAAGACTGCATCCATCTGTGTCACTGTTTGTGTTGCCACAGAGCGATTCATTGCTGTCTGCAGACCTCTGTGGGCGGCAGCTATATGCACAAAAAGGAACGCCTACATTTCACTATTCGCGATCTGTTTCGGGGCGTTTTTGTATAGAATCCCCCTGTTCCTCTCATACGGAGTCGCATTCAGTTACGACCCTTGTTCGCGTATGATCTTGCCTTGGTGGCATTATACTGACTTGTACTTTGACTATTATTTCTTTACCATATACATAGTAAGCCTTCATATCATTATTAATTCATTGATACCAATAATTAGTCTCTCAATCCTCACCGGCTTGATATTATCTAGCCTCAAGCAACTTCCTCAAGCAACTTCCAACTGTAAATATTAAATACCGGTATCATGATCCGTATCACCGAAACAGAATACAACATCGATATTATAAAACAATTTCTCAAGTTGCGAGGTGGATATTTCTTTTCAAAGGTACGCATCTAGTGTGATTGAATACATTTAATAGGTTTGCAGAAATATATAATCTCTATTTACACTGTTCTCATTACGTGTCCCATTGACTGATAGGTTGACGAAGAGCGTTATGCTGCGTTTCTATCCATATTCGGTGGTTCTCTGCAGTGGTAGTCCGATTGCTAAAAGGAGTTCGAGTTCACCATCATGGAGGTGTTTACGTCGATCAATATCATAAGTTAAAGGAGGATATTGTCAAGTAATTTCAGATGATGCACAGACAGTCTCATTTGGACAGGATGTGAGAAATTTACAGAGAATTTTGTTCGAACTGTCCAACAGGAATTGGAAATTGGCCAACTTAATGAAAAACGAATAGGCGGCTAAGAGAACTTCGTTAAGTGTTAGTGTTGGAACAAATTTTAATATTTGGCCAATAATGATGCCTTGTTTTCGATGATAATCAATACATTGATGAAATCATTTCCTTCGGGTTTTCTTTTATTTTATCGCTCCAGTTAGTCGGCGATATATAAGCCAAAACACAAATGTTTACCGGACGCTGAAAGAAAGTTCGGTTTTTCATGCAACATTGAAAAACCAGTTTAAATAAGTCAGGTCTTTCTCATTCCATTCACCAAATAAATCTGGATCATGACGTCACCTCGACAAGGCAGTGATACGCAGCATCGACCAGAAGATTAGTTTACCAATCTTGACTTGAACCGAGAGCTTCTTTATCCAGAGAGCCACCTGTCAAAATGCCTGATGGAAACTACAGCCAAAGCTAGTAGCATTTTTTCTATAAAAATGTGATGATTCGCTCGTAGACTTTTAGGTAGAAACATATACAATAGTGAGAACTGGCGAGGCCACTTTTTTCAGCACATCCATAAAGCGTGGACTATGTTTGTATACGACACATCTCTTGATTTGTTTCTATAATTTGGTGTAATTCGCCGTTTATACACAACAGAGTGATAAGCATGCAGCAGTAACGACCAGAATTGGTCTATCGTGTAACCAAGAGCTTCTTTATCCAGGGGTGACAACTGGTGAACTGAATGTTACAAAAATATTTATTTCATGCTCGTAGTTTTGACGGTTAAAACCAGTTGCGATGGCGACGACAAACGACGCCATTCCTTTCACCATATCCAGGGAGAAGGGAACATGTTTGTATCCAATTAATCCCTTGATTGGTTTCTATGATTTGGCGGTTTTCACCATTAATGTACAATTAACATTAATCATGACAGTAATTGGCTTTCCAGCAAATATACTTGCAATTATTGGTATAGGACATGAGCGGCCATACACATCGACTTCGGTGCTGCTGCAAGGTTTAGCAGTAACCGATAGTTTAGTCTTGGTTTCGCAAGTATTGGGTGAATCAATGCAGTTCTTGTACAACCATACGGGGTTTTGGTTCAAATATATTTTGTTTCATGCGCACGCATACAATTATCTCCTTACACTGAATTTCTTTTCAAAGACTGCATCCATCTATATCACTATTTGTGTGGCCACAGAGCGATTCATTGCTGTCTGCAGGCCACTGTTGGCGGCAGCTTTATGCACAAAGAGGAATGCCTACATTTCGCTATCCGCAATCTGTTTTGGCGCTCTCTTGTATCGAATCCCTCTGTTCCTCTCAATCGGAGTCACATTCCGTTACGACCCTTGTTCGCGTATGATCCTACCCCGGTGGAAGATCACATCTTTGTACTTTAACTATTACTTCCACATCACCTACATTATAGTCATTCATATCATTATTAATTCATTGATACCAATAACGAGCCTTATAATCTTCACTCGCTTGATATCATTGAGCCTAAATCAGGCGACTACTATACATCTAACCAAGAAAGACGCAGAGCGAGCCAAACTGATTAAGGTGGTTACGCATAGAGTGGTCACAGTGGTGGTGATATTTATTATTCTAGAACTCCCGGGCGGGCTTTCCCAAGTACTTGGAGTAATTAAATCCTATTCAGGTCTCGATATCGACCGTGATGCCTATTATTTTGTTCTCAATATTTCCTACTTTTTGAGCAATTTGAACAGTTTTGTCAATTTCTTTATCTACTGTGCATTGGGACGACGGTTTAGACAAGCCTTGGGAAAGGTATTCAAATGTAACCAAGGCTGATATTTGGTTTGGGAGTAGAATGTCAGAAAACAAATGCTTTTCTCTCACAATTTCGCCCTAGCATGTGGTATCTGGACAATACGAATATTATATACCATCATCAATTACAATTTCCCGGCATTCGAAAAATAAAACGTCATAACATATTCTCTGTGACACGACACGGTTCCTCAATGATATACATGTACGTCATGGTCACTGTGAAGTGCCACGGCCTCTCCTCGTAATATGTTAGCGTCTCTGTGTTGCGACGCGGCCCCTCATTGAAATATGGCAGTATCACTGTGAAGCAACACGGCTCCTCTGTATCGTATCGGGTTGTCACAGTGGTATTGATTTTACATCTCCCAGGCGAGACGTCTCAAATATGGGGACTAATTCCATCATATTCAAGTCTCGATATAGACTATGCCAATTTTGGTATTCTCAATATTTCATACTTTTTGAGCAATTTAAACAGCTTTGTAATTTTTTTATCTACTGTGCAACTGGCCGTCCATTTAGAAAGGCATTGGAGAAGGTGTTTGAATGCAACCAAAAATAAAATGTGGCAGTGAAATGTCCGTAAATACCCCCTAGCTCACATCATTAGACCTATATAGCTGCCGGCGTCAAAGCACGTTGATCAATTAGAAGAGAATAATAGTGTTCATTAAGTGGCATAATTGAAGTGTAAAATGGCTTCTTTGCTAGACTTGGTAGATTTATTGAGAACATCATCAGGCGACTGCGAATGTATCATGGGTATTGGGGGGATATGATCACAGTGATGTATGAACCGTTAAGTAGTATTACGAAGAACTGCATCTTACAGTTAACTTAAACATTAAACCGATTTCTTCCATTGTTCAGCATTCAACAATTTTCCCTATTCATAAAAACCGAACACAGCGCCGATAATATAAAGTTATTTCTCCAGTTGCAAGGTGGACATTTGTTTTCAAAATTACGCATCTTGTGCTGATAGGTTGACGAAGAGCGTTATGCTGCGTTTCTATCCATATTCGGTTGTTCTCTGCAGTGGTAGTCCGATTGCTAAAAGGAGTTCGAGTTCACAATCATGGAGGTGTTTACGTCGATCAATATCATAAGATAAAGGAGGATATTGTTAAGTAATTTCATGTGATTCACGAAGAGTCTCACTTTGAAACGGATGTTTGCAAATTACAGAGTTTCGTTCGAAGTACACCATAGGAATAGGAAATTGACCAACTGAATGAAAAACGAATAGACGACTGAGAGAACTTCGGTATCAGTTAGTGGTGGTAGTTTAACGATTTGCAATTTGACGCGCTGTTTCCGATGATAATCAACACATTGATGAAATCAGTCCATTGGGGTTTGTGTTCTTTAATCACTCCTGTTGGTCGGCAAGATACATGTGACTGATATGTTGTCAGCAAGACATAATACAAATGTTCGCCGCATGAAAGCCAGGTATTTCATCCAACATAGTTTGGATCATCAAGTCAACATGGTCAAGTATTTCTCATTCAACAAATGATTCAACAAAATCAGCGAATAAAACTTGATCATGACTTCACCTCGACACGGGATTTAATATGCAGCAATGACTTGCACATCAGTGCATCGATCTTTACTTGAGGTATAACCGAGAGCTTCTTTATCCAGAGAGCAAACTGATGGAAGCTACAGTCAAAGCTAGTAGACATTGATTTGCTCGTTGATTTTGAGGTAAAACACATCGACGATGGTGACAACTGACGAGGTCATTCTTTTCAGCTCACCCATAAAGCATGGACTATGTTTGTATCCGATACTCTTGATTTGTTTCTATAATTTGGTGTTATTCGCCGTTTATACACAACAGAGTGATACGCATGCAGCAGTAACGACCAGAATTGGTCTATCGTGTAACCAAGAGCTTCTTTATCCAGGGGTGCCAACTGGTGAACTAGATGTTACGAAAAAATTTCTTTTAAGCTCGTAGATTTGAAGGTAAAAACCAGCTGCGATGGCGACAACTAACGAGACCATTCCTTTCACCATATCCAGAGAGAATGGTACATGTTTGTATCCAATACTACCTTTGATTGGTTTCTTTAGTTTGGTGGTTTTCACCGTTAATGTACCACTAACATTAATCATGGCAGTAATTGGCTTTCCAGCAAATATACTTGCGATTATTGGCATAGGATATGAGCGGCCATACACATCTACTTCTGTGCTGCTACAAGGTTTAGCAGTAACCGATAGTTTAGTCTTGGTTTCGCAAGTATTGGGTGAATCAATGCGGGTCTTGTACGACTATACGGGGTTTTGGTTAGAGTATGTTATGTTTCATGCGCACGCATACAGTTATCTCCGCACAATGATTTTCTTTTCAAAGACTGCATCCATTTATATTACAATTTGTGTTGCCACTGAGCGATTCATTGCTGTCTGTAGGCCTCTGTTGGCGGCAGCTTTATGCACAAAGAGGAATGCCTACATTTCGCTATCCGCAATCTGTTTTGGCGCCTTCTTGTATCGAATACCCTTGTTCCTCTCGTACGGAGTCAAATTCCGTTATAACCCTTGCTCGCGTATGATCTTTCCTACGTGGTATTTAACTGACTTGCTTCATGACTATTATTTCTATATCATATACATGGTAAGCCTTCATATAATTATCAATTCATTGATACCAATAATTAGTCTCTCAATCCTCACCGGCTTGATATTATCTAGCCACAAGCAGGCGACTACTTCTCATCTCACAAGAGTGACGTACATCGAGAAAAACAAATGAGGATGGTTACGTATCGGGTGGTGACCGTGGTGGTTATATTTATAATACTAGAGATGCCAGGCGGGCTTTCTCAAATAAGTGGAGCAATTCAAGTATACTCAAGTCTCCATTTAGACATTTTTATCTATTGGAGTGTTCTCGATATTTCATACTTTCTGAGAAATTTAAACAGTTTTGTTAATTTCTTCATCTACTGTTCAACGGGCCAACGGTTTAGACAAGCCCTGCGGAAGGTATTTAAGTGTCAACGAAGATTGCCATGATGTCACGAATTCCCGATCTTCTAAAATGTAGAGGGTCAGTTTTGTTTCTGCCTACAAAAAAGGAAACAAGAAGCGACTACATCGCCCTGTGGCAGTGGTTGAAACAAGCTCATTTCGATCATGAGTCATATGAAACCCTTTGTTTTTATTAATGTCGAAAATAAAGATTTTCGTCTCGCTCTCAGGGGGCCCCATCTTAAAGGAGTTGGCGGTTTTCTACTTCAATATGTTTGTTGTTCCCCTGTTTTATCAGTACCTCATTTTCTGAAAATGTTCGAAGTTTTTTTCTAATTTAGTTTCAACTCGTACAGTATAACTCATTATTCGTAGCGCAGGAAGCGTCTTCCAGCTGCCCGAGTGCCCCGTGGTCGACTTTCAACTTCGTCCCCGTCATTGCATCTACGCATTTCATCATATAGAAATGCGATTTATGATTTCACACCAGGCGACGCCATTTTGTTTCCCATATTTTGCGCACTGTTCCACAATTTAATCATAGAAATGACGTTATGGAAATTCCCTTCCTATGTATATCATGTCTCGCATGCCTCTGTGTGCGCGGGCCGAGTTGCAACAGGCGAACGAGGTTTACAATGAAGATTAACACCAGATACCTTGTTCACAGGAACTTTTCCAGAGTTTGCACTGAATGACTTACCTCTTCTGGCGCGGTTCATTTATTTAAGCGTGCGAGTTGTCGCGTTGTTAGTTTCTTGTTTTTCTGCCGCTGAAGACCATCACAGCACGTGCTAATTTATACGCAAACAACGGTCCAGTTCCTGTTAAGGTTTGGGTCTGGAACAAGGGTGTGGTCAAGGGCGTGGTTAAGCGTAGTCAGACACGTTAAGACACCTGGAGTGAAGTTCTGAGTGGAGAACATGTTTTTTAGTTTGTGGACAGTTTTGGTTTCGCCAGTATTTGTTGAATCAATGCAGGTCCTATACGATAACGCGGGTTTTTGGTTCGAATATATTTGGTTTCATGCACACGTTATCCCCGCACACTGATATTCTTGTGAAAGTCTGCATCAATCTGAGTCATTGTTTGTGTTGACACAGAACGATTCATTACTATTCATTTGCTATCCGAAATCTCTTTGGCGCTTTCTTGTCTAGAATCCCTCTGTTCCTCTCGTACCAGCTGTCATTTCGTTTCTACCCTTGCTCACGTATGATATTACACAGCATTATTCTTTAACTGTTATTTCTCTCTCAGCTACGTCATTATAAACTCATTGATACCGATAATTAGCCTCACAATCCTCACCTCGCTTGATATCATCTAACCTCAAGCAGGCGACCACTGCTCATCTCACCAAGAATGTCGTATAATATTTACTAGAGAAGGCAAAGGAGGTCGCAGTTGGTCTAATGATGGATCTAAGGGAACGATTCCAGCTTGTAAGATGGTACAGCTCAGAACCAGAGATTTTGAAGTCACTGCCAGAATCAGCTGAAGTTAAGTCGTCGGTGAATCGGAGTGAAGGTATAGCAATTAGAGACACAGAATCAACTCCTGGAATGGTTTGGAGGATACAACTAGTTACAGAAACCCTGACCTGAACAAAGCGAACACAAGAAGAGGAGCGTTGGCTGTAGGTTGCTCAATATTCTATCCCCTCGGACTCATCTCACCGATGGTTTTAAGAGGCAGGATGCTAATGCAAGAAATGGTGAAGGAGAAGCTTGAACGGGACACCAAACTCCACAGAGCCTGCTGAAATGTTGGAAGAATTGGAAACAAGAAGTGGATAACGTCAGTAGCTGGGAAATAGACTAATGTACAAATCGACTCTTGGGAATAGTGAACAGCCGTCAGTTGCATGTCTTCAGCGACTCCAGTGGATCAAGATATGGCGTTACCAGAAGTGCGTTCATTGATGATACTTGTACAGAAGGAGCCTTCTCATCCATGAGGTCTTCTGCAGTGTAGGGACAAGAGATTAAAATCATTTTTGGGTGCGTATTTATGCTATCTAGGTGTGATATAAAGAGGGCTCAATGTTCTCTGGGTCCTATCGAAATATTCGAAGCATTCCCATGATTCTATGTTCTCCCTTCCTGAGCGTCAGGGCATTTCACTCTACCAGCTGCGATAGGAGCACACGACTGACCCTGGTTATCTACAGGGTGGCCCAGAATTATTTTCCCCGGTACACAATTGAATTCCATTGTGTATCCATTGTGTGAAGTAATAGTGATGATGTTCCCCGATCGAGTCCGATATTGACCCCGCGGTGTTTTTTTGGTCTGCAAAAACTTCTTTTTGTCACGAGTGACTGACATACGTATACCATCAGGATTTTAATTTCCGATTGAACACAGCTCGGAGGGTTAAAATCACTTTCATTGTGTTATGTACCTAAACATTTGAATACTGTTGGTGCAGCCTGTATGCGCGAAGTTCGCCTAATTGATATTGATAACAATTCAGGAACGTATTATGTATAACCTGGACTGAATAAATACCGCCAGAGCTGTAGTTAACAGACGCATGAAAAACGACACTTATCTTCGCTCACTACTCTAATTAAGCTGCCGTTTTTAATGCAAAGCAAAATTATTTTTTTCACGAAATTTTATCAGTGTGATCTTTCGAACACCGAACGTGGCGTCATGATCAGGAGAGCTGAACATCATTTTAATAACTTCTGACGACATAAATTTAGTAGGAGCAAGTGTTCCTTGTCTCAATTTGCTTCAGGACAAGTGCTTTAGATACTTAAAGAAATGGTGCCTCGTTTCCGGAATCATGAGACCTGAAGGTAATGACTTCTGGGAATGAACATTGAATCAACCTCCGTCTTAACGGTGTTATACTATTTCTATTACTAACGGTTTAGTAACCTTGGTGCTAACTTTAGACATGTGGATAAAGATTAGAGGTCTAGGATGGGACGGTGGGGTGCTGGGGGGGGGGGGGGGGGGTTACAGTGATGTATGAACCGTTTAGCAATATACACAGAAGAGCTGCCTCCAACAATAATTGTTCGATTTCTGGCGTTGTTCAGCATTTAACAAAACCGATCACCGAAACAGAATACAACATCGATATTATAAAACAATTTCTCCAGTTGCAAGGTGGATATTTGTTTTCAAAGGTACGCATCTATTGTGATTGAATTGAAACTTTTTGAATAGGTTTGCAGAAATACTAGTATATATGTTCTCTATTCACACTGTTCTCAGTTCGTGTTCCATCGACTGATAGGTTGACGAAGAGCGTTATGCTAATTTCTATCCATATTCGTGGTTCTCTGCAGTGGTAGTCCGATTGTTAAAAGGAGTTCGAGTTCACCATCATGGAGGTGCTTACGTCGATCAATATCATAAGATAAAGGAGGATATTGTCAATAAATTTTAGCTGATGCACAGACAGTCTAATTGGGTTCGGATGTGAGAAAGTTACAGAGAGTTTTGTTCGAACTGTCCAACAGGAATTGGAAATTGGCCAACTGAATGAAAAACGAATAGGCAGCGAAGAGAGCTTCGTTGTTAGTGTTGGTAGGAGGTTTAATATTTGGCAAATAATGATGCCTTGTTTTTGATGATAATCAATACATCGATGAAATCATTTCCTTTGGGTTTCGTTTTCTTCAATCGCTCCAGTTTGTCGGCAATATATAAGCCAAAACACAAATGTTTACCGGACGCCGCATGAAAGTTCGGTTTTTCATGCAACATTGAAAAACCAGTTTGAATAAGTCAGGTCTTTCTCATTCCATTCACCAAATAAATCTGGATCATGACGTCACCTCGACAAGGCAGTGATACGCAGCATCGACCAGAAGATTAGTTTATCAATTTAGACTTGAACCGAGAGCTTCTTTATCCAGAGAGGAGCCTTACAAAATGCCTCATAGTAGCATTTTTTTCTATAAAATTTTGATGATTTCCTCGTAAATTTTAAGGTAAACACATCTACGATGGTGACATCTGGCGAGGCCACTTTTTTCAGCACATCCATAAAGCGTGGACTATGTTTGTATCCCACACATCGCTTGATTTGTTTCTATAATTTAGTGTTATTCGCCGTTTACACACAACGGAGTGATGTGCATGTCGCAGTAACGACCAGAAAATTGGTCTATCGTGTAACCAAGAGCTTCTTTATCCAGGGATGCCAACTGGTGAACTAGCTGTTACAAAAATATATATTTTATATTCGCAGATTTGACAGTTAAAACCAGCTGCGATGGCGACAACTAACGACACCATTGCTTTCACCACGTCCAGAGAGAATGGAACATGTTTGTATCCAATATATCCTTTGATTGGTTTCTATGATTTGGCGGTTTTCACCGTTAACGTACCATTAACATTAATCATTGCAGTAATTGGCTTTCCAGCAAATATACTTGCAATTATTGGCATAGGATATGAGCGGCCATACACATCAACTTCGGTGCTGCTACAAGGTTTAGCCGTTGCTGACAGTCTGGTATTGGTTTCGGTAGTATTTGGCAAATCATTGCAAGACTTGTACAACTACACTGGTTTTTGGTTCGAGTATATTTTGTTTCATACGCACACATACAGTTATCTCCGCACACTCATATTCTTTTCAAAGACTGCATCCATCTGTGTCACTGTTTGTGTTGCCACTGAGCGATTCATTGCTGTCTGCAGACCTCTGTGGGCGGCAGCTCTATGCACAAAAAGGAACGCCTACATTTCTCTATTCGCGATCTGTTTCGGGGCGTTGTTGTATAGAATCCCCCTGTTCCTCTCATATGGAGTCGAATTCCATTACGACCCTTGCTCGCGTATGATTTTGCCTTGGTGGCATTATACTGACTTGTACTTTGACTATTATTTTGATCTGATATACATAGTAAGCCTTCATATCATTATCAATTCATTGATACCAATAATTAGTCTCTCAATCCTCACCGGCTTGATATTATCTAGCCTAAAGCAGGCGGTTACTTCTCGTCTCACCAAGAATGACGTACAGCGAGACAAACAAATGAGGATGGTTACGTATCGAGTGGTGACCGTGGTGGTTATATTTATAACACTGGAGATGCCAGGCAGGCTTTCTCAAATAAGTGGAGCAATTCAATCATACTCAAGTCTCGCTTTAGACATTTATATCTATTGGAGTGTTCTCGAAATTTCATACTTTCTGAGCAATTTAAACAGTTTTGTTAATTTCTTCATTTACTGTTCAACAGGCCAACGGTTCAGACAAGCCCTGCGAAAGGTATTTCAGTGTCGCCGAAGTTGATATTGCAATGATAACACGAATTCCCGATCTTCTTGTGAAATCTAGAGGTTGGCTCTTGTTTCTGCCAAAAAGAAGCAAGAAGCGACTACATCGCCCTGTGGCAGTGGTTGAAACAAGATGATTTTGATCATGAGTCATATGAAACCCTTTGTTTTGATTAATGTCGAAAATAAAAGCATTCACCTCACTCTCCGGGCCCCATCTTAAAGGAGTTGCCGGTTTTCTACTTCAATATGTTTGTTTTTCCCTGTTTTATCAATATCTATTTTTTCTGAAAGTGTTCGAAGTCTTTTTCTGATTGAGTTTCAAATCGTACAGTAAAACTCATTGTTCGTTATTCGTTATTAGTAGCGCGGGAAGCGTCTTCCAGCTGCCCGAATGCCCCGAGGTCGACTTTCAGCTTCGGCCCCGTCATTGCATCTACGCATTTCATCATATAGGAATGCGATTTATTTTTACACACCTGACGACGCCGATTGGTTACCCATATTTTCGGCACTTATTCATAATTCATTCATGAGAACTAGTATTGGGCAATTCGCCTAACAGCAAATTGCAGACCATATCCCTGGTGAAAGTATTTTGTCATGTTGAGAAATTAGGTTTGCACCAGGATATAACCAGATAAATCAGAGGCAAATAACCCTGAATAACCAGCTGAATTAGGTTGTGACAGTAGGTGCATCATAAATACTAGAAATAGCGATGGTTCTGGGACTGCAACAACTCAGCATATGGATGGTCAGAATCCAGCAGACAACATGTAATCTGAATCTCAACATCTTTCGTATCTTTTGACGAGTTTTCTGGTCGAGTGAGGGAAACCAGTTGGCCCTCTGATATGGCTGGTGGGGATGAAAGCTCCCAATGTTGGGACGACCAATAAATGAGAGTTGAACATTGAATTCCTTTGAAGTGTAGGTTGTGACGAGTCAGGCCAGTTTGTGCACGATTACAACATAGGGGTAACTAGTTGCAACAATCCTTTTTCAGTGTAGATTGTGAAGGAATAGTCTTGATCTTTCAATGAATTCCTTTGGTATGGTGCAACAAACCAGTCCAGTAGATATATACATGGTCATAGCATACGGCATCGAGACAACCAGTATGCAAGGTTACGGCCAGGCCCAAGGGGTATGACCGATCAGCACTAAGAGTAAAAACGTAACATGCAATAATATCTTTTTAAACTAACTGCCACAGTAGGTTTATTTATTCAGTCTTTTTGAAGTAAAAGTATTACAGTGAAAAAGAACGAAATACGCCTGGAATATTATACTGGTTTGTCTTCGGACGGCAAATTCAGCACTGCACCGATGTCAAAGTTAAGACGGTTATACGACTTTGCCTCATCAGCTCCTCGTGGTCAAGGCTCCTATATCCGTGACTGATGCGGTCGCAGAACAGAACAGATGCTGATCATCCCCGTCAGGCTGTAAAACAGAGCGAGGAAATATTTTAACTTCACCAGAAGTTTTATCATTCATTATTCAGACCAACAGACACTGTTACCTGCTAATAGTCTATGAATTTCATTGTCATAATTCAGAACAAACACTTATCACCTTTGCTGACAATATTTTCAGAAGGTGTGTATACATTCGTGTGTCCATTTACACTGCACGTGTATACGTGCTTTACTGTACATTTCTATAGGAGTGAGCAGGATGTACAGAAAAACGATCTCCAAAACTGTTGCTTTCGCGACACGTTAAGCGAGGTTTCAGCAATTATTTTCAGTGAAGGTATATCTCATGTGTAGAGTCTGGGTGATTTTGAGACATTCTTAGGTGTTTAAGGCGCACAGTTTGATGAAACTTGCCCGAATTCGTAATTTTTTTGATGAATGTATATCCGCCATTGCGGGGATCTGGAAACTTTTGGATGACAAGTTTGCCTCAAAAGATGGACGTGCTCCCTATAATCACCCAAACTAACAGCCAATATATATTCTTAAGATCCTTTTCTTGACCTCTGATGAGTTAATTTTGTCTGATGCAGTGTTTCAACACAAATTTGAGGGCGATTACAATCACGAAAAATTCACACTCACCCAGTCTAGAATGAGTAGACGAAATGTCTGTTGGCTCTTCCATGTAGCGGGTATCCTCCCACCTGTTCAGGTCGGGACAGATCAACGTTGAGCAACTTGCGTAATCGGTAAAAACGCGGGAGGCAGTGCTATTACCGGAACGGGTCAGAACCGGCGATTTTCATCAAAAATCACCCGAAAACTAAAAAAGTAAGCAACGGCTGCAAAAATAAAGTACACGTTGTTCGTTAGCAGGTTATGAAACGTAACCTAACCAAATTTCAGGTCGTTCCGTGCGGCAGTTTCGGAGATACGTGTCGAAAACCACATCTCTCGGGTCCTGGCGATCGGCTCAGTAAAAACAATAGACCATATCCACGGAGTTGTGGATATGGTCTAATGACGTTATGGGAATTTCCTCCCTATGTAAACCATGTCTCTCATGTCTCAGTGTACGCAGGCCAAGATGCAACAGGCGAACGATGTTTACAATGATGATAAACACCAGGTACCTTGTTCACAGGAACTTTACCCACAGTTTGCACTGAATGACTTACCTCTTCTGGCTTGGTTCATTTGTTTTACGCGCGATTTGTCACGTTGTTAGTTTCTTGTTTTTCTGCCGGTGAAGACAATTACGGCACGTGCTAATTTATACGCAAACAATGGACCCAGTTAAGGTCTGGGACAAGGGTGTGGTCAAGGGCGTGGTTAAGCGTAGTCAGACACGTTAATACACATCGAGTGAAGTTCTGAGTAGAATACATATTTTTTTAGTTTGTGGACAGAATTGGTTTCGCCAGTATTTGTTGAATCGATGCCGGTCCTGTGCGACTACACGGGTTTTTGGTTCGAGTGTATTTGGTTTCATACGCACGCATACAGTTATCTCCGCACACTGATTTTTTTCTTAAAGTCTGCATCATTTTGTGTCACTCTTTGTGTTGCCACAGAGCGATTCATTGCTGTCTGCAGGTCACTGTGGGCGGCAGCTTTTATGCACAAAAAGGAATGCCTGCATTTCTCCATTCGCGATCTGTTTTGGGGCGATTTTGTAAAGAATCCCTCTATACACACAAGAACTGCCTCCAACAGTAAACTTAAACATTAAATACCGGTATCATGATCCGTATCACCGAAACAGAATACAACATCGATATTAAAAAACAATTTCTCAAGTTGCGAGGTGGATATTTCTTTTCAAAGGTACGCATCTAGTGTGATTGAATTGAAACACGTTTAATAGGTTTGCAGAAATATATAATCTCTATGCACACTGTTCTCATTACGTGTCCCATTGACTGATAGGTTGACGAAGAGCGTTATGCTGCGTTTCTATCCATATTCGGTGGTTCTCTGCAGTGGCAGTCCGATTGCTAAAAGGAGTTCGAGTTCACCAACATGGAGGTGTTACGTCATTCAATATCATAAGTTAAAGGAGAATATTGTCAAGTAATTTCAGATGATGCACAGACAGTCTCATTTGGACAGGATGTGAGAAATTTACAGAGAGTTTTGTTCGAACTGTCCAACAGGAATTGGAAATTGTCCAACAGAATGAAAAACGAATTGGCGGCTAAGTGAACTTCGTTAGGTGTTGATGTTGGAACGAAGTTTAATATCTGGCAAATAATGATGCCTTGTTTTCGATGATAATCAATACATTGATGAAATCATTTCCTTTGGGTTTTCTTTTATTTAATCGCTCCAGTTAGTCGGCGATATATAAGCCTAAACAGAAATGTTTACCGGACGCCGCATGAAAGTTGGGTAATTCATGCAACATTGAAAAACCAGTTTGAATAAGTCAGGTCTTTCTCATTCCATTCACCAAATAAATCTGGATCATGACGTCACCTCGACAAGGCAGTGATACGCAGCATCGACCAGAAGATTAGTTCATCAATTTTGACTTTAACCGAGAGCTTCTTTATCCAGACAGCCACCTGTCAAAATGCCTGATGGAAACAGCCAAAGTTAGTAGGAATTTTTCGATAAAATGTGATGATTCGCTCGTAGAATTTTAGGTAGAAACATTTACAATGGTGAGAACTGGCGAGGCCACTCTTTTTAGCACATTGATAAAGCTTGGACTATGTTTGTATCCGATATAACGCTTGATTGGGTTCTATAATTTGGTGTTATTCGCCGTTTATACACAACAGAGTGATAAGCATGCAGCAGTAACGACCAGAAAATTGGTCTATCGTGTAACCAAGAGCTTCTTTATTCAGGGATGCCAACTGGTGAACTAGATGTTACAAAATTATCTATTTCATGCTCGTAGATTTGACGGTTAAACCAACTGCGATGGCGACAACAAACGCTACCATTACCTTTACTATATACAGAGAGAATAGAACATGTTTGTATCCAATACTGCCTTTGATTGGTTTCTATGATTTTGCGGTTTTTACCGTTAATGTACCATTGGCATTAATCATGGCAGTAATTGGCTTTCCAGCAAATATACTTGCAATTATTGGTATAGGACATGAGCGGCCATACACATCAACTTCGGTGCTGCTACAAGGTTTAGCAGTAACCGATAGTTTAGTCTTGATTTCGCAAGTATTTGGTGAATCAATGCAGGCCCTGTATAACTATACGGGATTTTGGTTCGAGTATATTTTGTTGCATGCGCACGCATACAGTTATCTCCGCACACTGATATTCTTTTCAAAGACTGCATCCATCTATATCACTTTTTGTGTTGCCACTGAGCGATTCATTGCAGTCTGCAGGCCACTGTTGGCGGCAGCTTTATGCACAAAGAGGAATGCCTACATTTCGCTATCCGCAATCTGTTTTGGCGCCTTCTTGTATCGAATACCCCTGTTCCTCTCGTACGAGGTGACATTTCGTTACGACCCTTGCTCACGTATGATCCTACCCTGGTGGAAGTACACAACTTTGTACTTTAACTATTACTTCGACATCACCTACATTAGAGTCATTCATATCATTATTAATTCATTGATACCAATAACGAGCCTTATAATCTTCACTCGCTTGATATCATTGAGCCTAAATCAGGCGACTACTAGACATCTCACCAAGAAAGACGCAGAGCGAGCCAAATTGATTAAGATGGTTACGCATAGAGTGGTGACAGTGGTGGTGATATTTATAATTCTAGAACTCCCGGGCGGGCTTTCCCAAGTACTTGGATTAATTCAATTCTATTCAGGTCTCGATATCGACAGTAATGCTTATTTTGGCGTTCTCGATATTTGCTACTTTCTGAGCAATTTGAACAGTTTTGTCAATTTCTTCATCTACTGTGCATTGGGACGACGGTTTAGACAAGCCTTGGGAAAGGTATTCAAATGTAACCAAAACTGATACTTGGTTTGGGAGTAGAGTGTCAGAAAACAAATGCTTTTCTCACACAATTTAGCCCTAGCATGTGGTATCTGGACAATAAGGATAAAATAGACCATCATCAATACAATCTCCCGGTATTAGAAAAATAAAACGTCATAACATCTCTGTGAAGCAACACGGCTCCTCAGTGATATACATGTAAGTAACCCGGCTGTCACAGGGGTATTGATTTTACATCTCCCAGGCGAGATGTCACAAATACGTTGACTAATTCCATCCTCTTCAAGACTCGATATCGACTAGACCAATTTTTGTATTCTCAATATTTCATACTTTTTGAGCAATTTAAACAGCTTTGTCATGTTTTTCATCTACATGAACTGTGCAACGGGCCGTCGGTTTAGACAGGCATTGGAGAAGGTGTTTGAATGCAACAAAACATAAATATGGCATTGAAATGTCCGTAAATACCCCCTAGCTCACATCATTAAGACCTATATAGCTGCCGGCGTCAAAGCACGTTGATAAACTAGAAGAGAATAACAGAGAATGACTTCGGTATAAGTAAGTGGTGGTGGTTTAACGCGCTGTTTCCAATGATAATCAACACGTTGATGAAGTCGGTTCCATTGGGGTTTGTGTTCTTTACTCACTTCTATTTGTCATCAAGATATATGCGACTGATATGTTGTCAGAAAGACATAATACAAATGTTAGCCGCATGAAAGCCAGGTATTTCATCCCACATACTATTACAATTTGGATCATCAAGTTAACATCAAGTATTTCTCACTCGACAAATAAATTCATCAAAATCAACGAATAAAACTTTGTGTGTGGGGAGGCTTGGAGGCTGTTGGCTCGGGGGGGGGGGGGGCATATTACACAATTTCATTGTCCCACGTTAAACATGGATGCGCAGTAGTTCAACGTGCATAGCTGTTGAGCACATGCAAGCATACCGTAGTTTCCAAGTGAGAATTGTCGGTCGACAAGACTGTTCGGCTCATTTATTCACGGGGTTATCGTCCCTCGAATAGCACCATTTCACAGTCTAGTATAAGTGCATTGCGCCGATATTTGATTTCAATGAAGGGCTAAAATACTATGAAGTCATTCATTTGCGTTATATAATACTCTGTAATTTCACTGATTTTTAGCGTTTGACATTTTCAGTTTCCGCTTTATACTATTTATTATCCATTTCGCTGTGTGTAGTAATAATGATTCTAATAATTTAAGGTTATTTATTTTACCAACAGTATTGTCCTGCTAATTAGAGTGTGTTGACATAAACCCTATGTTTTGCCGTACGAGAAAGCTCGACATAAGGTCATACTTGAAAAGAAAACATAATATGAAACATGATGACAACATGTTTTTGAATGCAAGACATGCATCTCGCGGAAAAAAATTGTTCTCCCTCTATTATACGACGGCGATTTTCGAAAATGTTTTGGCGCAGTATGATATTCGTCCGCCCTGCCACCTGTTGGTATTCGGTGTGACTATTAATGCAAATAGATAGTGCTGTTTATGCACTGGCGTTACGCTTTTAAAACGGACACAAGTACCCAAAACTAGCCATGCCACCTGTGCATATTTGATGTTACCTCGATATTCTAAGAGCGGTTTCGTCTGCAGCCACCTGCTGATCCGGACCATGATTAATAATGTGAACAAACTGATATTGAAACACAGTGGCAACCCCAACTGTAAGGCAAATGTTTGTCTACAAACAGATGTATTAAAATGCTGTACAAAAAGATGACTGGTGTATAAAAAGCTCACTTATTTGGTGTTAGGCAAACTCGACAGTATCGCGGAATCACTTAGGAGTTGAATAAATTAACACACATATTAGAAGCATACCATGTTTTATTCACTCTCTACTTTACTATGCTATGGTATATGCTAACAGGAACATCAAACTAAACTTAACGATTTTCTAAGGCGCCGTTTCCCTAGGACTAAAACATTGGCATGTCTAGCCTTATCATATGACTGGCCATGAACCATTGTACAATTTAAGCTTCTATGCCGGAGAGGATGTTAAGACATCGTTTGACCTAAATTAACAGAGCAGCTGAAATGTTCAAACAGGGTGCCTGGACTGGATTGTTATTTGTTCCATCAAAGATCAAAATGCAGAGTTTTTCGATCTATTTAAATGCCCTGCAGTAAAGGTTTTCTTCCTCAGGAGTTATGCAGTGAATTCACACATGGAAAACGACAAATCAAATGTAATACTGTGGTGAGCACTGTCAGACAATTCCAGCTAGTGGGTTGAATTTAGTTTGAGATGATCTCGAAGCTTTTGTATAATAGAGTTGATGTGCTACATTATTTCGCTTGGAAATCGTACGCATATAATATCCTTGTAGTTGTCGTCCTTCAGTTGCAATTGAAACTCCACACGAATCTGAAACGAGAAAGATCCAATCAATATCAATTCAGCGGCCTTTAGAAATATGTGGTTGTGGTTTGGGGGGGGGGGGGGGGGTTGCGGGCACTTTTCTAACACCTTAACAGTATATCAATTCATTGGAACTAAATCTTAAATATGCAAAACCCAAAACTGTAGCAGCGTCAATCATATCGTTCTACCGAGTCAAATAACGATTAGAGCTATTGGGTGATATGAATAAAGACTAGCAAATGCTTTTATCTAAATCTCCATGTACATTTACACTAGGCCTTTCTGTACAAAACCGGAGTAAAAGCATTTGCTAGTCTTTATTCATATCACCCAATGTTATAAACCTGAATATTTTCGCGCTTAATTTATTTTCGCATTTCGCGATGAAATCGACCATTGCAACGCATCAGATAGTCAGTTTTATTGATATCAGCATGTCTTATTAATAAAATTTAATGCTTTGAAATTGCTAACGGACACAGGTCACACCAGCTGATGTTGTTGAGCCCTTCGGAGTTGGACAAGGCTTACATTGATGGGTGCTGGACTAGCTCTTGAATCTGGGGAGTAGAGACCACCGTTGATTGGATCAAGTGAATGATCGGAGAAGATTAAATCGAAGTCTGTTATCTCTTTGAAAACTCTGCTGCACATACCATATAGGTGATACAAGGAGTCCACATTTGTTGAGTCGCCTCTGGTGTTGGATGGAGGGACACGCTGTTAAAATGGCCGACTAGTTGGATTGCATGTGATCAGCCACCTCGATTGTCATTGGCCAGCATCGATTCGCTGGTCCATCAGACCCCAAGGAGGTGGCGACCCTAGACTTCCAAAAGTCATCGTTCCACAACGTGTCCCTTTTCATAACTGTTAATCTGCACCCTCGTGATATCGACCGTCATGCTACAATTTACCTTTTTCAATTACAATTTACATTTTTCAATTTAGGTAACTTCATTTTGGGATACAAGTTTTCAATACTAATTCAATACTAATTCGTGAATGTACATAAAATAATTTCAAAACTGCCATGCTAGCTGTGTGCAGACAAATGATAGTGGTTTAGTATGCTTTTTTAGAACTTTGAATTTATTTGAAAATGATTCAGATATACTTTATGTCGCTATGCCCTGATGTTTTTGTCAGATGCTTAAAAACTTACAGGTGGATACTCCTGATATATGTTTACTGATGTCTTAAAGGTGTATCTTGTTCCTTTCGACATTGGACATGTAACTCCTTGTGTGCATGCGTCCGGATTAGGGAGGGTGAAAAGTACCCAGACGGACACATTTCCCTTCAATATTCCAACAGCAGTCTTGCTCTGGCTGTCTGAAAATGAATATTAAAAACAATAAAACCGCTGTAGAACATGCGACAAGTTGAAACTGGCAACATTCGTTTTAAGGTCCATCGTAGCCATCATCATTGCGTGACACAATTCGATAACGCATGTACAGTCTTGCTCAAATCGATATCAACACCTATGACTTTCAGGAAAGATTCCACCAAAAAATCACTAGAGTTGTAGAACAGCAAGAACTAAGACTTTCTGGGGTGTTTTCATGTTGATATCTTATCTTGGTTTCGAGCTATCCTGCTTTTTCTGCAAGATGTCAACATGCAATGGATACTAGGCCTATTTCTATTTACCTTTGAAATGTGCCAAAACTTTTACCACCTCAACATGCAGTGTGCCATGTACCACAATATGTAGAGTCATGTGTTAACAAGAAAAGACAAGTTTTAATAGGTTATACCTTTTAGTATTCCAATTATTGCACAACAATTATTCAAACCTCATTCATTGAAGGAGGGACATAATTATCCCATTCATGTGCATACTTTTATTAGGGTTATTGACACCGTTATGAACTGGACAACTGGTCACTTATTACACTTCCACGGCTGTTGAATAGATGTGTTTTAGCACAAATCATAAAGAACACTCTTTGTTAAATCTTGCTGGTTGTGTATAATTATGTTATGTTATGTGGATACAATTGTGTGTGACCAGTTCCTTAGGAGGGTAGCCATGTTCTTAGCTTACAGTGTAGTGAAACAGTTTCAGAAGTCACCACAATGAATTATCCAAGGTTGATATTCAATCACAAAAAGTCTGCTATTTCTGAACTAGTGTAAGATATCAACATGAAAACACACCAGGAAGTCTTCTTATTTGCTGTACTACAACACCATTGCTTTTTTGTGTTTTTTTTCAAGAAATAAAAAAGTATTTTTTGGACCTTTTGTAAATTGGCGATTAAATAATGAAGACAATAATGCACTTAATTGTAATCATCATGATCATACAGACAACACCATTTGCGACAACCTTGTGCAAATCGCATTGAAAACGATTGAATAGTTAAGAAGATATCATAAGTTGTAGGTTTTGAGCTACACTGTTCAGCCAACCTCGTCTACCAGTTGTCATTGCCAGCTCCTAAGTTCGATTACATCGACCTCTGGTAATATCTAAAAATAAAAGCTCTCTGACTAGGTAATAAAAATTTGCATACACATCGATGACGTCACTTGATATCGCACGTAATTCAATCATAAAATAATAAACACCAGGACTTCAATTTTGCCTCGGGATATCGTACAGACCTCAATCCAAGCCTTCCCTGGGTTGCTGTCTCGCTGTCGATATCAGTCATATGTCATCGTGTATAAAAATTTGATTGCGAAAATAAGCTATAAATGACATTAATTTGTCTGTGTACAAGTTTTAGCAGGTGTCAAAATATCATGTCAAAATTCACGACAAGGAATTTATTTGTGTGTGTTTGTAACAGGTATACGGTATCTCCAAAATGCTAAGAAAGGTTCTCAAACTTATAACTAGTTGGTGGGCCTAAAAATGTTTTAAATTTATAGAAACAAAAGTGACACGTGACTGGCAAAGAGACGTGTCATAAGTCATACGATCGCCCATAAGACCGCCGGATTAACCCTTAAACGGTCAAATTTCCCCAGGTAAAATTAAAAAGTTCGGAAGGTAATTTGAAAAAAGAGAAAAATCCTTTCTAATGGTCCTAAAAGGTTATAATGTATATGAAAGTTGGGGAGTTTTGCATGAAAATTCTATTTCTGCAAAGAAAACCCCATATAACCTTGTAAATAAATATTTGACACTTTTCGGCAAAAAAAACTGTCCGCAAAATTTTCATTAATTTTGTCAAATGTAAATTCATAAAAAACAATAATTCAGATGATATTTCTGTAATAAATGTTCATATTCAATTGTATGTAACAGAGAATAAATCGATGTTTCTGTTTTCAGGGCCTATGGCATGGCTTATTTGGATAGGAATTAAAGAGTCCCCAATGTAGATGTTGATGCACAGTGGACCGGCCCCATTTTAGTGGAGGCAGCAAAGATATTCTTAATGGTGAAACGCAATAGAAGATGTGGGCCTTATGGCATTGTGTCGGTGAATAATAGACAACACAGGAATCAACGCGACGTCATCGTGAATAGCACCAATACATAAAAAGGGTGGTGCCAAGAAACCACCCATCGCAGTCGAGGCAAATAGCCGGTGAATTTCTTGATGATGGCGTTTCTACTATACTTACACGAAGTGAACACAACCGTTAGAGTTGCTTTTTCTCCTCGCACAAGAAACCCTTGGCGGCCGCCGGGTGTTGCGATGTCTACTGATTCAACCTTACCAGCCTTTGACCCTGAAATAAACCAGGGAAGGTTTTTGTTAATGTCAATTGATTTCAGGAAGATGTTACGTTATTGCAATAATTCCTACGCAACGTTATCCAAATTGATGACGTGTATGGGTTAAAGAATCGCAATATACTGCAATCAAGCTAAAAATCATAACTTTACATCACACCTAGAGTATTAGAAATGTACTGGCAGACACCATGGCGCCTGTACAAAAGCTAGGTGTAACAGGCCTATGCAAAACAGACGCATCAAAACCGGCTTAATGGCGTCCTCAGAGTAGGCCTATATCATAATCAAAAAGGGAGATAAAAAGTAGGGAGACGACAAAATCCGTGTTTTTGTAATTGTATGCCGAATTATTGGCACTTTTTGCGCTTATTTTTACCATAATTGCCTAAGTTGTGGAGATTATTGCACGGGCTGTGTTGTGTAGCATGTACACCAGAATAGTAGATGTGATAACACGCTCTTGGCTTAAAGTGTTCTATAAAGTGACTTAAAATGCAAAAATATACGGCAGACTGTCCGCTATGGTTACCTCTGTGCACCTGTGTGACTGTCCGCTATGGTTACAGTATGCACTTAGCGGACAGTTATAACTGTACGTGTCCACGTGTAACCAAAGCGGACAGTATGTCTCCTATAACTGCATTTTAAGTCACTTTATGAAACACTTCATGTGATATGAATATAATGTCATTTCACCAAGCTGTTCATATCTGTTTATTGCCATGTTGGCTGTTAATTCCTGGAACTAGCATACACATGTGTAGGCCTATGCCCATGTCTGTACATAGGCCTTCAGTGCAAGGTTGATTCCAAACTCGTTCCTTTCAAATCCTCATGAGTATGGATTGGCCATACGCACCACCATTAAAGGTTAGAAACAATTAAAAGTCCTTCAAAATGAAGTGAATACCGATTCAAAACCTCAGAGGCTGTTCTCTTGAAAGCAAGCAACCGACTCCAACCCTTGAAATTCCTTTTAGATTTCAAGTTCTAGCCAAAATGGTGGTGCCTATGGTCAACCCTTAGGCCCATTGGAAAAGTTTGCCCTAGCAATGACCCTTATTCACGCATTGATAAGGTTTTCGGCAGAGAATAATCAGCTGGTTGGCTTCCTTGCTAGCAAAAAATGCTTTTGTTTCTCATATTAGGGCTAAACATTACATGGCAAGATCAACAAGGTTCCAAATGTACCAAGCATGATGCTACAGTTATCAACTTATCATGTGATAAACAATAGCTGATACTTGATGTATGTAGCTCTTCAATAATCCTTCATTATTTTTGGCATAACCAGAAATGCGTTCCCAGATGATACTTGTACAGAAGAAGCCTCCTCATCCATGAGGTCTTCTGCAGGGTATAATCATTTTTGGGTGCTTGTTTATGTTATCCAGAAGTATTATACTATTAAGGTAGCAGGAAGGGTTGGTCGTTTGTGGTTTCTGAGTCTGAGGGGTTTGGTGTCTGTTGACTGTCTGGTGTCTGAGACTAGACATGGCGCCAGTCTCTCTTAAAGCACAGTCAACAGACATTTGGTCTCAGTATTTGGGTAAGTACAGAATCAAGCCAGCTCAGAGAGCAATGATTGAACGATGCTGTGGACAAGTCCAAGGATACTGCATCAGTCACGACCAACTTCTCATCAGAAAGCGTCACCACCAGCATATTCAATGTTCAGTTCCAACCTGTACCAGTCCAATGCACGCCTGTCATGGTCAGCAGTGGTCAGCTTAGCGCGATATGGAACATTCTTCCGAAACTCAAGCGAGGGAAGTCTGCTCATTAGCATATCTCGCGCACTGCTCCTTCTGGTCAAACATCGTAGTGAAATCGTAATGGAAAACGTCTGGCTTTGCGCCAGACTAATAAGTGAAGAACTAATAGGTAAAGAACTTCTACTTGCGCGAGACTGATGTGATAAAATTATCATTGCAGAGACTCCGGTGACGTACACATATATTTTTTACAATCAAAAATGCCCTCAAAAGACGACATGGAATGATTATTTTATTGATATTTCCTACTATATACCTTCCAATTATCACTTTATACAAATAGATCGGCGTTAGGTCGCATGCTTTTCTTTCCTGGTGACACTATAAAGCAAAATAGTTGCAACCCCGTAAATGCGCTATAAGTCCAATAATAAGTGACGGTGACCCATTATAAATGTTTCGCCAGCTTCGCTTTTTTGCCGCTACGCCCTTGCGTCCAGGTCTGATATAAAGAGGGTTCAATGTTCCTCGGGACCTATTCGAAATATTCGAAGCATTCCCATGATTCTACGTTCTCTCTTCCTGAGCGTCAGGGCATTTCACTCTACCAGCTGCGAAAGGAGCATACGACTGACCCTGGTTATCTACAGGGTGGCCCAGAATTATTTTCCTCGTTACACAATAGAATTCCATTGTGTACCAATTGTGTGGGGAAAAATAATTCTGGGCCACCCTGTAGATGATGATCTTCCCGGATCGAGTCCGATATTGACCCTGCGGTGTTTTTTTGGTCTGCAAATACTTCTTTTTGTCACGATGGACTGACATACGTATACCATCAGGTATTTAATTTCCGATTGAACACAGCTCGGAGGATTAAAATCACTTTCATTGTGTTATGTACCTAAATATTTGAATACTGTTGGTGCAGCCTGTATGCGTGAAGTTCGCCTAATTGATATTGATAACAATTCAGAAATGTATTATGTGTAACCTGGACTGAATAAATACCGCCAGAGCTGTAGTTAACAGACGCATGCAGAAAAAAACTTATCTTCCCTCACTACTCCAATTAAGCTGCCGTTTTTAAAGTGAAGCAAAATTATTTTTTTCACGAAAGTTTGTCAGTGTGATCTTCCGAACACCAAACGTGGCGTCAGGAGAGCTGAACATCATTTTAAAACTTCTGACGACACAAATTTAGTAGGAGTAAGTGTTCCTTGTCTCAATTTGCTTCAGGACAAGTGCTTTAGATACTTAAAGATATGGTGCTTCGTTTCCGGAATCATGAGACCTAAAGGTAATGACTTCTGGGAATGAACATTGAATCAACCTCCGTCTTTACGGTGTTATACTATTGCTGTTACTAACGGTTTAGTAACCTTGGTGCTAACTTTAGACATGTGGATAAAGATTAGAGGTCTAGGATGGGACGGTGGGGTGGGGGAGGGGTGGGGGTGTGTGTGGGGGGGGGGGGGGGGGTGATTACAGTGATGTATGAACCGTTAAGCAATATACACAGAAGAGCTGCCTCCAACAATAATCGTTCGATTTCTGGCGTTGTTCAACATTCAACAAAACCGATATCATGTTCCGTATCACTGAAACAGAATACAACATCGATATTATAAAACAATTTCTCCAGTTGCAAGGGGGATATTTGTTTTCAAAGGTACGCATCTATTGTGATTGAATTGAAACTTTTTGAATAGGTTTGCAGAAATATATATGTTCTCTATTCACACTGTTGTCATTACGTGTTCTATTGACTGATAGGTTGACGAAGAGCGTTATGCTAAGTTTCTATCCATATTCGGTGGTTCTCTGCAGTGGTAGTCCGATTGCTAAAAGGAGTTCGAGTTCACCATCATGGAGATGTTTACGTCGATCAATATCATGAGATAAAGGAGGATATTGTCAATTAATTTCAGCTGATGCACAGACAGTCTCATTGGGTTCGGATGTGAGAAAGTTACAGAGAGTTTTGTTCGAACTGTCCAACAGGAATTGGAAATTTGCCAACGAATAGACGGCTAAGAGAACTTCGTTAGGTGTTAGTGTTGGAACAAAGTTTAATATCTGGCAAATAATGATGCCTTGTTTTCCAAGATAATCAATACATTGATGAAATCATTTCCTTTGGGTTTTCTTTTCTTCAATCGCTCCAGTTTGTCGCCAATATATAAGCCTAAACAGAAATGCTTACCGGACGCCGCATGAAAGTTGGGTATTTCAAGCAACATTGAAAAACCAGTTTGAATAAGTCAGGTCTTTCTCATTCCATTCACCAAATAAATCTGGATCATGACGTCACCTCGACAATGCAGTGATACGCAGCATCAACCAGAAGATTAGTTTATCAATCTTGACTTGAACCGAGAGCTTCTTTATCCAGAGAGCCACCTGTCAAAATGCCTGATGGAAACTACAGCCAAAGCTAGTAGCAATTTTTCTATAAAATTGTGATGATTTGCTCGTAGATTTTAAGGTAAAAACATCTACGATGGTGACAACTGGCGAGGCCACTATTTCAGCACATCCATAAAGCGTGGACTATGTTTGTATCCCACACATCGCTTGATTTGTTTCTATAATTTGGTGTTATTCGCCGTTTATACACAACAGAATGTTACGCATGCAGCATTAACAACCAGAAAATTGGTCTATCGTGTAACCAAGAGCTTCTTTATCCAGGGGTGCAAACTGGTGAACTAGATGTTATAAAAATTAATATTTCATGCACGTAGATTTGACGGTTAAAACCAGCTGCGATGGCGACAACTAACGAGGCCATTCCTTTCACCATATCCAGAGAGAATGGAACATGTTTGTATCCAATATATCCCTTGATTGGTTTCTATGGTTTGGCGGTTTTCACCGTTAATGTACAATTAACATTAATCATAGCAGTAATTGGCTTTCCAGCAAATATACTTGCTATTATTGGTATAGGACATGAGCGGCCATACACATCAACTTCTGTGCTGCTACAAGGTTTAGCAGTAACCGATAGTTTAGTCTTGATTTCGCAAGTATTTGGTGAATCAATGCAGGTCTTGTATTACTATACGGGATTTTGGTTCGAGTATATTTTGTTTCATGCGCACGCATACAGTTATCTCCGCACAATGATTTTCTTTTCAAAGACTGCATCCATCTATACCACTTTTTGTGTTGCCACTGAGCGATTCATTGCAGTCTGCAGGCCACTGTTGGCGGCAGCTTTATGCACAAAGAGGAATGCCTACATTTCGCTATCCGCAATCTGTTTTGGCGCCTTCTTGTATCGAATACCCCTGTTCCTCTCGTACGAGGTGACATTTCGTTACGACCCTTGCTCACGTATGATCCTACCCTGGTGGAAGTACACAGCTTTGTACTATAACTATTACTTCCGCAACACCTACATTAGAGTCATTCATGTCATTATTAATTCATTGATACCAATAACGAGCCTTATAATCTTCACTCGCTTGATATCATTGAGCCTAAATCAGGCGACTACTAGACACCTAACCAAGAAAGACGCAGAGCGAGCCAAACTGATTAAGATGGTTACGCATAGAGTGGTAACAGTGGTGGTGATATTTATTATTCTAGAACTGCCGGGCGGGCTTTCCCAAGTACTTGGATTAATTCAATCATATTCAGGTCTCGATATCGACTCTGATGCCTATTTTGGCGTTCTCGATATTTCCTATTTTTTGAGCAATTTGAACAGTTTTGTTAATTTCTTCCTCTACTGTGCGTTGGGACGACGGTTTAGACAAGCCTTGGGAAAGGTATTCAAATGTAACCAAAACTGATATCTGGTTTGGGAGTAGAATGTCAGAAAACAAATGCTTTTCTCTCACAATTAAGCCATAGCATGTGGTATCTGGACAATAAGAATAAAATAGACCATCATCAATACAATTTTTCCGGTATTAGAAAAATAAAACGTCATAACATCTCTATGAAGGAACACGGCTCCTCAGTGATCTACATGTAAGCAACGCGGCTGTCACAGTGGTATTGATTTTACATCTCCCAGGCGAGATGTCACAAATACGTTGACTAATTCCATCGTCTTCAAGTCTCGATATCGACTAGACCAATTTTGGTATTCTAAATATTTCATAATTTTTGAGCAATTTAAACAGCTTTGTCATGTTTTTCATCTACATGTACTGTGCAACGGGCCGTCGGTTTAGACAGGCATTGGAGAAGGTGTTTGAATGCAACAAAAAATAAATATGGCATTGAAATGTCCGTAAATACCCCCTAGCTCACATCATTAGACCTATATAGCTGCCGGCGTCAAAGCACGTTGATAAATTAGAAGAGAATAATAGAGTTCATTAGGTGGCCTAATTGAAGTGTGAAATGGCTTGTCACCAAAACCGAACAACAGACCGATAATAAAGTAATTTCTCCAGTTGCAAGGTGGATATTTGCTTTTAAAGCTACGCATCTGGTGTGATTGAATCGAAACTTTTTGAATAGGTTTGCAGAAATAATGTTCTCATTTCACACTGTTCTCATCTCGTGTTCCATTGACTGATAGGATGACGAAGAGGGTTATCCTGCGTTTCAATCCATATTCTGTGGTTATCTGCAGTGGTAGTCCGATTGCTAAAAGGAGTTCGAGTTCACCATCATGGAGGTGTTGACGTCGATCATTATTGAATAAGGGGGAAAATTGTGACGTAATTTGAGGTGTTTCACGGAGAGTCTCATTTGGAAACCGATGTGAGAAAATTACAGAGAGTTTTGTTTGGAATAGGAAATTGGCCGACTGGATGAAAAATGAATAGACGGCTGAGAGAACTTCGGTATAAGTAAGTGGTGGTGGTTCAACGCGCTGTTTCCAATGATAATCAACACGTTGATGAAGTCAGAATATATGTATTGTGGTGGTAGGAATCTAGGTAATTCTAAGCTATTTTAACTAAAGCCCTTACAGGCCTTTTTGTCTCAAATTAGCTTAGAAACCCCTAAGAACCAGACACCACAATACATATATTCTATCATTCATTAGATTCACAGTGAAGCGTTGCAATGAAATGGTAAGGGAAATGGTAAGGGAATACTAGAGTTCAATGGGTTAATGTAATCATGACTTACTGTATTCCAACAGAAAGTACACGTCAATAGCTTTTTTCCGTGCATTTTACCTGATATATGATGTTGGCACTGTTCACTGCATGTACATAATTTTACTAGTAAATATATAGAAAATGGCAACAGGATATTTATTAAATACCGAAAGGGCACATAAGATTCCACTTGGTTTGAAAGCTGAGAGGCAGCATCATATCATTACTCATAACCCATCATCTGCTAACCCCAAAGAAACACTGTATGTTAGAATACCTGCATTGCGAGAGAATACATTCTTTGTACCTAAATCTCTTTATCTGTCTGCTGATGTAACCATTTCTGGTGATTCTAAAAATAGTGTTGTAAATAATCTTGGTAGAAACCTGATTTCAAAGATGGTGGTTAAGTGGGGAACAGAGCAGATATTTGACCTTGACGAATACAGTCATTATTCTACATTTAAAGATCTGTGGTTTACAGAAGAAGAAAGAAATGATAGAGTTTTTCAGGGTATTCAGTCAAAAAATCTTAGAGAATTAAGATCAGGAGTCGCTGAAGCTGATGTCACTGGAGAAACAGCTAATGAAAAGACTTTAAAGAAAGTGTTTGACAAGAAGTACAAAATACCATTAGATTTTGAACTATTCCATCATCATGCTCCATTTTACAAGTTTCCAATTCAAGAAGATGTTATCATTGAAATAACTTTAGCACCAAAGGAGGAAATCATAGTCACCACAACCACAGCTAGCATGGGCTACAAACTAGAGAATATTTGTTTTGAATATGATACCGTAACCAACAAAATGATTGCTAGTCAATTGAGTAACAAGTACAATTCTGGATTCTCAATATTTTATGATTGGGTAGACCATTTTAAGACAGTCAATGTTACTGCTAATGAAACACTAATTAATGAGAACATCAACTTTCCAAGAATGTCTATTAAAGGATTATTATTACTATTTGTGTCTGACTATGTAGATGGAGCTAGAGATTCAGAGAAGTTTGAAAACCCTAACATAAGTAAAGTGCAGATCACAATAGAGGGTGTTGCCAATCAGGTGTTCCCAGAAGGAATGAGAATGATGGATCAATGGGAGGAGATCAAGAAACATTTTATGTCTGAAGATTTGAAGAAAACTCATGATTGTAACATGACCATGGAGAAATACTATGGTGATTCTAATCACTATGGTTTATGGTTGGACCTGAGAACTTCTGAAGATAATCGCCTTCACGGATCAGGAAAGAAGCTCCAGAACACAAAAGATGGTATTCAATTATCTATTACAAATAAATCTGGAAAAGGACCATACAAAATGCACATATTCGTGGTTTCTGACGCCCAGGTAAACATCCAGAATTCTCAGATTGCTTCACTCCAGCACTGAGGTGCTGCAAGAACAAAGTTCGCTCCAGCACTGAATACTAGATAAATGAGTTTTACTAGTGATTTTCTAAGTAATTAAATGGATACACCAGGAAAGAAAGATATCATAAATACACTGTATCAAAGTTTACTGTTGGCATCAACAACAATTGGTTACTCTATGTTACTGAAAAGGTTCTTGAGAATCAATATTGGTCCCCCAAGTCAGGCCGACCTAGAGGAAATTCTTAAACTGGGAGGAACTGTAGCTATTAGTAATGGAACATTAGAGTACCTTTACGATCAAGGAATCCTACCCAGAAATATTATGAAGTAAGAATAATTTACTTATTTGATAAAAGCTAAATTTGAAAACGAAAATTTGCTTAAGTAAATGGTTACTGTAATGAACATAGATTCAAGTGACTATCCAGATCAGAGTTCAAGTGATTTAACAGTCAATCTCAAGACTGAAATTCAGGATGCATGTAGCATCACTTTAACTTTTGCAGTAATACCTTGTACATTCTACAACATAAGTGCAGCCAGGGAGAATAACCGAATCAAAGTTAAGGGGTTTGATGTGGCAGAGATTACGCTACCAGATGGTCTCTATGACCTACAGAGCTTTTCAAAAGTATTTGCGGATAAGTTGAAAGAAAATAGTATGAGTAGAGGTGCTGTCAGATTTGACCTTGAAGAACCAACAGGTAAGGCCATCTTACACTTCCTAAAGAGAAAAAATGAGGCGCATTATCAGATCTATTTTATTGGTAAAAGTAATGAATTATTTGGCATGAAATCAGAATGGCCTTACCCTTTAGACAATAAAAGTAAGGATGATGTTGTAAGCGAGAAACCCATCAATTTTAGACCAATTAACCATTTTGTTTTTCACTGTGACATAATCGAATCTAATAGTGTATTAAGTAATGGTGAAGCATCTGATGTGCTAACCACAAGACCAATAAAGGAAGCTAATTTTGGGGATTTAATAGCATACACATTTGAGAAACCAATAGCAATTCCCTGTAAACCAAGATTCAATAAGCTGAATATTCGCTTAACTGATGAAAAAGGTGAAATCATCGATCTTAATGGTCATAATGTACAGTACCAATTGGTATTAACTCGAGCTATGCTCTCAGGGACACATCATTGAAATTAAAATTCATTGGAATTAAATGGCTGGCATTGGCATGTTATTTGGATCTGCAATAATCAATGGATTAGCATTCACTGGATCCGGTTACCTTTTTAAAAAACTAGACAAGAATGGCTATGAGACTGAAGTGAAAAGACATGATTTGGCTCAAGAGCAATTACAAAAAGCTTCAACCGAATGGGAGGAGCATAGGAAAAGTACCATTGACTTCGTTAATCTTGAATTAAAGAGAGAAAGAGACGCTTCTATTGATTTTAACAATACTGATTCAGCACTTACTGTTTACAATCATTTACATCCAGAAAGAACTATTGTACTACCTCAGCGACCACAATTAAGTGATTACTACCAACCTAGTGATGAAATGAAGAAATACGAGTACCTATGGATTATCCTAGGACTTAGTGGTTTAGGGTTAATTATTTATTATTTTACTAGGGTTAGAAAGACTAAGACCACTGATGAGAAGCGGGACTAAGATTTTTGATGGGAAAGAGTAAATCCAAATGGATGTTGTAGTCTAATGATCAGTTTTGATCCTTTTTTCATCTTAAGTTCTTCTATGTAGTACTGTCTTTTCTCCTTAGGAATAACACTGTTTTCTTCTAAGGCATATTTCATGGCTGATTCATCCTTATTAAAAAATAATACTAAAATTCTTATGTTCTCTCTGTAGTCCTTAACAACTGAATTGTACTTCTGAACTAGTAACCAAACAGTGAGATTGTAGTGCCTGCCGGAAAAGGCAAGATTACATAACTCGGACACCTTCTTTTTTGTGTCTCTCAAATTAGCACAGTCATCAATGAGGAATAATGTGTTAGAACCAGCAAAGGTCAGAGTAGCAAACTGAAGCACAAGGTCCAAATTACTGGCCACAGCTTCGGGATTAACTATGTAGACGTTCTTGTCTTGGTAAATCCATTTCCTTTCATATGTCTTATTGTTGAAATATGTTGGACAGAAAATTACTATGTTCTGGAACTTGTGCCGATACTCCTTTTCTAAGAGGTCAAGGGCAAAATATGTCTTACCACAATTGGTAACACCAGAAATTAACATATTGTGTGGCTCGTAAATAACTTACAGGCTTACAGTTCTTTGAGTAAAATCTGGAAACAGGTCAAGGAAGATATGACTTCGTCACGAGAGCAGAGCACAACTTCGTTGTTAGGGACAAAGTCCCGCTCAGGAAAACTTATTAAAAAAAAAGAAGTGAAAGAATTTCTAGAAACACTACCAACTCACCAACTACACAAACCGGCCATTAAGAAATTCACCTTCAGGAAGACAATGGTATCGTACATCGATCAACAATGGCAAGCAGATCTGGTTGACATGCAAAAATTTGAGAAACAGAATAAGGGTTTCAGATTCATTTTAACAGTCATAGATCTATTTAGTCGTTTTTCTTGGGCTCTAGCAGTTAAGAGTAAGAGGGGAGAAGAAATCAGAGATGCATTTAAAGTGATATTTGAGGAAGCAAAACCAACGAAAATCCAGTTTGATGACGGTAAAGAATTTTACAACAAACACTTCAAGGAACTCTTAACAGAAAATGACATAGAATGGTTCTCCACAAAATCTGATAAGAAGGCAGCAGTAGTAGAGAGATTCAATAGAACCCTTAAAGAAAAAATGTGGCGTTATTTCACCGCTAAGGAGACTGACAAGTGGATTGACGTTCTGGATGACCTGGTCAGCGGCTACAATAACACATTTCACTCATCAATAGGTATGAAACCTGTAGACGCCAGAAAGATGGAAAACGAAGGAACAGTGTGGTACAATCTTTACGGTCTTCACCTCAAAGAGACATTTGGTGATCCAAAGTACAAAGTAGGTGACAGTGTAAGAATTTCAAAGTACAAGTCCATTTTCGGTAAAGGTTACATGCCCAACTACACTGAGGAGGTGTTCCAAATCAAACAGATCATATTTACTCACCCTATCGTCTACCAGCTTGAGGATTACCACAAAGAAGAAATTCAAGGATATTTCTATGAAGAGGAATTGAGCTATGTTCCTAATCCTGACCAGCTAGAGTACAAGATCGAGAAAATCCTAAGGTACAAGACCAGTAAAGGCAAGAAATACGGATTAGTGAAGTGGAAGGGTTACAGTGATAAGTTCAATGAATGGTTACCAGTTTCTGATATCAAATCATTGAAATGAAATAAAGTCTCTAAAGTGACTTAAGTCACAAGAACAAGTTCGAAAAACGTAATTTAAAAAAAAAATGTCCTACTAAATAAAGAAAGAAATGGATGGAGCAATATTTGATAATCAGAATGATATGATGAATCAAAATGGTATGATGAATCAAAATGATATGATGAATCAGAATAATATGATGAATCATGATAATATGATGAATCAAAATATTCAGAAGTTTTTGTATTATTTGCATCAAAATAATATGTTAAATCAAAATATGATAAATCAGATTATGTTAAATCAAAATATGATAAATCAGTTTATCTTAAATCAAAACATGGAAAATCAAAATATGATAAATCAGAATAATATTATGAATAAAAACATGGAAAATCAAAATATGATAAATCAGAATAATATGATGAATCAAAACATGGAAAATCAACCTACAATATATTGTGTTAAGTGCTGTGAAAAGAAACCTGAAATTAATTTTGAAAAGAACAGGCGTAATAAACTACTTGATTACTGTAAAGAATGTGGTTCAAGTAAAATCAAGGGATGTAATAAATGTTATGAAAATAAATTACTAAGTGATGGTGAATTTGGTAAAGACGGAAATAGAGGTAACTGCAGATCATGTTTTAATTCATATTACAAAAAGGATTACCTTGACCAAAATGGTAATAGAGACAGACACAAAATTAGAGTTGGTCTAAACCGCATTTCTAAGGGAGAGTGTACTCGAGCTATGCTCTCAGGACGAAGTCCGACTAGGACAAGGTCCAGAGAACAAAGTTCGACCGGTAATTCATCATTCAATCTAGGATGTACAGACAGTTTCTTCTCACAGTGGTTAGAGTACCAGAGGAGTCTATCTACAATAGGACAAAGTCCCGAGAACAGAGTTCGAATAGTAGAAGAAGAGTTGGATCATGTCTTACCAATCAAGCAATTCAAAGATAAACCTGAACTGTGCTTTGCTTGGTTTAACATTAGACCAATGTCTAAAACACAAAACAGACAGAAGAGTGCTAAAGTAGACTACACACTATTTAAGGATCAATTGGATAGGTCAATGGATTTCATGGTAAAAATGAGAAGTGAAAACTGGTTTGTCTTTCGAGACCAGGATGTAATACCAAATTGGAAAATAGTGATATCGCAGCATTTCGGGGATTATCTTCGTGATGAAAATATGATTCTGCTTGATAGATTATCGAATTTAAATAATAACATGAGAATGAACCAGAACATTAACATATGTAGTCAGACAGAAATCATAAACGAGATGATTAAGTTGAATAATAGACTTGAAAGAAATTTACTCTTTGCAGTGAATTGATTTTATTTTACTTAATTAAATGAATAGAACTTGGGGTTACACAAAACGACCACGTAATTGGAAAGAAAGATTAGAACGATTTCATAGAGAATTAGAGGCAGAAGTAGAGTCAAAGTTGGAGCCTGGTCCCGAAAAACCTTTAAAACCTGCTGTGCCTGCTGGGACAGAAAAACCTGTTGGGTCAGAAAAACCTTTAAAATTTAATGTACTTCAAAAACCTGTAGTGTCTGTAGGATCAACACTAAACACTAGAAATGACAGAACAACTGATTCTAGTTATTCCCACTAATTAAATGGATGGAGACAATAAGGTTTATCCAGATTACTAAGTAATTTAATCTCTGAAAGTCATTTGAACTATGAAAGGTCTGAAAAGCATACAGAAAGTAACCCTCAGGCTTTCAGACTACAACAAATATGTGAGGTTAAGAGTTTCTTAGAAAGCGAGATTGAATTTAGAAGAAAGATATTTTCAAAGTACAAAAAAGCATTTAGCGTAATTACTGGCATTAGCCATTTCCTTAATTTTGCCAGCGTTGCAGCCGGATCTGTTGGTGTTTCCGCTCTAGCTGGTGTCATCACGGCACCGATAGGCTTAGCTTTGGGTGGCGTAACAATAGGTAGTGCCATTATTTCATCAGCCTTAGGCTGGGAGAAAAAGAATATTCTTAAGAAAATTGAAAAGCATGAGAATATCAGAATGTTGGCAATTTCAAAACTGAACACAATCAATGATTTGGTTAGTAAAGCCTTAACCGATTCTCACATATCTACAGATGAGTTTACTTTGATTCTCAAGGAGAAGGAGAAATACATTTCGATGAAAAATGCCATTAGGAAAAAACAAAGGGAGGCAAGTTCAGCTGTTGATGTAGAGTCTTTAAAGAAGACTTTTTTAGAAGAAGGAAAAAAACTAGCACAGACAGAGATGCTAGAAAAACTAAAAGTTCAGTAAATCAAACAGGACCCGGACTACGTCCTAATCCTAATGTGGTGTATCACTATCACTATTATCATGACTTCGGTGTTAGGGATGAATTTCACCAAGTAACACTACCATCAGCACCACCCTATTCATTAGTTTAATCTAGCTATGCTCTCAGGACGAAGTCCTAATCGAACTTTGTTCTCTGGACGTAGTCGTACTCAAGCGAAGTTTGAATCGCTGTAATCTATGTAGCCTTCATAATACATTCCAAATGGTTAGGTGCTTATTCCATCTTCAAGTATGAACCTCTTGTCATCAAAAGGACTGAGGCTTTTTTTGTTAACTTCTTCCAAATAGATTTGGTGTTTATCTGATCTTAAGTGTCTCATCTTGTGGTAAAATGACCTACTCTTTTCAAGACAATCAACATAGTCATCAAATGAGATATTTCTCCTTACTACATTCTTGGCAATACCCTTCAATTTCTTAGAATCGTAATCTTTTGTCAAACTCTGTTCTCGGGACGTAGTCCCAGTCGAGCCTTGCTCTCCAGACATAGTCTTGGTCCTGTAAGCGTACATCTTACTTCTCAGGGCAATGAATTCAGTCATCTCTACTCCTCCTAGCTCATCCTTAAAGTAGCCTGGTACCTTCTTCTTACTGGTATCATAGAGTGGATGATCTTTTGGATAATTACTGAAGTCAAAATAGTGTCTCAACTCCTTTAAGTCTTTAGTTAAGTCATCAGTATTAATGTTAAGTACAAAGGAATCTGTATCTAGATACAGCAGTTCAATATTTTTCTCACCAAAGTACGGTTGAAGAACTTCATAATAGAATTCATACATTAATAATTTAGACAATTCAAGTACTGAAGCTCCTATGTAGATTGGTTTGTTGAATTTCATTGATGTTTTCCTCATGCTAATAGCAGCATTATGTTCGTCAAATACGCATATCGATGAAAACCTGGGATTGGCCATTAAATTCCTGGCTCTCTCCCCGTCCGATACAAATTCAATTTCAACCCTGTTCCTTACATTCTCACAAGTTTTTCCATAGAACGCATTGTTCATCAGTTTAAAATAGTCTTTCTCAAAATCAGTCTTAGAATCCATACGTCTTTTAGTGTTAAAATCAATGTATGGTGCTAACCACTTTGATTGTTTAAAGCTTATCACTGAATGAACCCTCTTAAGTACCATTCCGTGCTTTAGGTAAAATTGTAGCATTCTGTAATGCACTATGTAATTAGTTTTATCCTTTTGTGTTAGTATTAGTTTCTCTACATTTGATCTTTTATCATCACCCAGTAACTCTCTCTGGTAAGGACTTAATTCATCATCTTCAATAAAGAGAGATTCGGGACAGAATGGAAAGTTCCTTGACTTAAATTTAATATTTCCTGGATACTCCAAATCAACCTCTAAGAAGTAGCCTACTTCACTATCACTTGGAATTGCCATAATCTGCTCTTTACTGATAACATTCATGTTAAGTCGAACCTTGTCCTGAGAGCATAGCTCGAGTGGATCAATATCTATCATTTCAAAACTACCATAGGGTTGAGGTTCCATCATGGACCAGCCGTAGAGATTATTTGCGTCTATGTAGAGTAGTTTGTGGTGTTCATCTGCCTTGACATGTCTTGTTCCCATAACACCCGAAATTCCACCTCGTATTGCTTTCTCAAAAGTAAGTAAAATGTTGGTATCAGTCAGTAGTTCTAGGTTTATTCCTGTGTACTTCAAACCAGCTTGCCAGGTTAGGCCTGGTGCCGAGTAACAGTGACAGGGATCTATCTGAAAGTAGTTCAAATTGACATCCCTGAATTTCTCAAATAAATCAGCTAAAAGGATCACATCAGTTTTGAGGTAGAGGTCAATGAACTCACCGTGATTCCTGATCTTGAAATGATCCCATATTACCTTAGCCTCATCATAGGCAGAATCAGGTGCCATTTCATTTTTCAATTCGTCAAAAAACATAGACTTTTCTAGGTAAGTAACATTGTAGCTTTCATGTGATGTGTAAAAAGAGTAAGGTACTGAACCCTTCTTCCTCAATAGCTTAAAGTCAGTGGTATTTGGGAACAGCTGTCTGGTGATTTTAAAATCATCATCCAACATTGATTTGGTTATGTTGTCTAAACTGGACTGCAGGAATCTGTACGAGTCCAAAAACCTGAAACAACCGAACTGAAATGAAATGTATTCCTCTGATGTTTTGGCAAGTATTTTCAGTTTCTTGTACTTCGGTAGCTTATTCATTAATTCTTTAATAAATAAGTGAGAATCGTAATTACTGAGATTGTGAAAAAACACTGGAACAAACATAGCTTTCTTTTCATTCAAATTACACGAGTTGTGAGCAGCACCTCGATATCTACCACAGTAGTGATCATGATCCTTGACCTTGTCATATCCCAAAGGTTGATTACAATAGTAACAATGTGTTTCTAATTGATATTTATGCCAGTCTTCATCTGTCATTGTTAGAGGAAAGTTACAGCTCAATAAATTAGAGAATTGTTCTTCCATCCTGATTAACCAATTACAGAACACATCTACAACATCAGCACCCCTGTGAGACACATACTGGCTACTGTAAAGGTGTGTGTAGTCTGAGTGAACATAAACACCAACAGCTGATGCATTTTGTTTAAAAAGTTTTTTTGAACTCGGTTCTTTCATCATAGGTGGCTCTACTGATACTACTGGTATGTTGCCTTCGGCAGAAGAACAATGTTCGCTTATCGCTTCGAAATCAGCATAGATCACAAACGGAACTCTATTTTTGAATGAGTGTTTTTCAAATTTAATTTGTGACCATTTACTGTTAGGTGGAGGCAAAGTAATCTTACAGTAATCGTGTTCTCCACATTTCTTTTTATGTTTATCTAGTGTTGACTTCCTGTAAAAGTAATTCATGCATCTCCTGCAAAGATAAACTCTATGAGCTAGTGTCCTGAAGAAAAGATTGATGTCTCTTATGTACATGAAATGGTCCTTGAAATACAACAGATCGATGACATCATCATCATCATAATTCTTGGACAGGTAGAGAGGTTCTAGTTTTGCCTCACAGGTGCTCTTAGCCCATTCGTTCTCTAACTTGAACACATTAATCTTGAGATTATTATCACTCTCTATCTTAGGGATATCCTTTTGAATACATACAGGAAATGATTTGATTTTGATATCGGTAGTGATATTGAATGTACTCTCGAGCTCTGCTCTCAGGACAAAGTCCGTCTCTGGATTTTCTTTCAGATATTTAGCGGCCAATAAAGACCAGAGAAAACATTTATTGTCATTTGATTCCACATTTATTACTGCTTTTGTTTTAAATGGTAATTTAGTGTAATGACCACCTTTACACCTCTTGTAAGAACAGATGGTCATGTTACAAGACTCTATTTTATTTAAAGTAAGTCCAGAACCTTGAAAGTACCTTTCCTCAATCTGTGTCTTAATGTAGTTTAACTGGTTGGTTATGGCATAAATTGCCTGGTTCCTTGAAATTATGCTTTCCATTGGAGACTGTATGGGGTGTGTTACACTTTCACCCTGACGATCAAACTGAGCAAATACTGATATGCTAATTTTGTGATGGTAATCATTGAGTTGAAATAATACCTCCTCTAATTTATCTCTGTATTCATACACTTGTTTAGCTTCTCTGTCAATCTTCAAACTAATGGTGACTACAGGCTTGCCAAATTGTTTTACTATTTCTATTCCACTCACTTTCTTTATGCCATCTAGCTCATTTTCCTCAAATGCAAGTTTCTTATCCATAGTTTTAGGGATCAGTGATGGGGCTCGGGGTTGAGCAAGAGGCACATAATCCGGATTTAATTTACTTAAGTGACCTTTGGTTCTCCTGTGAATAGCCATATTATTGTAGGATATGTACTTGTCACATGTAGTGCAAAGTATTTTCTGATTCTTATCAGTCATTCTATTTATTAGATTAAAATTTATTAAATTCAATAAATATCTTGAATTAAATAGAAATGGACTTCATAATCAATGAACAAGAATGTAATGAAGCCAAATTTGAGTACTACTTAACAGACCAATTAGACATAAAATCCATTACTTTGAAATCGATAACCTTTTACAATTCATGGTGGACAGGTGATTTTCTACCAGAGGGAGTAAGGATTTTCTCATTTCTAGTCGAAATAACCAGAATTACAACACATGAGCCCTTAGATAAACAATTATGGTGTAGGACATTATTTGCTCCTGGACTTGAAACAGATACACTTGAAAAGGAAGTCATGAAAATTTGCGAACGGCATTTGGAAAATGATTCTACCACAACTAAAGACACCATTACTCAATACACATTTCCATACTCTCGACATTTTAGTTTAAGTGAGTTTTGTGAGGTATGGCAAAAATACATAAAAGAAATTGGAATAAGCCATGTGAAAATTTACTGTGATAACAATAATTACATAACACTTGAACTTACAGAGGATAAAGAGTACCCTCTGAAAGTAGACAAGTTAGATAAAAATGAAAAAATCAAGATTGAGAGAAACACAGAAGGTTTTCAAATAAGCAAAACCATAAGAGAGGTGATAGAAAAACAGCTCACAGTGGTGAATGAGTGGTTTGGCTTTAAGCAAACTAAATTCACCAAGAAAGGAAAATACTACTCCACAAGACCACTCAACTTTTACAGGAAATATCTATTCCTGCAAGCTAATTTGGTTGACAAAGCTAATACCCTCTACAACAATAAACCATCTAACATTTTCTGCACCATACCTGTAGAAGATGGTGACCAAATAAAAATGCAGCGATACGAACCGAATTGTAAGAAAACGATAAATAAGTGTACTAATCACATAAAATTCGAAATCACTGATGAGAATGGTAAGCTAGTTAATTTCAGAGGAACAGAGGTTTCTTTAGAGTTAAGAATCGAGCTTTGCTCTCAAGACGAAGTCTGACTGAGACAAGGTCCAGAGAGCAAAGCTTGACCACCTGATGAGATCATTCCATTAAAGGAATAGTACATTTCTTCTCTTTAACTACAGGTTTAACAAGAGGGTTAATTGATCCCTTCATGACTGCTTCATTCGGACTACGTCCAGAGAAAAAAGTTTGATTCAAGCCTGATCGCTGCTCTTTACTTACTTTTTTAGGAAGTTTCTTAAACATAATGAATGTTGCTAAAATAACGGCACCTAAACCTAGTACATAGACATAAGTATTACTACTAGATTCACGCAGTGATACATCAGTATTTTGAGATTGTGGTTCTTCTTCCTCTAATTCTTCTTCCTCCTTTTCCACAACTCTGTTGTTTGGTGAGGAGTCCTGTACTTTAAATGTCGTCTTATCCTTTTTTATCCTCTTAAATTCCTTAGATCTTCTACCCAGTTCTCTAGACCATGCTAATTGTTTCTCTGATCGAGGTTTCTTAGACACTGAAACTTTAGTAGTATCAGTTACAGTTTCAAGTTCCATTTATCTTGGCCGAATTTAATTCGAACTATGTTCTCATAACCATGTTAATTTAGTCTTCTTTATCATCACTACCTGTGATATCTAGACTTTCATCTATTGATTTGTCACATTCAGAGACAGTCATATTTGGTTTATTCATATTTGATGCAGTCATACTCGATGCAGTCATAGATGATTCCTCATGACAATGACCTAAAGTAATAAGTGTTGTTGAGGCAAGTGCAGTTAATGGTCACATTCTCAAACTCAACCATCCAAGCCATTTATCCAACTCGTTAGTTATCAAATAATCATTTCTAAGATCATGATAAAGATTATCTTCATCATCTATTGGTAATAACCACCTTGATAATTTAGTGTAAGCTTTAATTACTGTCTTACCCAAAGAATCATTAAGTCTGGCAGCCATCTTTGTTTCATACATTCTATGGTGTTTTAAGATTTCTTTTTCAGTCATTTTATCCAAGTCATTAAAAGTTATTTGTTTATTAAGGAAATCCTTGCTTTTACCAGTTGCAACTAGAATCTCTAAGTCTTGTTTGGCTTTAAGGCCACTATCAGTCAAATAGTTCAAATTTTGTTGATTGCTAGTCGGACTTTGTCCTGAGAGCGTAGCTCGAGTTGATCCTAGTTGGCAACTAGAATTGACTATTCCTTGACTGGGATTAACTATTCCTTGACTAGGATTAACAAAATTTGAACTATTCAACTGCTTGTTTGAAACTTGTTGATTTGTAGAGCAGTTCTGTTGAAAGTTAGTTCTGTTTTGTTGGTAACTACCAGTGTTCTGTTGGTTAGAAGCCCCAACTCGAGCTAAGCTCTCAGGACTCATAACACCAATCTGTTTCATCTGTTGTTCAATCACTGCAGATGTCTGACTATTCATTTGCTGATTATTCATTTAAAATTATGGAAAAATGACTGTTAAGTGCAAAATGCTGTTTTCACAACTTTATTGCATCTTAACACTAGCTCGAGCTATGCTCTCAGGACGAAGTCCGGCTCGAGCTGTGCTCTCAGGACGAAGTCTGGCTCGAGCTGTGCTCTCAGGACGAAGTCCGGCTGGTGTAAACTTAATATTACTGATGCAGTTAATGTCTCGATCTGCACTGGCACTCAGTAAAACGTCAAACTGCTTGTCAATATCCTGGTCATATTCCTTCTCAACCTTGTAATTCTGGAAGAAAATACTTTGAGTGAAATCATACCATAATATCTCCAAATCATTTACTCGCTCCTTGTTGGTTAAAAAAGGTGTAAATATTACATAATCGATTTTCAGCGTTTTAAAGGCTTGGTGTAAAAATACCTTGTAGTTAATGGTGACCTTGACACCACAGTAATGCAGAAATCTAAGGAAAGCATAGTACACTAGTCTAAGGTCAGTGATATTCTCATCGGTTAATTGCGGTTTACCAATTGCCCTGTTAATAAATTCAATGGCAAGAAACCAATCATATTCCCCACAGTGAAATTTAAAAAGCATGGCTTCACCATGTAACCCTTGGTTACAAAACTTAGAGGGGAGAGTGTTAATACCCATTTTTAGGGCTGACTGAAGAGTACTTTCATATCTCTGCTTACTAAGACATTTTCTGTGACTTGAAAAGTAGCAATGTAAATACCCTTCCACAAAGTCCTTTAAATACTTAACTGCCGATTCGGACAGCCGACTCCATCCAAGTTTCCTTAGAATACTGTCAAAGTAACGTGTCTTGTTGTCAATATTGATCTCAAGAGTTTTAAAATCATCGTCGTAAGTAGTCGAATTGCAATTGGTGCAGAATTGATACTTCACAGTTTTAGCTGCGTACCTTGCTGAATTCAAGTTTTTTTGATACTCAAAAAGTGTCCACCTTTTACAATTACGGCAGAATTGAGCATTAGTGTTGGTACTGACGTCATATTCTTTCATTCTTGGCAGGACTACTTTGATTGTCTCAGTCGGACTTCGTCCTGAGAGCTCTGCTCGAGTCAAGCTTTGCTCTCGGGACCTTGTCCTAGTCCGACTTCGTCCTGAGAGATCTGCTCGATCCATAACCCTAGGACGAATGTATCCTTTAAGATTCTCATTGTTCCACTCGAGCTCTGCTCTCAGGACGAAGTCCGACTCACTAGAATAATAGTCTTTTAATGAGATGTATTTATTCATATTTACATAATAATTATTTTTTAAACATTGTTTTGATAGAAGGTAACCTAAGACCTTTTACGTGATTTTACTGTTTTACGTGATTTTAAGGCTTTAACACCCCCAATTAAACCATAAATTATGGAGCTCACAATAGCAATAACTGCTATGATCAGATGTTCAGCTAGAAAGCCAACAACTGCACCAATTGTTTTCAGGAGAAATGATACGATAGAACCGATGATTCCCGGTAAAGCCGCAGCTGATTTCTTGGCTAGTTCTTTTAGCCATTCAGCAAACTTCTTGAGACCTTTTTTTACTTTATCTGGTATTGATGGTTTTGGTCCTGGTTCTGGTGTAGGTCCTGGAGTTGGGTCTGGTCCTGGAGATGGTCCTGGTCCTGGAGTTGGTTTTACAGATTTAGTGGCACCACTTAAAGCACTACTGATACTAAGACCTAGAGTTGTAAATGTCATTACAACAGCTGTTATTATGGCGCTAATAGTTACACCATACGTCTTAAAAAGTAACTTTATTCTGTCCTTCAGAGGAATAGTTGAATCTGGTTTCTTTAGAACATCAACAATTAAACGTTTAATTCTTCTAGTTTGTGACTCCCTGTCATTGTCTAACCTCCATACCTTTGACTGTTCCTCATGCAATTTGTCATTTAGTTCATCTATTTGCTTTTTCAACTCCCCCGTGTCTTTAGAATCTTCTTCTACAGACTTTACATAGTCTCTTGTTAAATTATGAAGTTGATTTTCTAGTTCTTGTATTTGCATGTCCTTATCCCTCTTTACTGCAGCTAGTTTATCACCAGCCTGTTTTAACCCTCTAAGTTCTCTCAAGGCATATTCAGTAAAACCCAGTGATTTAAGTTCATCATCATTAGAATCTATCAGTTTATCTATTGGTTTGTTTGAACTGTTTACCTCATTAATTACTGCCTGTGTTTCAGGGGTTACTAATGTAGGTTCCCTTACTGGTGGGTCAGGTGCAATCATACCTCTAATCATGTCAACAAATCTAGTACCAAACTTAGTCTTTAATGTGCCTTCAGCATAGAAGATTCCATTATCCTTAGTTAAAGGAATTAACTTTATCTTTTCTCCATTTTTATCAGAATATTCAAATAAATTTTTGTTTCCTCGTTTATCTTTTATCAAATCAAATTCAGAATTTCTCGGATTGTAATAAAGTTTGTTTCCATTGTAACTAATGTGTGGTGAAAGATTACTCAATTTTTTCTTGTCATAATTCCAGATTGATCCTCCCAATGCTTTATCAAGTTTATCCTCTATTGTATCGTAACTTAACTCCTTTTCCATCAATTCAGGGACAATACCTCTTACTCTTTCTGGTGTACTGAATGAAGTTTCAGTAGTAAGATTTCCACCTCCTGTGTTGTATGTTGTGCCGTCATCTTGAAAAGTTCTATTGATTTCACCTGTATTAGGATCTATCTCATCCATTTGGATATATTCACCTCCTGTGTTGTATGTTGTGCCGTCATCTTGAAAAGTTCTATTGATTTCACCTGTGTTGTATCTTGCGTGAATATATTGATTAATTAAATCATCCTTTCTCATTTCTAGAATTTGTTCAAAAGTTCCTGATGATGATGATGATGATTGTGAATCGTAATCATCCATTTCATAATTTTCACCTCCTTCAGCCATAATTACTTATTTATCTAACCATAAAAACAATCAATGTACCAACAACTGAGTAAAGCATGAATTTAATTGTTTCATGAGTATCATCCTCCTTCTCAACTTTGGTGTCAAGTTTAGTAGTAATAGGAATATTCTTTGAGGTTTCAGTTGTTTTTGGTGTATCAACATTACTCTTTGGTTTATGACTGGTCTCGAGCTTTGCTCTCGGGACTTTGTCCGTCATTGATGTACCAACACTACTCTTAACTCTTATTTTCTTAGAACTATTTCCTTCCATCAGTGGTGGTGGTAAGGTCTTTTTGTGGTTAATGTCATTCTTACCGGGTTTAGCATTTTTTGGCGCTATTAAAATGTTATTATTGTAGTTATCCAGCTTACCAATAACGAGTACCATATTTGATCCTATGACATACAATCCTGGTGATATTACATAATCTAGTCTTGTATGAGTGTCACTCACTGCTTTTTGATATCTTTGAATTGAAGTGGGAATATCAGGATGTTGATTAATCGAATCCTTTAATAGTTTGTTAAATTCCTTCTGTGCATCCAATTCTGTACCCGGTACTCCAATTATTGGTGTTCTGGTCAACGCCTGAGCACCCAGAATACAGTAAACATATGTTCTTATTGTATCATTCAACCTCTCTATTCCAGGATTAGAGAAACCATTTGATTTAAATATCATGAATTGTTGATAGGTTTGACATTCATTTTGTGTAATTACATCAAATACATTCTTGTGTCTCCTGACATGATCCTTGATGAAAATATCTGGATATTTGAAATTAGCCATTCCAGCATCCCAGTCTTTACTGAACATCGGTGGCATTCTATTTTCATGAACTTGCATGAGGAAGAAATTGATTTTAGAATCATTGATGTAATATCCGGGATCAGTTATGTTCGGGTTGTAATCCGGTACACTCCATGACCTCCAACCACCGTTATTTTCAAACACCGAGAAATCGTACTCGTCTTTTAAACCAAATTCACTCAATAACCCTCCTAGTTTCCTACGGTTAATGTTATTGTTTGTCTCATTAAAATCACTTTCACCTGGAATTGGTATCTCTAGATTCTTCATGATCTTCAATATTTGATAGTAAACATGAAACCTGTAAATTGACCTTAACAATGGGTCACTGTGATTCAAGTGATCGTCTATTGAAATACCACAACCTGTTGTAGCAAACCAAACAGCCATGTTAAATTGGTTCTGGTAAAACGATAATGGATTCTTTTCCAGTAGAAGACAGTTTTTCTTATTTTTCAGGCTCAAAAACCCAGGTGTTATCTTAGTTTCTTGTAGTCTGAAGAAGTTATTAGTATTAACAGTTACTTCTAAATTAAAGAAGTCATAGGTGAATTTACTTTTATGTTGATTTGCTATTGGATAATACATTTAATTTACTTGAATTTTGGTTAATAACATTTGCCTTTAAACCATAGTGATATTAAGTTGTACAATGGCCATATCAGATGTTGCAGTAATTAATTATTTGTGCTTGCAAATTACAATGGCCATATCAGATGTTGCAATCATTAATTATTTTTGCTTGTCAAAGACATGAAAAGGCCTATTGTGTCTTAATGCGTTTATCCGACAGAATTTTAGAAAATATTTTCAGCGCTGAAAATTTTTTTTGCGGTCGTTAAAATAATGTCTGGAAATTCTGTCGGATAAACGCATTAACGAACAATAGACTTTTGTAATACTTTGGGACGTGAGTATTGTTTGGTAACATATGTTACCATGTACATGCAGACACTGTCAACATTATTTTAAATAGATTCAAGCAACAATGATTAATCACTGTAACAGCTGTATTGTAGGCCTACAGCATTTATTGGAATACGCTGGGACTATCAAGATGTGCGAACTTCAATGGTTCATTTCTCTGCCATTTCTCAATGTATATTTGCAATGATGTATCCTTGGAAAGCTATTGACGTGTACTTTCTGTTGGAATACAGTAAGTCATGATTACATTAACCCATTGAACTCTAGTATTCCCTTACCATTTCACTGCAACGCTTCACTGACCATTTCATGAATGATAGAATATATGTATTGTGGTGTCTGGTTCTTAGGGGTTTCTAAGCTAATTTGAGACAAAAAGGCCTGTAAGGGCTTTTGTTAAAATAGCTTAGAATTACCTAGATTCCTACCACCACAATACATATATTCTGAAGTCGGTTCCATTGGGGTTTGTGTTCTTTACTCACTTCTATTTGTCAGCAAGATATATGCGACTGATATGTTGTCAGCAAGACATAATACAAATGTTCGCCGCATGAAAGCTAGGTATTTCATCCCACATACTATTACAATTAGGATCATCAAGTTGAAATCAAGTATTTTTCACTCGACAAATAAATTCAACAAAATCAACGAATAAAACTTTGTGTGTGCGGAGGCTTGGAGGCTGTTGGCTCGGGGGGGGGGGGGGCATATTACACAATTTCATTGTCCCACGTTAAACATGGATGCGCAGTAGTTCAACGTGCATAGCTGTTGAGCACATGCAAGCATACCGTAGTTTCGAAGTGAGAATTGTCGGTCGACAAGACTGTTCGGCTCATTTATTCACGGGGTTATCGTCCCTCGAATAGCACTATTTCACAGTCTAGTATAAGTGCATTGCGCCGATATTTGATTTCAATGAAGGGCTAAAATACTATGACGTCATTCATTTGCGTTATATAATACTCTGTAATTTCACTGATTTTTAGCGTTTGACATTTTCAGTTTCCGCTTTCTACTATTTATTATCCATTTCGCTGTGTGTAGTAATAATGATTCTAATAATTTAAGGTTACTTATTTTACCAACAGTATTGTTCTGCTAATTAGAGTGTGTTGACATGAACCCTATGTTTTGCCGTACGAGAAAGCTCGACATAAGGTCATACTTGAAAAGAAAACATAATATGAAACATGATGACAACATGTTTTTGAATGCAAGACATGCATCTCGCGGAAAAAAATTGTTCTCCCTCTATCATACGACGGCGATTTTCGAAAATGTTTTGGCGCAGTATGATATTCGTCCGCCCTGCCACCTGTTGGTATTCGGTGTGACTATTAATGCAAATAGATAGTGCTGTTTATGCACTGGCGTTACGCTTTTAAAACGGACACAAGTACCCAAAACTAGCCATGCCACCTGTGCATATTTGATGTTACCTCGATATTCTAAGAGCGGTTTCGTCTGCCGCCACCTGCTGATCCGGACCATGATTAATAATGTGAACAAACTGATATTGAAACACAGTGGCAACCCCAACTGTAAGGCAAATGTTTGTCTACAAACAGATGTATTAAAATGCTGTACAAAAAGATGACTGGTGTATAAAAAGCTCACTTATTTGGTGTTAGGCAAACTCGACAGTATCGCGGAATCACTTAGGAGTTGAATAAATTAACACACATATTAGAAGCATACCATGTTTTATTCACTCTCTACTTTACTATGCTATGGTATATGCTAACAGGAACATCAAACTAAACTAACGATTTTCTAAGGCGCCGTTTCCCTAGGACTAAAACATTGGCATGTCTAGCCTTATCATATGACTGGCCATGAACCATTGTACAATTTAGGCTTCTATGCCGGAGAGGATGTTAAGACATCGTTTGACCTAAATTAACAGAGCAGCTGAAATGTTCAAACAGGGTGCCTAGACTTGATTGTTATTTGTTCCATCAAAGATCAAAATGCAGAGTTTTTCGATCTATTTAAATGCCCTGCAGTAAAGGTTTTCTTCCTCAGGAGTTATGCAGTGAATCCCCCCCCCCCCCCCCCCGCGAAACGACAAATCAAATGTAATATTGTGGCGAGCACTGTCAGACAATTCCAGCTGGTGGGTTGAATTTAGTTTGAGATGATCTCGAAGCTTTTGTATAATAGTGTTGATGTGCTACATTATTTCGTTTGGAAATTGTACGCATACAATATCCTTGTCGTTGTCGTCCTTCAGTTGCAATTGCATAACCAAACGTATCTGAAACGAGAAAGATCCAATCAATATCAATTTAGCGGCCTTTAGAAATATGTGGTTGTGGTGGTGGTGGTTGTGGTGCTGGTGGGGGGGGGGGGGGGGTAATTATGCAAAACCCAAAACTGTAGCAGCGTCAATCATATCGTTCTACCGAGTCAAATAACGATTAGAGCTATTGTTATAAACCTGAATATTTTCGCACTTAATTTATTTTCGCATTTCGCGATGAAATCGACCATTGCAACGCATCAGATAGTCAGTTTTATTGATATCAGCATGTCTTATTAATAAAATGTAATGCTTTGAAATTGCTAACGGACACCGGTCACACCAGCACAGATACTGATGTTGTTGAGCCCTTCGGAGTTGGACAAGGCTTACACTGATGGGTGCTGGACTAGCTCTTGAATGTGGGGACTAACGAGAGTAGAGACCACCGTTGATTGGATCAAGTGAATGATCGGAGAAGATTAAATCGAAGTCTGTTATCTCTTTGAAAACTCTGCTGCACATACCATATAGGTGATACAAGGAGTCCACATTTGTTGAGTCGCCTCTGGTGTTGGCTGGAGGGACACGCCGTTAAAATGGCCGATTAGTTGGATTGCATGTGATCAGCCACCTCGATTGTCATTGGCCAGCATCGATTCGCTGGTCCATCAGACCTCAAGGAGGTGGCGACCCTAGACTTCCAAAAAGTCATCGTTCCACAACGTGTCCCTTTTCATAACTGTTAATCTGCACCCTCGTGATATCGACCGTCATGCTACAATTTACCTTTTTCAATTACAATTTACATTTTTCAATTTAGGTAACTTCATTTTGGGATACAAGTTTTCAATACTAATTCGTGAATGTACATAAAATAATTTCAAAACTGCCATGCAAGCTGTGTGCAGACAAATGATAGTGGTTTAGTATGCTTTTTTAGAACTTTGAATTTATTTGAAAATGATTCAGATATACTTTATGTCGCTATGCCCTGATGTTTTTGTCAGATGCTTAAAAACTTACAGCTGGATCCTCCTGAAGTATGTCAAAGGATGTCTTAAAGGTGTATCTTGCTCCCTTCGACATTGGACATGTAACTCCTTGTGTGCATGCGTCCTTATTAGGAAGCTTGAAAGGTACCCAGACGACCACATCTCCCTTCATTATTCCAGTTGCAGTCTTGCTCTGGCTGTCTGGAAATGAATATTAAAAACAATAAAACCGCTGTAGAACATGCGACAAGTTGAAACTGGCAACATTCGTTTTAAGGTCCATCGTAGCCACCATCATTGCGTGACACAATTCGATATAAACGCATGAACAGTCTTGCTCAAATCAATATCAACACCTATTTTTAAAGATTCTACCAAAAAATCGCGACGTCATCGCGAATAGCACCAATACATAAAAAGGGTGGTGCCAAGAAACCACCCATCGCAGTCGAGGCAAATAGCCGGTGAATTTCTTGATGATGGCGTTTCTACTATACTTACACGAAGTGAACACAACCGTTAGAGTTGCTTTTTTTCCTCGCACAAGAAACCCTTGGCGGCCGCCGGGTGTTGCGATGTCTACTGATTCAACCTTACCAGCATTTGACCCTGAAAATAAACAAGGGAAGGTTTTTGTTAATGTCAATTGATTTCAGGAAGATATTACGTTATTGCAATAATTCCTACGCAACGGTATCCAAATTGATTACGTGTATGGGTTAAAGAATCGCAATATACTGCAATCAAGCTAAAAATCATCACTCTACATCACACCTAGAGTATTAGAAATATGCTGGCAGACACCATGGCGCCTGTACAAAAGCTAGGTGTAACAGGCCTATGCAAAACAGACGCATCAAAACCGGCTTAATGGCGTCCTCAGAGTAGGCCTATATCATAATCAAAAAGGGAGATAAAAAGTAGGGAGACGACAAAATCCGTGTTTTTGTAATTGTACGCCGAATTATTGGCACTTTTTACGCTTATTTTTACCATAATTGCCTAAGTTGTGGAGATTATTGCACGGGCTGACAGTGTTGTGTAGCATGTACACCAGAATAGTAAGATGTGGCTTAAAGTGTTCTATAAAGTGACTTAAAATGCAAAAATATACGGCAGACTGTCCGCTATGGTTACAACCTTGCACTGAAGGCCTATGTACAGACATGGGCATAGGCCCACAAATGTGTATGCTAGTTCCAGGAATTAACAGCCAACATGGCAAGAAACAGATATGAACAGCTTGGTGAAATGACATTATATTCATATCACAGGAAGTGTTTCATAAAGTGACTTAAAATGCAGTGATAGGAGACATACTGTCCGCTTTGGTTACACGTGGACACGTACAGTTATGACTGTCCGCTCAGTGCATACTGTAACCATAGCGGACAGTCACACAGGTGCACAGAGGATTCCAAACTCGTTCCTTTCAAATCCTCATGAGTATGGATTGGCCATACGCACCACCATTAAAGGTTAGAAACAATTAAAAGTCCTTCAAAATGAAGTGAATGCCGATTCAAAACCTCAGAGGCTGTTCTCTTGAAAGCAAACAACCGACTCCCACCCTTGAAATTCCTTTTAGATTTCAAGTTCTAGCCAAAATGGTGGTGCCTATGGTCAACCCTTAGGCCCATTGGAAAAGTTTGCTCTAGCAATGACCCTTATTCACGCATTGATAAGGTTTTCGGCAGAGAACAATCAGCTGGTTGGCTTCCTTGCTAGCAAAAAATGCTTTTGTTTCTCATATTGGGAAGATTTATGGACATGAAAGACTGTTTCATTTATTCAATATTTGTTACCGACCCCAAATACATCTTTGATATAAGTAAGCAAGCAACATTCTTCACTTTATTTCATGTTTTAGCTTTCGGACTTGTAAAAATTGCAGCAAAATTCACCCAGTATGTCTTTGCCTATTAAAACAAACGTGTTCTTCCTTATGGGTTGACCGTAAGCACCACGTGCTCTTGCTTGAACTTGAAACCCTAAAGCAGATAGAACTCATTTAAACTGAAGAGATTGCTAATTTCATGGGTCGGAGACTGTTCTTTGTCTTCCAGCGACCAGCCTCCCACATCTTAAATGTGCATTCACTTCACTTTGAAGGAGCTTTTATTGCTTCATGATTTCAACTTCTAGCAATAATGTCGGCTCCTATGGTCAACCCTCAAAATAAGTGTGAAGGATTTTTGCTCACCGCAGTCCTTGAATGGCGTTGACATGCCGGAATCAAACGCCACGAGGGCAAGGAGAACGGGGATTAGCGCTTTCATAGTGTGGAATTAAACGAAGGAGACCAACAGAAGTCTTTCTGACCGCTTGAATGACGAGTTAGTTCAAAGCTAGGCTTTATACATCCTCATATGATGTAATATATGATAAGCGTGGCGTTTGGCGCACCTTGGTTGGCCATTATTTCAATACCATTAATATGGAGGAGAAAGGTTGCGTAATTGCATTGCCAATGAGTATGTTCAGTTGGCAGGTGCATGGCGAACATCATGATTATTATACTCTGGATCTACTTACGTAAGACTGGGCTGGGAGTAGAAAGTCGTCCTGGAAAATGCGTTCAGCCCTGTATTGTTCTGACGGATCATGGTTAAGAATTGGACACTAAATATATATTTTGAAATCTAAACTTGCATCATGCAAACTTGCCCCACTATGCAGGATATCTTTTCCTGTGACATAAGGGCTAAACATTACATGGCAAGATCAACAAGGTTCCAAATGTACCAAGCATGATGCTACAGTTATCAACTTATCATGTGATAAACAATAGCTGATACTTGATGTATGTAGCTATTCAATAATCCTTCATAACCAGAAATGTGTTCCTGAAATGATACTTGTACAAAAGGAGCCTCCCCATCCATGAGGTCTTCTGCAGTGTTGGGACAAGAGATTATAATCATTTTTGGGTGCGTATTTATGTTATCCAGGTCTGATATAAAGAGGGTGCTATGTTCCTCGGGTCCTATTCGATATATTCTCCCTTCCTGAGCGTCAGGGCATTTCACTCTACCAGCTGCGAAGGGAGCACACGTCTGACCCTGCATGGTTGCTAGAGGATGATGTTCCCCGATCGAGTCCGATGTTGACCCCAAGGTGTTTTTTTAGTCTTCAAAAACTTCTTTTTGTCAGGAGTGACTGACATACGTATACCATCAGGATTTTAATTTCCGATTGAACACAGCTCGGAGGGTTAAAATCACTTTCATTGTGTTATGTACCTAAACATTTGAATACTGTTGGTGCAGCCTGTATGCGCGATGTTCGCCTAATTGACATTGATAACAATTCAGGAACGTATTATGTATAACCTGGACTGAATAAATACCGCCAGAGCTGTAGTTAACAGACGCATGCAGAAAAAAACTTATCTTCGCTCACTACTCTAATTAAGCTGCCGTTTTTAAAGCAAAGCAAAATTATTTTTTTCACGACATTTTATCAGTGTGATCTTCTGAACACCAAACGTGGCGTCAGGAGAGCTCAACATCATTTTAAAACTTCTGACGACACAAATTTAGTAGGAGTAAGTGTTCCTTGTCTCAATTTGCTTCAGGACAAGTGCTTTAGATACTTAAAGAAATGGTGCTTCGTTTCCGGAATCATGAGACCTAAAGGTAATGACTTCTGGGAATGAACATTGAATCAACCTCCGTCTTTACGGTGTTATACTATTGCTATTACTAACGGTTTAGTAACCTTGGTGCTAACTTTAGACATGTGGATAAAGATTAGAGGTCTAGAATGGGACGGTGGGGTGGGGGTGTGGGGGAGGGGGGGGGGGGTGATTACAGTGATGTATGAACCGTTCAGCAATATACACAGAAGAGCTGCCTCCAACAATAATCGTTCGATTTCTCGCGTTGTTCAGCATTCAACAAACCGATATCATGTTCCGTATCACCGAAACAGAATACAACATCGATATTATAAAACAATTTCTCCAGTTGCAAGGTGGATATTTATTTTCAAAGGTACGCATCCAGTGTGATTGAATTGAAACTTTCGTAATAGGTTTGCAGAAATATATATTCTCTATTCACATTGTTCTCATTACGTGTCCCATTGACTGATCGGTTGACGAAGAGGGTTATGCTGCGTTTCTATCCATATTCGGTGGTTCTCTGCAGTGGTAGTCCAATTGCTAAAAAGAGTTCGAGTTCACCATCATGGAGGTGTTTACGTCGATCAATATCATAAGTTAAAGGAGGATATTGTGAAGTAATTTCAGATGATGCACAGACAGTCTCATTTGGACAGGATGTGAGAAATTTACAGAGAATTTTGTTCGAACTGTCCAACAGGAATTGGAAATTGGCCAACTTAATGAAAAACGAATAGGCGGCTAAGAGAACTTCGTTAAGTGTTAGTGTTGGAACAAATTTAAATATTTGGCCAACAGAAAATTGGTCTATCGTGTAACCAAGAGCTTCTTTATCCAGGGGTGCCAACTGGTGAACTAGATGTTATAAAAATTAATATTTCATGCTCGTAGATTTGACGGTTAAAACCAGCTGCGATGGCGACAACTAACGAGGCCATTCCTTTCACCATATCCAGAGAGAATGGTACATGTTTGTATCCAATATATCCCTTGATTGGTTTCTATGGTTTGGCGGTTTTCACCGTTAATGTACCATTAACATTAATCATGGCAGTAATTGGCTTTCCAGCAAATATACTTGCAATTATTGGTGTAGGATATGAGCGGCCATACACATCAACGTCGCTGCTGCTACAAGGTTTAGCCGTTGCTGACAGTCTGGTCTTGGTTTCGGTAGTATTTGGCAAATCATTACAAGACTTGTACAACTACACGGGTTTTGGGTTCGAGTATATTTTGTTTCATGCGCACGCATACAGTTATCTCCGCACACTGATTTTCTTTTCAAAGACTACATCCATTTATATCACCATTTGTGTTGCCACTGAGCGATTCATTGTCGATTCACTGTCTGCAGGCCTCTGTGGGCGGCAGCTATATGCACAAAAAGGAATGCCTACATTTCTCTATTCGCGATTTGTTTCGGGGCGTTCTTGTATAGAATCCCCCTGTTCCTCTCATACGGAGTCGCATTCCGTTACAGCCCTTGTTCGCGTACGATCTTGCCTTGGTGGCATTATACTGACTTGTACTTTGACTATTATTTCTTTACCATATACATAGTAAGCCTTCATATCCTTATCAATTCATTGATACCGATAATTAGTCTCACAATCCTCACTGGCTTGATATTATCTAGCCTAAAGCAAGCGGCTACTTCTCATCTCACCAAGAATGACGTACAGCGAGACAATCAAATGAGGATGGTTACGTTTCGGGTGGTGACCGTGGTGGTTATATTTATAACACTGGAGATGCCAGGCGGGCTTTCCGCACTGCTAGGAGCAATTCAATCATACTCAAGTCTCGCTTTAGACATTTATATATATTGGGGAGTTCTCGAAATTTCATACTTTCTGAGCAATTTAAACAGTTTGGTGAATTTCTTTATCTACTGTTCAACGGGCCAACGGTTCAGACAAGCCCTGCGGAGAGTATTTCAGTGTCACCGATGTTAATTAATAATGCCAGATTACACGAGTTTCCGATCTTCTTCTGAAATCTAGGTGGTGACTTTTCTTGCTGCCGACAACAACGAAAATAGAAGCGACTACATCGCACAGTAGCAGTGATTGAAACAAGCTGATTTTGAGTCATATGAAACCTTTTGTTTTTATTGACGTCGAAAATAAAAGCATTCACCTCGCTCTTGGAGCCCCATCTTAAAGGAGTTGGCGGTTTTCTACTTCAACATATTTGCGGTTTTTTTCCAAGTTTTATCAGTACCTAATTTTCTGAAAGCGTTCGAAGTTTTTTTTATATTTAGTTTCAACTCATCCAGTATAACTCATTATTCGTTATTCGAAGCGCGGGAAGCGTCTTCCAGCTGCCCGAGTGCCCCGATGTCGACTTTCAGCTTCGTCCCCGTCATTGCATCTACGCATTTCATCATATAGGAAAGATACAACGTCATAACATCTCTGTGAAGCGACGCGGCTTTTAAAATATCTACATGTATTTCATGGTCACTGTGAAGTGCCACGGCCTCTCCCTGTAATAAAAAAATTGTATTATTTTAGCGTCCCTAAGTTGCGACGCGGCCCCTCTTTGAAATATGGCAGGATCACTGTGAAGCAACACGGCTCCTCTGTATCGTATCGGGTTGTCAAAGTAGTATTGATTTTACATCTCCCAGGCGAGACGTGACAAATACGTTGACTAATTCCATCATATTCAAGTCTCGATATAGACTATGCCAATTTTGGTATTCTTAATATTTCATTCTTTCTGAGCAATTTAAACAGCTTTGTCAATTTTTTCATCTACTGCGCAACGGGCCGGCGGTTTAGACAAGCATTGGAGAAGGTGTTTTAATGCAATCAAAAATAAAATGTGGCAGTGAAATGTCCGTAAATACCCCCTAGCCCACATCATTAGCCTATATAACTGCCGGAGTCAAAGTACGTTGATAAATCAGAGGAGAAAAATAAATTTCATAAAGTGGCATAACTCAAGTGTAAAATTGCTTGTTAGCTAGACTTGGTAGATTTAGTGATAACATCATTAGGCGACTGCGAACGTTTAATGGGATATATGATCACTGCGATGAATGAACCGGTTAGCAATATTCACAAGAACTGCATCTCACAGTAAACTTAAACATTAAAGCGATTTCTTCCATTGTTTAGCATTCAACAAAATTCCGTTTTCACCAAAATCGAACACAACACCGATATCATGAAGTAATTTCTCCAGTTGCAAGGTGGATATTTGTTTTCAAAGGTACACATCTTGTGGGATTGAATCGAAACTTTTTGGGTAGGTTTACAGAAATATACTTTATATTCTCTATTCACACTCTTCCATTACATGTTCCATTGGCTGATAGGTTTACGAAGAGCGTTATGCTGCGTTTCTATCCATATTCGCTGGTTCTCTGCAGTGGTAGTCCGATTGCTAAAAGGAGTTCGAGTTCACCATCATGGAAGTGTTTACGTCGATCAATATCATAAGTTAAAGGAGGATATTGTCAAGTAATTTCAGATGATGCACAGACAGTCTCATTTGGACAGGATGTGAGAAATTTACAAAGAGTTTTGTTCGAACTGTCCAACAGGAATTGGAAATTGGCCAACTTAATGAAAAACGAATAGGCGGCTAAGAGAACTTCGTTAGGTGTTGGTGTTGGAACAAAGTTTAATATCTGGCAAATAATGATGCCTTGTTTTCGATGATAATCAATACCTTGATGAAATCATTTTCTTTGGGTTTTGTTTTATTTAATCGCTCCAGTTAGTCGGCAATATATAAGCCAAAACACAAATGTTTACTGGACGCCGCATGAAAGTTGGGTATTTCATGCAACATTGAAAAACCAGTTTGAATAAGTCAGGTCTTTCTCATTCCATTCACCAAATAAATCTGGATCATGACGTCACCTCGACAAGGCAGTGATACGCAGCATCGACCAGAAGATTAGTTCATCAATTTTGACCTTAACCGAGAGCTTCTTTATCCAGAGAGCCACCTGTCAAAATGCCTGATGGAAACTACAGCCAAAGCTAGTAGCATTGTTTTTGTAAAAATGTGATGATTTGCTCGTAGATTTTAAGGTAAAAAACATCTACGATGATGACAACTGGCGAGTCCACTTTTTTCAGCACATCCATAAAGTGTGGACTATGTTTGTATCCCACACTTTGCTTGATTTGTTTCTATAATTTGGTGTTATTCGCCGTTTACACGCAACGGGGTGATACACATATCGCAGTAACGACCAGAAAATTGGTCTGTCGTGTAACCAAGAGCTTCTTTATCCAGGGATGCCAACTGGTGAACTAGATGTTATAAAAAAAGTAATATTTTATGCTCGTAGATTTGAAGGTTAAAACCAGCTGCGATGGCGACAACCACCGAGACCATTCCTTTCACCATATCCAGAGAGAATGGAATATGTTTGTATCCGATTTATCCCTTGCTTGGTTACTATGATTTTGCGGTTTTCACCGTTAATGTACCATTAACATTAATCATGGCAGTAATTGGCTTTCCAGCAAATATACTTGCAATTATTGGTATAGGATATGAGCGGCCATACACATCAACTTCAGTGCTGCTACAAGGTTTAGCAGTAACCGATAGTTTAGTCTTGATTTCGCAAGTATTTGGTGAATCAATGCAGGCCCTGTATACGGGGTTTTGGTTCGAGTATATTTTGTTGCATGCGCACGCATACAGTTATCTCCGCACAATGATTTTCTTTTCAAAGACTTCATCCATCTATATCACTATTTGTGTTGCCACTGAGCGATTCATTGCAGTCTGCAGGCCACTGTTGGCGGCAGCTTTATGCACTAAGAGGAATGCCTACATTTCGCTATCCGCAATCTTTTTTTGCGCCTTCTTGTATCGAATACCCCTGTTCCTCTCGTACGAGGTGTCATTTCGTTACGACCCTTGCTCACGTATGATCCTACCCTGGTGGAAGTACACAGCTTTGTTCTTTAACTATTACTTCCGCAACACCTACATTAGAGTCATTCATATCATTATTAATTCATTGATACCAATAACGAGCCTTATAATCTTCACTCGCTTGATATCATTGAGCCTAAATCAGGCGACTACTAGACACCTAACCAAGAAAGACGCAGAGCGAGCCAAACTGATTAAGATGGTTACGCATAGAGTGGTCACAGTGGTGGTGATATTTATAATTCTAGAACTCCCGGGCGGGCTTTCCCAAGTACTTGGATTAATTCAATCATATTCAGGTCTCGATATCGACTTTGATGCCTATCTGGGCGTTCTCGATATTTCCTACTTTCTGAGCAATTTGAACAGTTTTGTCAATTTCTTCATCTACTGTGCATTGGGACGACGGTTTAGACAAGCCTTGGGAAATGTATTCAAATGTAACCAAAACTGATATTTGGTTTGGGAGTAGAATGTCAGAAAACAAATGATTTTCTCTCACAATATAGCCATAGCATGTGGTATCTGGACAATAAGAATAAAATAGACCATCATCAATACAATTTCCCGGTATTAGAAAAATAAAACATCATAACATCTCTATGAAGCAACACGGCTCCTCAATGATATACATGTAAGCAACCCGGCTGTCACAGAGGCATTGATTTTTCATCTCCCAGGCGAGATATCACAAATACGTTGACTAATTCCATCCTCTTCAAGTCTCGATATCGACTAGACCAATTTTGGTATTCTCAATATTTCATACTTTTTGAGCAATTTAAACAGCTTTGTCATGTTTTTCATCTACATGTACTGTGCAACGGGCCGTCGGTTTAGACAGGCATTGGAGAAGGTGTTTGAATGCAACAAAAAATAAATATGGCATTGAAATGTCCGTAAATACCCCCTAGCTCACATCGTTAGACCTATTTAGCTGCCGGCGTCAAAGCACGTTGATAAATTAGAAGAGAATAATAGAGTTCATTAGGTGGCCTAATTGAAGTGTGAAATGGCTTGTCACCAAAACCGAACAAAAGACCGATATAGTAATTTCTCCAGTTGCAAGGTGGATATTTGCTTTTAAAGCTACGCATCTAGTGTGATTGAATCGAAACTTTTTGAATAGGTTTGCAGAAATAATGTTCTCTTTTCACACTGTTCTTATCTCGTGTTCCATTGACTGATAGGATGACGAAGAGGGTTATGCTGCGTTTCAATCCATATTCTGTGGTTATCTGCAGTGGTAGTCCGATTGCTAAAAGGAGTTCGAGTTCACCATCATGGAGGTGTTGACGTCGATCATTATTGAATAAGGGGGAAAATTGTGACGTAATTTGAGGTGATTCACGGAGAGTCTCATTTGGAAACCGATGTGAGAAAATTACAGAGAGTTTTGTTTGGAATAGGAAATTGGCCGACTGGATGAAAAATGAATAGACGGCTGAGAGAACTTCGGTATAAGTAAGTGGTGGTGGTTTAACGCGCTGTTTCCAATGTAATCAACACTTTGATGAAGTCGGTTCCATTGGGGTTTGTGTTCTTTACTCACTTCTATTTGTCAGCAAGATATATGCGACTGATATGTTGTCAGCAAGACATAATACAAATGTTCGCCGCATGAAAGCCAGGTATTTCATCCCACATACTATTACAATTAGGATCATCAAGTTGAAATCAAGTATTTTTCACTCGACAAATAAATTCAACAAAATCAACGAATAAAACTTTGTGTGTGCGGAGGCTTGGAGGCTGTTGGCTCGGGGGGGGGGGCATATTACACAATTTCATTGTCCCACGTTAAACATGGATGCGCAGTAGTTCAACGTGCATAGCTGTTGAGCACATGCAAGCATACCGTAGTTTCGAAGTGAGAATTGTCGGTCGACAAGACTGTTCGGCTCATTTAATCATGGGGTTATCGTCCCTCGAATAGCATCATTTCACAGTCTAGTATAAGTGCATTGCGCCGATATTTGATTTCAATGATTGAAGGGCTAAAATACTATGCAGTCATTAATCTGCGTTATATAATACTCTGTAATTTCACTGATTTTTAGCGTTTGGCATTTTCAGTTTCCGCTTTCTACTATTTATTATTCATTTTGCTGTGTGTAGTAATAATGATTCCAATAATTTAAGGTTGCTTATTTTACCAACAGTATTGTTCTGCTAATTAGAGTGTGTTGACATGAACCCTATGTTTTGCCGTACGAGAAAGCTCGACATAAGGTCATACTTGAAAAGAAAACATAATATGAAACATGATGACAACATGTTTTTGAATGCAAGACATGCATCTCGCGGAAAAAAATTTTTCTCCCTCTATTATACGACGGCGATTTTCGAAAATGTTTTGGCGCAGTATGATATTCGTCCGCCCTGCCACCTGTTGGTATTCGGTGTGACTATTACTGCAAATAGATAGTGCTGTTTGTGCACTGGCGTTACGCTTTTAAAAAGGACACAAGTACCCAAAACTAGCCATGCCGCCTGTGCATATTTGATGTTACCTCGATATTCTAAGAGCGGTTTCGTCTGCCGCCACCTGCTGATCCGGACCATAATTAATAATGTAAACAAACTGATAGGGAAACACAGTGGCAACCCCAACTGTAAGGCAAATGTTTGTCTACAAACAGATGTATTAAAATGCTGTACAAAAAGATGACTGGTGTATAAAAAGCTCACTTATTTGGTGTTAGGCAAACTCGACAGTATCGCGGAATCACTTAGGAGTTGAATAAATTAACACACATATTAGAAGCATACCATGTTTTATTCACTCTCTACTTTACTATGCTATGGTATATGCTAACATGAACATCAAACTAAACTAACGATTTTCTAAGGCGCCGTTTCCCTAGGACTAAAACATTGGCATGTCTAGCCTTATCATATGACTGGCCATGAACCATTGTACAATTTAAGCTTCTATGCCGGAGAGGATGTTAAGACATTGTTTGACCTAAATTAACAGAGCAGCTGAAATGTTCAAACAGGGTGCCTAGACTGGATTGTTATTTGTTCCATCAAACTCAGTTTAGTGATGATCAAAATGCAGAGTTTTTCGATCTATTTAAATGCCCTGCAGTAAAGGATTTCTTCCTCAGGAGTTATGCAGTGAATTCACACATGGCAAACGACAAATCAAATGTAATACTGTGGTGAGCACTGTCAGACAATTCCAGCTAGTGGGTTGAATTTAGTTTGAGATGATCTCGAAGCTTTTGTATAATAGTGTTGATGTGCTACATTATTTCGCTTGGAAATCGTACGCATATAATATCCTTGTAGTTGTCGTCCTTCAGTTGCAATTGAAACTCCACACGAATCTGAAACGAGAAAGATCCAATCAATATCAATTCAGCGGCCTTTAGAAATATGTGGTTGTGGTGGGGGGGGGGGGGGTGCGGGCACTTTTCTAACACCTTAACAGTATATCAATTCATTGAAACTAAATCTTAATTATGCAAAACCCAAAACTGTAGCAGCGTCAATCATATCGTTCTACCGAGTCAAATAACGATTAGAGCTATTGGGTGATATGAATAAAGACTAGCAAATGCTTTTATCTAAATCTCCTTGTACATTTACACTAGGCCTTTCTGTACAAAACCGGAGTAAAAGCATTTGCTAGTCTTTATTCATATCACCCAATGTTATAAACCTGAATATTTTCGCACTTAATTTATTTTCGCATTTCGCGATGAAATCGACCATTGCAACGCATCAGATAGTCAGTTTTATTGATATCAGCATGTCTTATTAATAAAATTTAATGCTTTGAAATTGCTAACGGACACAGGTCATACCAGCACAGATACTGATGTTGTTGAGCCCTTCGGAGTTGGACAAGGCTTACATTGATGGGTGCTGGACTAGCTCTTGAATCTGGGGAGTAGAGACCACCGTTGATTGGATCAAGTGAATGATCGGAGAAGATTAAATCGAAGTCTGTTATCTCTTTGAAAACTCCGCTGCACATACCATATAGGTGATACAAGGAGTCCACATTTGTTGAGTCGCCTCTGGTGTTGGATGGAGGGACACGCTGTTAAAAGGGCCGACTAGTTGGATTGCATGTGATCAGCCACCTCGATTGTCATTGGCCAGCATCGATTCGCTGGTCCATCAGACCCCAAGGAGGTGGCGACCCTAGACTTCCAAAAGTCATCGTTCCACAACGTGTCCCTTTTCATAACTGTTAATCTGCACCCTCGTGATATCGACCGTCATGCTACAATTTACCTTTTTCAATTACAATTTACATTTTTCAATTTAGGTAACTTTATTTTGGGATACAAGTTTTCAATACTAATTCAATACTAATTCGTGAATGTACATAAAATAATTTCAAAACTGCCATGCTAGCTGTGTGCAGACAAATGATAGTGGTTTAGTATGCTTTTTTAGAACTTTGAATTTATTTGAAAATGATTCAGATATACTTTATGTCGCTATGCCCTGATGTTTTTGTCAGATGCTTAAAAACTTACAGGTGGATATTCCTGATATATGTTTACTGATGTCTTAAAGGTGTATCTTGTTCCTTTCGACATTGGACATGTAACTCCTTGTGTGCATGCGTCCGGATTAGAAAGGGTGAAAAGTACCCAGACGGACACATTTCCCTTCAATATTCCAACAGCAGTCTTGCTCTGGCTGTCTGAAAATGAATATTAAAAACAATAAAACCGCTGTAGAACATGCGACAAGTTGAAACTGGCAACATTCGTTTTAAGGTCCATCGTAGCCATCATCATTGCGTGACACAATTCGATAACGCATGTACAGTCTTGCTCAAATCAATATCAACACCTATGACTTTCAGGAAAGATTCCACCAAAAAATCACTAGAGTTGTAGAACAGCAAGAACTAAGACTTTCTGGGCTGTTTTCATGTTGATATCTTATCTTGGTTTCGAGCTATCCTGCTTTTTCTGCAAGATGTCAACATGCAATGGATACTAGGCCTATTTCTATTTACCTTTGAAATGTGCCAAAACTTTTACCACCTCAACATGCAGTGTGCCATGTACCACAATATGTAGAGTCATGTGTTAACAAGAAAAGACAAGTTTTAATAGGTTATACCTTTTAGTATTCCAATTATTGCACAACAATTATTCAAACCTCATTCATTGAAGGAGGGACATAATTATCCCATTCATGGGCATACTTTTATTAGGGTTATTGACACCGTTATGAACTGGACAACTGGTCACTTATTACACTTCCACGGCTGTTGAATAGATGTGTTTTAGCACAAATCATAAAGAACACTCTTTGTTAAATCTTGCTGGTAGTGTATAATTATGTTATGTTATGTGGATACAATTGTGTGTGACCAGTTCCTTAGGAGGGTAGCCATGTTCTTAGCTTACAGTGTAGTGAAACAGTTTCAGAAGTCACCACAATGAATTATCCAAGGTTGATATTCAGCCAGAAAAAGTCTGCTATTTCAGAACTAGTGTCAGATATCAACATGAAAACACACCAGGAAGTCTTCTTATTTGCTGTACTACAACACCATTGTTTTTTTGTGGGTTTTTTCAAGAAATAAAAAAGTATTTTTTGGACCTTTTGTAAATTGGCGATTAAATAATGAAGACAATAATGCACTAAATTGTAATCATCATGATCATACAGACAACACCATTTGCGACAACCTTGTGCAAATCGCATTGAAAACGATTGAATAGTTAAGAAGATATCATAAGTTGTAGGTTTTGAGCTACACTGTTCAGTCAACCTCGTCTACCAGTTGTCATTGCCAGCTCCTAAGTTCGATTACATCGACCTCTGGTAATATCTAAAAATAAAAGCTCTCTGACTAGGTAATAAAAATTTGCATACACATCGATGACGTCACTTGATATCGCACGTAATTCAATCATAAAATAATAAACACCAGGACTTCAATTTTGCCTCGGGATATCGTACAGACCTCAATCCAAGCCTTCCCTGGGTTGCTGTCTCGCTGTCGATATCAGTCATATGTCATCGTGTATAAAAATTTGATTGCGAAAATAAGCTATAAATGACATTAATTTGTCTGTGTACAAGTTTTAGCAGGTGTCAAAATATCATGTCAAAATTCACGACAAGGAATTTATTTGTGTGTGTTTGTAACAGGTATACGGTGTCTCCAAAATGCTAAGAAAGGTTCTCAAACTTATAACTAGTTGGTGGGCCTAAAAATGTTTTAAATGTATAGAACCAAAAGTGACACGTGACTGGCAAAGAGACGTGTCATAAATCATACGATCGCCCATAAGACCGCCGGATTAACCCTTAAACGGTCAAATTTCCCCAGGTAAAATTAAAACGTTCGGAAGGTAATTTTGAAAAAGAAAAAAATCATTTCTAATGGTCCTAAAAGGTTACAATGTATATAAAAGTTGGGGAATTTTGCATGAAGTTTCTATTTCTGCAAAGAAAACCTCATATAACCTTGTAAATAAATATTTTGACCCTTTTCGGCCAAAAAAAGTGTCCGCAAAATTTTCATTAATTTTGTCAAATGTAAATTCATGAAAAACAATAATTCAGATGATATTTCTGTAATAAATGTTCATATTCAATTGTATGTAACAGAGAATAAATCGATGTTTCTGTTTTCAGGGCCTATGGCATGGCTTATTTGGATAGGAATTAAAGAGTCCCCAATGTAGATGTTGATGCACAGTGGACCGGCCCCATTTTAGTGGAGGCAGCAAAGATATTCTTAATGGTGAAACGCAATAGAAGATGTGGGCCTTATGGCATTGTGTCGGTGAATAATAGACAACACAGGAATCAACGCGACGTCATCGTGAATAGCACCAATACATAAAAAGGGTGGTGCCAAGAAACCACCATCGCAGTCGAGGCAAATAGCCGGTGAATTTCTTGATGATGGCGTTTCTACTATACTTACACGAAGTGAACACAACCGTTAGAGTTGCTTTTTCTCCTCGCACAAGAAACCCTTGGCGGCCGCCGGGTGTTGCGATGTCTACTGATTCAACCTTACCAGCCTGTGACCCTGAAAATAAACAAGGGAAGGTTTTTGTTAATGTCAATTGATTTCAGGAAGATGTTACGTTATTGCAATAATTCCTACGCAACGTTATCCAAATTGATTACGAGTATGGGTTAAAGAATCGCAATATACTGCAATCAAGCTATAAATCATCACTCTGCATCACACCTAGAGTATTAGAAATATACTGGCAGACACCATGGCGCCTGTACAAAAGCTAGGTGTAACAGGCCTATGCAAAACAGACGCATCAAAACCGGCTTAATGGCGTCCTCAGAGTAGGCCTATATCATAATCAAAAAGGGAGATAAAAAGTAGGGAGACGACAAAATCCGTGTTTTTGTAATTGTATGCCGAATTATTGGCACTTTTTGCGCTTATTTTTACCATAATTGCCTAAGTTGTGGAGATCATTGCACGGGCTGTGTTGTGTAGCATGTACACCAGAATAGTAAGATGTGATAACACGCTCTTGGCTTAAAGTGTTCTATAAAGTGACTTAAAATGCAAAAATATACGGCAGACTGTCCGCTATGGTTACCTGCGTACCTGTGTGATATGGTCAGACTGAGGCACCATTCCACCTACCATCTCCGCTCTGTTATTGCTCCAACTTTGGTGGTCCCTCGCACTAAGTGCAAAACCTTTGGTGACCGTTCTTTTTACAAGTCATCACCGGTTCTATAGAACCAGCTACCTTCTGACATCAGGCTTGCTGGTTCCATAGACATTTCAAAACTCTCCTGAAACAACATCTTTTGAGGGAGTGTTTTGCTTTGTAAAGCGCCTGAGAATTTAAGTTTTTCTTTTAATTCAGCCGCTATAGAAATTCTTATATTCATTCATTCATTCATTACCTCTGTGCACCTGTGTCACCGTCCGCTATGGTTACAGTATGCACTTAGCGGACAGTCATAACTGTACGTGTCCACGTGTAACCAAAGCGGACAGTATGTCTCCTATAACTGCATTTTAAGTCACTTTATGAAACACTTCATGTGATATGAATATAATGTCATTTCACCAAGCTGTTCATATCTGTTTCTTGCCATGTTGGCTGTTAATTCCTGGAATTAGCATACACATTTGTGGGCCTATGCCCATGTCTGTACATAGGCCTTCAGTGCAAGGTTGATTCCAAACTCGTTCCTTTCAAATCCTCATGAGTATGGAATGGCCATACGCACCACCATTAAAGGTTAGACACAATTAAAAGTCCTTCAAAATGAAGTGAATGCCGATTCAAAACCTCAGAGGCTGTTCTCTTGAAAGCAAACAACCGACTCCCACCCTTGAAATTGCTTTTAGATTTCAAGTTCTAGCCAAAATGGTGGTGCCTATGGTCAACCTTTCGGCCCATTGGAAAAGTTTGCCCAAGCAATGACCCTTATTCACGCATTGATAAGGTTTTCGGCAGAGAACAATCAGCTGGTTGGCTTCCTTGCTAGCAAAAAATGCTTTTGTTTCTCATATTGGGAAGATTTATGGACATGAAAGACTGTTTCATTTATTCAATATTTGTTACCGACCCCAAATACATCTTTGATATAAGTAAGGAAGCAACATTCTTCATTTTATTTCATGTTTTAGCTTTCGGACTTGTAAAAATTGCAGGAAAATTCACCCAGTATGTCTTTGCCTATTAAAACAAACGTGTTCTTCCTTATGGGTTGACCGTAAGCACCACGTGTTCTTGCTTGAACTTGAAACCCTAAAGCAGATAGAACTCATTTAAAATGAAGAGATTGCTAATTTCATGGGTCGGAGACTGTTCTTTGTCTTCCAGCGACCAGCCTCCCACATCTTAAATGTGCATTCACTTCACTTTGAAGGAGCTTTTATTGCTTCATGATTTCAACTTCTAGCAATAATGTCGGCTCCTATGGTCAACCCTCAAAATAAGTGTGAAGGATTTTTACTCACCGCAGTCCATGAATGGCGTTGACATGCCGGAATCAAACGCCACGAGGGCAAGGAGAACGGGGATTAGCGCTTTCATGGTGTGGAATTAAACGAAGGAGACCAATAGAAGTCTTTCTGACCGCTTGAATGACGAGTTAGTTCAAAGCTAGGCTTTATACATCCTCATATGATGTAATATATGATAAGCGTGGCGTTTGGAGCACCTTGGTTGGCCATTATTTCAATACCATTAATATGGAGGAGAAAGGTTGCGTAGTTGCATTGCCAATGAGTATGTTCAGTTGGCAGGTGCATGGCGAACATCATGATTATTATACTCTGGATCTACTTACGTAAGACTGGGCTGGGAGTAGAAAGTCGTCCTGGAAAATGCGTTCAGCCCTGTATTGTTCTGACGGATCATGGTTAAGAATTGGACACTAAATATATATTTTGAAATCTAAACTTGCATCATGCAAACTTGCCCCACTTGCATGCAGGATATCTTTTCCTGTGACATAAGGGCTAAACATTACATGGCAAGATTAACAAGGTTCAAAATGTACCAAGCATGATGCTACAGTTATCAACTTATCATGTGATAAACAATAGCTGATACTTGATGTATGTAGCTATTCAATAATCCTTCATTATTTTTGGCATTACCAGAAATGCGTTCCCAGATGATACTTGTACAGAAGAAGCCTCCTCATCCATGAGGTCTTCTGCAGGGTATAATCATTTTTGGGTGCTTGTTTATGTTATCCAGGTCTGATATAAAGAAGGTTCAATGTTCCTAGGAACCTATTCGAAATATTCGAAGCAGTCTCATGATTCTACGTTCTCTCTTCCTGACTGACCGTCAGGGCATTTCACTCTACCAGCTGCGAAGGGAGCTTACGACTGACCCTGGTTATCTACAGGGTGGCCCAGAATTATTTTCCTCGTTACACAATAGAATTCCATTGTGTACCAATTGCGTGAGGAAAAATAATTCTTGGCTACCCTGTAGATGTTGATGTTCCCCGATCGAGTCCGATATTGACCCCGCTGTGTTTTTTTGGTCTGCAAAAACTTCTTTTTGTCACGAGTGACTGACATACGTATACCATCAGGATTTTAATTTCCGATTGAACACAGCTCGGAGGGTTAAAATCACTTTCATTGTGTTATGTACCTAAACATTTGAATACTGTTGGTGCAGCCTGTATGCGCGAAGTTCGCCTAATTGATATTGATAACAATTCATGAACGTATTATGTATAACCTGGACTGAATAAATACCGCCAGAGCTGTAGTTAACAGACGCATGCAGAAAAAAACTTATCTTCGCTCACTACTCTAATTAAGCTGCTGTTTTTAAAGCAAAGCAAAATTATTTTTTTCACGAAATTTTATCAGTGTGATCTTCCGAACACCAAACGTGGCGTCAGGAGAGCTGAACATCGTTTTAATAACTTCTGACGACATAAATTTAGCAGGAGTAAGTGTTTCTTGTCTCAATTTGCTTCTGGACAAGTGCTTTAGATATTTAAAGAAGTGGTGCTTCGTCTGCGGAAACATGAGACCTAAAGGTAATGACTTCCGGAAATGAACATTGAATCAGCCGCCGTCTTTACGGTGTTATACTATTGCTATTACTAACGGTTTAGTAACCTTGGTGCTAACTTTAGACATGTGGATAAAGATTAGAGGTCTAGGATGGGACGGTGGGTCGTGGGGGGGGGGGGGGGGGGGGGTGATTACAGTGATGTATAGACCGTTCAGCAATATACACAGAAGACCTGCCTCCAACAATAATCGTTCGATTTCTCGCGTTGTTCAGCATTCAAAAAAACCGATCACCGAAACAGAATACAACATCGATATTATAAAACAATTTCTCCAGTTGCAAGGTGGACATTTGTTTTCAAAGGTACGCATCTAGTGTGATTGAATTGCAACTTTTTGAATAGGTTTGCAGAAATACTAGTACATGTATATTTGTTCTCTATTCACACTGTTCTCAGTTCGTGTTCCATTGACTGATAGGTTGACGAAGAGCGTTATGCTAATTTCTATCCATATTCGTGGTTCTCTGCAGTGGTAGTCCGATTGTTAAAAGGAGTTCGAGTTCACCACCATGGAGGTGTTTACGTCGATCAATATCATAAGATCAAGGAGGATATTGTCAATTAATTTTAGCTGATGCACGGACAGTCTCATTTGGACAGGATATGAGAAAGTTACAGAGAGTTTTGTTCAAACTGTCCAGCAGGAATTGGAAATTTGCCAACTTAATGAAAAACGAATAGGCGGCTAAGAGAACTTCGTTAGGTGTTAGTGTTGGAACAAAGTTTAATATCTGGCAAATAATGATGCCTTGTTTTCGATGATAATCAAGACATTGATGAAATCATTTCCTTGGGGTTTTCTTTTATTTAATCGCTCCAGTTTGTCGGCGATATATAAGCCAAAACACAAATGTTCACCGGACGCCGCATGAAAGTTCGGTTTTTCATGCAACATTGAACAACCAGTTTGAATAAGTCAGGTCTTTCTCATTCCATTCACCAAATAAATCTGGATCATGACGTCACCTCGACAAGGCAGTGATACGCAGCATCGACCAGAAGATTAGAGTCAATTTGGACTTGAACCGAGAGCCTCTTTATCCAGAGAGCAGCCTTACAAAATGCCTCATAGTAGCATTTTTTTCTATAAAATTTTGATGATTTGCTCGTAAATTTTAAGGTAAACACATCTACGATGGTGACAACTGGCGAGGCCACTTTTTTCAGCACATCCATAAAGCGTGGACTATGTTTGTATCCCACACATCGCTTGATTTGTTTCTATAATTTAGTGTTATTCGCCGTTTACACACAACGGAGTGATACGCATGTCGCAGTAACGACCAGAAAATTGGTCTATCGTGTAACCAAGAGCTTCTTTATCCAGGGATGCCAACTGGTGAACTAGATGTTACAAAATTATCTATTTCATGCTCGTAGATTTGACGGTTAAACCAGCTGCGATGGCGACAACAAACGCGACCATTACTTTCACTATATACAGAGAGAATGGAACATGTTTGTATCCAATATTGCCTTTGATTGGTTTCTATGATTTTGCGGCTTTCACCGTTAATGTACCATTGGCATTAATCATGGCAGTAATTGGCTTTCCAGCAAATATACTTGCTATTATTGGTATAGGACATGAGCGGCCATACACATCAACTTCGGTGCTGCTACAAGGTTTAGCAGTAACCGATAGTTTAGTCTTGATTTCGCAAGTATTTGGTGAATCAATGCAGGCCCTGTATAACTATACGGGGTTTTGGTTCGAGTATATTTTGTTGCATGCGCACGCATACAGTTATCTCCGCACAATGATTTTCTTTTCAAAGACTGCATCCATCTATATCACTTTTTGTGTTGCCACTGAGCGATTCATTGCAGTCTGCAGGCCACTGTTGGCGGCAGCTTTATGCACAAAGAGGAATGCCTACATTTCGCTATCCGCAATCTGTTTTGGCGCCTTCTTGTATCGAATACCCCTGTTCCTCTCGTACGAGGTGACACTTCGTTACGACCCTTGCTCACGTATGATCCTACCCTGGTGGAAGTACACAGCTTTGTACTATAACTATAACTTCCGCAACACCTACATTAGAGTCATGCATGTCATTATTAATTCATTGATACCAATAACGAGCCTTATAATCTTCACTCGCTTGATATCATTGAGCCTAAATCAGGCGACTACTAGACACCTAACCAAGAAAGACGCAGAGCGAGCCAAACTGATTAAGATGGTTACGCATAGAGTGGTCACAGTGGTGGTGATATTTATTATTCTAGAACTGCCGGGCGGGCTTTCCCAAGTACTTGGATTAATTCAATCATATTCAGGTCTCGATATCGACTCTGATGCCTATTTTGGCGTTCTCGATATTTCCTATTTTTTGAGCAATTTGAACAGTTTTGTCAATTTTTTCCTCTACTGTGCGTTGGGACGACGGTTTAGACAAGCCTTGGGAAAGGTATTCAAATGTAACCAAAACTGATATTTGGTTTGGGAGTAGAATGTCAGAAAACAAATGCTTTTCTCTCACAATTTAGCCATAGCATGTGGTATCTGGACAATAAGAATAAAATAGACCATCATCAATACAATTTTTCCGGTATTAGAAAAATAAAACGTCATAACATCTCTATGAAGGAACACGGCTCCTCAGTGATCTACATGTAAGCAACCCGGCTGTCACAGTGGTATTGATTTTACATCTCCCAGGCGAGATGTCACAAATACGTTGACTAATTCCATCGTCTTCAAGTCTCGATATCGACTAGACCAATTTTGGTATTCTCAATATTTCATACTTTTTGAGCAATTTAAACAGCTTTGTCATGTTTTTCACCTACATGAACCGTGCAACGGGCCGTCGGTTTAGACAGGCATTGGAGAAGGTGTTTGAATGCAACAAAAAATAAATATGGCATTGAAATGTCCGTAAATACCCCCTAGCTCACATCATTAGACCCATATAGCTGCCGGCGTCAAAGCACGTTGATAAATTAGAAGAGAATAATAAAGTTCATTAGGTGGCCTAATTGAAGTGTGAAATGGCTTGTCACCAAAACCGAACAAAAGACCGATGATAAAGTAATTTCTCCAGTTGCAAGGTGGATATTTGCTTTTAAAGCTACGCATCTGGTGTGATTGAATCGAAACTTTTTGAATTGGTTTGCAGAAATAATGTTCTCTTTTCACACTGTTCTTATCTTGTGTTCCATTGACTGATAGGTTGACGAAGAGGGTTATGCTGCGTTTCAATCCATATTCTGTGGTTCTCTGCAGTGGTAGTCCGATTGCTAAAAGGAGTTCGAGTTCACCATCATGGAGGTGTTGACGTCGATCATTATTGAATAAGGGGGAAAATTGTGACGTAATTTGAGGTGATTCACGGAGAGTCTCATTTGGAAACCGATGTGAGAAAATTACAGAGAGTTTTGTTTGGAATAGGAAATTGGCCGACTGGATGAAAAATTAATAGACGGCTGAGAGAACTTCGGTAAAGTAAGTGGTGGTGGTTTAACGCGCTGTTTCCAATGATAATCAACACATTGATGAAGTCGGTTCCATTGGGGTTCGTGTTCTTTACTCACTTCTATTTGTCAGCAAGATATATGCGACTGATATGTTGTCAGCAAGACATAATACAAATATTCGCCGCATGAAAGCCAGGTATTTCATCCCACATACTATAACAATTTGGATCATCAAGTTGAAATCAAGTATTTCTCACTCGACAAATAAATTCAACAAAATCAACGAATAAAACTTTGTGTGTGCGGAGGCTTGGAGGCTGTTGGCTCGGGGGGGGGGGGGGGATATTACACAATTTCATTGTCCCACGTTAAACATGGATGCGCAGTAGTTCAACGTGCATAGCTGTTGAGCACATCCAAGCATACCGTAGTTTCCAAGTGAGAATTGTCGGTCGACAAGACTGTTCGGCTCATTTATTCACGGGGTTATCGTCCCTCGAATAGCACCATTTCACAGTCTAGTATAAGTGCATTGCGCCGATATTTGATTTCAATGAAGGGCTAAAATACTATGAAGTCATTCATTTGCGTTATATAATACTCTGTAATTTCACTGATTTTTAGCGTTTGACATTTTCAGTTTCCGCTTTATACTATTTATTATCCATTTCGCTGTGTGTAGTAATAATGATTCTAATAATTTAAGGTTACTTATTTTACCAACAGTATTGTCCTGCTAATTAGAGTGTGTTGACATGAACCCTATGTTTTGCCGTACGAGAAAGCTCGACATAAGGTCATACTTGAAAAGAAAACATAATATGAAACATGATGACAACATGTTTTTGAATGCAAGACATGCATCTCGCGGAAAAAAATTGTTCTCCCTCTATTATACGACGGCGATTTTCGAAAATGTTTTGGCGCAGTATGATATTCGTCCGCCCTGCCACCTGTTGGTATTCGGTGTGACTATTAATGCAAATAGATAGTGCTGTTTATGCACTGGCGTAACGCTTTTAAAACGGACACAAGTACCCAAAACTAGCCATGCCACCTGTGCATATTTGATGTTACCTCGATATTCTAAGAGCGGTTTCGTCTGCCGCCACCTGCTGATCCGGACCATGATTAATAATGTGAACAAACTGATATTGAAACACAGTGGCAACCCCAACTGTAAGGCAAATGTTTGTCTACAAACAGATGTATTAAAATGCTGTACAAAAAGATGACTGGTGTATAAAAAGCTCACTTATTTGGTGTTAGGCAAACTCGACAGTATCGCGGAATCAAAAGCTCACTTATTTGGTGTTAGGCAAACTCGACAGTATCGCGGAATCACTTAGGAGTTGAATAAATTAACACACATATTAGAAGCATACCATTATTTATTCACTCTCTACTTTACTATGCTATGGTATATGCTAACAGGAACATCAAACTAAACTAACGATTTTCTAAGGCGCCGTTTCCCTAGGACTAAAACATTGGCATGTCTAGCCTTATCATATGACTGGCCATGAACCATTGTACAATTTAAGCTTCTATGCCGGAGAGGATGTTAAGACATCGTTTGACCTAAATTAACAGAGCAGCTGAAATGTTCAAACAGAGTGCCTAGACTGGATTGTTATTTGTTCCATCAAAGATCAAAATGCAGAGTTTTTCGATCTATTTAAATGCCCTGCAGTAAAGGTTTTCTTCCTCAGGAGTTATGCAGTGAATTCACACACGGAAAACGACAAATCAAATGTAATACTGTGGCGAGCACTGTCAGACAATTCCAGCTGGTGGGTTGAATTTAGTTTGAGATGATCTCGAAGCTTTTGTATAATAGTGTTGATGTGCTACATTATTTCGCTTGGAAATTGTACGCATACAATATCCTTGTCGTTGTCGTCCTTCAGTTGCAATTGCATAACCAAACGAATCTGAAACGAGAAAGATCCAATCAATATCAATTTAGCGGCCTTTAGAAATATGTGGTTGTGGTGGTGGTGGTTGTGGTGCTGGTGGGGGGGGGGGGGGTTAATTATGCAAAACCCAAAACTGTAGCAGCGTCAATCATATCGTTCTACCGAGTCAAATAACGATTAGAGATATTGTTATATACCTGAATATTTTCGCGCTTAATTTATTTTCGCATTTCGCGATGAAATCGACCATTGCAACGCATCAGATAGTCAGTTTTATTGATATCAGCATGTCTTATTAATAAAATGTAATGCTTTGAAATTGCTAACAGACACCGGTCACATCAGCACAGATACTGATGTTGTTGAGCCCTTCGGAGTTGGACAAGGCTTACACTGATGGGTGCTGGACTAGCTCTTGAATGTGGGGACTAACGAGAGTAGAGACCACCGTTGATTGGATCAAGTGAATGATCGGAGAAGATTAAATCGAAGTCTGTTATCTCTTTGAAAACTCTGCTGCACATACCATATAGGTGATACAAGGAGTCCACATTTGTTGAGTCGCCTCTGGTGTTGGATGGAGGGACACGCTGTTAAAAGGGCCGACTAGTTGGATTGCATGTGATCAGCCACCTCGATTGTCATTGGCCAGCATCGATTCGCTGGTCCATCAGACCCCAAGGAGGTGGCGACCCTACTTCCAAAAAGTCATCCGTTCCACAACGTGTCCCTTTTCATAACTGTTAATCTGCACCCTCGTGATATCGACCGTCATGCTACAATTTACCTTTTTCAATTACAATTTACATTTTTCAATTTAGGTAACTTCATTTTGGGATACAAGTTTTCAATACTAATTCGTGAATGTACATAAAATAATTTCAAAACTGCCATGCAAGCTGTGTGCAGACAAATGATAGTGGTTTAGTATGCTTTTTTAGAACTTTGAATTTATTTGAAAATGATTCAGATATACTTTATGTCGCTATGCCCTGATGTTTTTGTCAGATGCTTAAAAACTTACAGCTGGATACTCCTGAAGTATGTCAAAGGATGTCTTAAAGGTGTATCTTGCTCCTTTCGACATTGGACATGTAACTCCTTGTGTGCATGCGTCCTTATTAGGAAGCTTGAAAGGTACCCAGACGACCACATCTCCCTTCATTATTCCAGTAGCAGTCTTGCTCTGGCTGTCTGGAAATGAATATTAAAAACAATAAAACCGCTGTAGAACATGCGACAAGTTGAAACTGGCAACATTCGTTTTAAGGTCCATCGTAGCCATCATCATTGCGTGACACAATTCGATATAAACGCATGTACAGTCTTGCTCAAATCAATATCAACACCTATTTTTAAAGATTCTACCAAAAAATCGCGACGTCATCGCGAATAGCACCAATGCATAAAAAGGGTGGTGCCAAGAAACCACCCATCGCAGTCGAGGCAAATAGCCGGTGAATTTCTTGATGATGGCGTTTCTACTATACTTACACGAAGTGAACACAACCGTTAGAGTTGCTTTTTTTCCTCGCACAAGAAACCCTTGGCGGCCACCGGGTGTTGCGATGTCTACTGATTCAACCTTACCAGCCTTTGACCCTGAAAATAAACAAGGGAAGGTTTTTGTTAATGTCAATTGATTTCAGGAAGATGTTACGTTATTGCAATAATTCCTACGCAACGTTATCCAAATTGATTACGTGTATGGGTTAAAGAATCGCAATATACTGCAATCAAGCTATAAATCATCACTCTACATCACACCTAGAGTATTAGAAATATACTGGCAGACACCATGGCGCCTGTACAAAAGCTAGGTGTAACAGGCCTATGCAAAACAGACGCATCAAAACCGGCTTAATGGCGTCCTCAGAGTAGGCCTATATCATAATCAAAAAGGGAGATAAAAAGTAGGGAGACGACAAAATCCGTGTTTTTGTAATTGTATGCCGAATTATTGGCACTTTTTGCGCTTATTTTTTCCATAATTGCTTAAGTTGTGGAGATTATTGCACGGGCTGACAGTGTTGTGTAGCATGTACACCAGAATAGTAAGATGTGGCTTAAAGTGTTCTATAAAGTGACTTAAAATGCAAAAATATACGGCAGACTGTCCGCTATGGTTACAACCTTGCACTGAAGGCCTATGTACAGACATGGGCATAGGCCTACACATGTGTATGCTAGTTCCAGGAATTAACAGCCAACATGGCAAGAAACAGATATGAACAGCTTGGTGAAATGACATTATATTCATATCACAGGAAGTGTTTCATAAAGTGACTTAAAATGCAGTGATAGGAGACATACTGTCCGCTTTGGTTACACGTGGACACGTACAGTTATGACTGTCCGCTAAGTGCATACTGTAACCATAGCGGCGCTTTGGTTACACGTGGACACGTACAGTTATGACTGTCCGCTAAGTGCATACTGTAACCATAGCGGACAGTCACACAGGTGCACAGAGGATTCCAAACTCGTTCCTTTCAAATCCTCATGAGTATGGATTGGCCATACGCACCACCATTAAAGGTTAGAAACAATTACAACTCCTTCAAAATGAAGTGAATGCCGATTCAAAACCTCAGAGGCTGTTCTCTTGAAAGCAAACAACCGACTCCCACCCTTGAAATTGCTTTTAGATTTCAAGTTCTAGCCAAAATGGTGGTGCCTATGGTCAACCCTTAGGCCCATTGGAAAAGTTTGCCCTAGCAATGACCCTTATTCACGCATTGATAAGGTTTTCGGCAGAGAACAATCAGCTGGTTGGCTTCCTTGCTAGCAAAAAATGCTTTTGTTTCTCATTTTGGGAAGATTTATGGACATGAAAGACTGTTTCATTTATTCAATATTTGTTACCGACCCCAAATACATCTTTGATATAAGTAAGCAAGCAACATTCTTCACTTTATTTCATGTTTTAGCTTTCGGACTTGTAAAAATTGCAGCAAAATTCACCCAGTATGTCTTTGCCTATTAAACAAACGTGTTCTTCCTTATGGGTTGACCGTAAGCACCACGTGTTCTTGCTTGAACTTGAAACCCTAAAGCAGATAGAACTCATTTAAAATGAAGAGATTGCTAATTTCATGGGTCGGAGACTGTTCTTTATCTTCCAGCGACCAGCCTCCCACATCTTAAATGTGCATTCACTTCACTTTGAAGGAGCTTTTATTGCTTCATGATTTCAACTTCTAGCAATAATGTCGGCTCCTATGGTCAACCCTCAAAATAAGTGTGAAGGATTTTTACTCACCGCAGTCCATGAATGGCGTTGACATGCCGGAATCAAACGCCACGAGGGCAAGGAGAACGGGGATTAGCGCTTTCATGGTGTGGAATTAAACGAAGGAGACCAATAGAAGTCTTTCTGACCGCTTGAATGACGAGTTAGTTCAAAGCTAGGCTTTATACATCCTCATATGATGTAATATATGATAAGCGTGGCGTTTGGAGCACCTTGGCTGGCCATTATTTCAATACCATTAATATGGAGGAGAAAGGTTGCGTAGTTGCATTGCCAATGAGTATGTTCAGTTGGCAGGTGCATGGCGAACATCATGATTATTATACTCTGGATCTACTTACGTAAGACTGGGCTGGGAGTAGAAAGTCGTCCTGGAAAATGCGTTCAGCCCTGTATTGTTCTGACGGATCATGGTTAAGAATTGGACACTAAATGTATCTTTTGAAATCTAAACTTGCATCATGCAAACTTGCCCCACTATGCAGGATATCCTTTCCTGTGACATAAGGGCTAAACATTACATGGCAAGATTAACAAGGTTCCAAATGTACCAAGCATGATGCTACAGTTATCAACTTATCATGTGATAAACAATAGCTGATACAGTAGATATTCAATAATCCTTCATTATTTTGGGCATTACCAGAAATGCGTTCATTGATGATACTTGTAAAGAAGGACCCTGCCCATCCATGAGGTTTTCTGCAGGGTAGGGACAAGAGATTATAATCATTTTTAGATGCGTATTAGAATATATGTATTGTGGTGGTAGGAATCTAGGTAATTCTAAGCTATTTTAACAAAAGCCCTTACAGGCCTTTTTGTCTCAAATTAGCTTAGAAACCCCTAAGAACCAGACACCACAATACATATATTCTATCATTCTTCAGTGAAGCGTTGCAGTGAAATGGTGAGGGAATACTAGAGTTCAATGGGTTATTCCATTAAAATAAATGGCCTTTTTACTGTCTTCATTAACCAAAATTCAAGGAAAAAATTCAAGTAAATTAAATGTATTATCCAATAGCAAATCAACATAAAAGTAAATTCACCTATGACTACTTTAATTTAGAAGTAACTGTTAATACTAATAACTTCTTCAGACTACAAGAAACTAAGATAACACCTGGGTTTTTGAGCCTGAAAAATAAGAAAGACTGTCTGCTACTGGAAAAGAATCCATTATCGTTTTACCAGAACCAATTTAACATGGCTGTTTGGTTTGCTACAACAGGTTGTGGTATTTCAATAGACGATCACTTGAATCACAGTGACCCATTGTTAAGGTCAATTTACAGGTTTCATGTTTACTATCAAATATTGAAGATCATGAAGAATCTAGAGATACCAATTCCAGGTGAAAGTGATTTTAATGAGACAAACAATAACATTAACCGTAGGAAACTAGGAGGGTTATTGAGTGAATTTGGTTTAAAAGACGAGTACGATTTCTCGGTGTTTGAAAATAACGGTGGTTGGAGGTCATGGAATGTACCGGATTACAACCCGAACATAACTGATCCCGGATATTACATCAATGATTCTAAAATCAATTTCTTCCTCATGCAAGTTCATGAAAATAGAATGCCACCGATGTTCAGTAAAGACTGGGATGCTGGAATGGCTAATTTCAAATATCCAGATATTTTCATCAAAGATCATGTCAGGAGACACAAGAATGTATTTGATGTAATTACACAAAATGAATGTCAAACCTATCAACAATTCATGATATTTAAATCAAATGGTTTCTCTAATCCTGGAATAGAGAGGTTAAATGATACAATAAGAACATATGTTTACTGTATTCTGGGTGCTCAGGCGTTGACCAGAACACCAATAATTGGAGTACCGGGTACAGAATTGGATGCACAGAAGGAATTTAACAAACTATTAAAGGATTCGATTAATCAACATCCTGATATTCCCACTTCAATTCAAAGATATCAAAAAGCAGTGAGTGACACTCATACAAGACTAGATTATGTAATATCACCAGGATTGTATGTCATAGGATCAAATATGGTACTCGTTATTGGTAAGCTGGATAACTACAATAATAACATTTTAATAGCGCCAAAAAATGCTAAACCCGGTAAGAATGACATTAACCACAAAAAGACCTTACCACCACCACTGATGGAAGGAAATAGTTCTAAGAAAATAAGAGTTAAGAGTAGTGTTGGTACATCAATGACGGACAAAGTCCCGAGAGCAAAGCTCGAGACCAGTCATAAACCAAAGAGTAATGTTGATACACCAAAAACAACTGAAACCTCAAAGAATATTCCTATTACTACTAAACTTGACACCAAAGTTGAGAAGGAGGATGATACTCATGAAACAATTAAATTCATGCTTTACTCAGTTGTTGGTACATTGATTGTTTTTATGGTTAGATAAATAAGTAATTATGGCTGAAGGAGGTGAAAATTATGAAATGGATGATTACGATTCACAATCATCATCATCATCATCAGGAACTTTTGAACAAATTCTAGAAATGAGAAAGGATGATTTAATTAATCAATATATTCACGCAAGATACAACACAGGTGAAACCAATAGAACTTTTCAAGATGACGGCACAACATACAACACAGGAGGTGAATATATCCAAATGGATGAGATAGATCCTAATACAGGTGAAATCAATAGAACTTTTCAAGATGACGGCACAACATACAACACAGGAGGTGGAAATCTTACTACTGAAACTTCATTCAGTACACCAGAAAGAGTAAGAGGTATTGTCCCTGAATTGATGGAAAAGGAGTTAAGTTACGATACAATAGAGGATAAACTTGATAAAGCATTGGGAGGATCAATCTGGAATTATGACAAGAAAAAATTGAGTAATCTTTCACCACACATTAGTTACAATGGAAACAAACTTTATTACAATCCGAGAAATTCTGAATTTGATTTGATAAAAGATAAACGAGGAAACAAAAATTTATTTGAATATTCTGATAAAAATGGAGAAAAGATAAAGTTAATTCCTTTAACTAAGGATAATGGAATCTTCTATGCTGAAGGCACATTAAAGACTAAGTTTGGTACTAGATTTGTTGACATGATTAGAGGTATGATTGCACCTGACCCACCAGTAAGGGAACCTACATTAGTAACCCCTGAAACACAGGCAGTAATTAATGAGGTAAACAGTTCAAACCAACCAATAGATAAATTAATTGATTCTAATGATGATGAACTTAAATCACTGGGTTTTACTGAAAATGCCTTGAGAGAACTTAGAGGGTTAAAACAGGCTGGTGATGATCTAGCTGCAGTAAAGAGGGATAAGGACATGCAAATACAAGAACTAGAAAATCAACTTCATAATTTAACAAGAGACTATGTAAAGTCTGTAGAAGAAGATACTGAAGACACGGGGGAGTTGAAAAAGCAAATAGATGAACTAAATGACAAATTGCATGAGGAACAGTCAAAGGTATGGAGGTTAGACAATGACAGGGAGTCACAAACTAGAAGAATTAAACGTTTAATTGTTGATGTTCTAAAGAAACCAGATTCAACTATTCCTCTGAAGGACAGAATAAAGTTACTTTTTAAGACATATGGTGTAACCATTAGCGCCATAATAACAGCTGTTGTAATGACATTTACAACTCTAGGTCTTAGTATCAGTAGTGCTTTAAGTGGTGCCACTAAATCTGTAAAACCAACTCCAGGACCAGACCCAACTCCAGGACCAGACCCAACTCCAGGACCTACACCAGAACCAGGACCAAAACCATCAATACCAGATAAAGTAAAAGAAGGTCTCAAGAAGTTTGCTGAATGGCTAAAAGAACTAGCCAAGAAATCAGCTGCGGCTTTACCGGGAATCATCGGTTCTATCGTATCATTTCTCCTGAAAACAATTGGTGCAGTTGTTGGCTTTCTAGCTGAACATCTGATCATAGCAGTTATTGCTATTGTTAGTTCCATAATTTATGGTTTAATTGGGGGTGTTAAAGCCTTAAAATCACGTAAAACAGTAAAATCACGTAAAAGGTCTTAGGTGACCTTCTATCAAAACAATGTTTAAAAAAATAATTATTATGTAAATATGAATAAATACATCTCATTAAAAGACTATTATTCTAGTGAGCCGGACTTCGTCCTGAGAGCAGAGCTCGAGTGGAACAATGAGAATCTTAAAGGATACATTCGTCCTAGGGTTATGGATCGAGCTATGCTCTCAGGACTGCGTCCGACTAGAAATTTTAGTGAAGAAAATGTCAGCAAGAATTATGACAGTGGGAAATTTGATAAGCCTACTCGAGCTATGCTCTCAGGACGAAGTCTGACTAGGACAAAGTCCCGAGAGCTCTGCTCGACTGAGACACACAAAGTAGTCCTGCCAAGAATGAAAGAATATGACGTCAGTACCAACACTAATGCTCAATTCTGCCGTAATTGTAAAAGGTGGACACTTTTTGAGTATCAAAAAAACTTGAATTCAGCAAGGTACGCAGCTAAAACTGTGAAGTATCAATTCTGCACCAATTGCAATTCGACTACTTACGACGATGATTTTAAAACTCTTGAGATCAATATTGACAACAAGACACGTTACTTTGACAGTATTCTAAGGAAACTTGGATGGAGTCGGCTGTCCGAATCGGCAGTTAAGTATTTAAAGGACTTTGTGGAAGGGTATTTACATTGCTACTTTTCAAGTCACAGAAAATGTCTTAGTAAGCAGAGATATGAAAGTACTCTTCAGTCAGCCCTAAAAATGGGTATTAACACTCTCCCCTCTAAGTTTTGTAACCAAGGGTTACATGGTGAAGCCATGCTTTTTAAATTTCACTGTGGGGAATATGATTGGTTTCTTGCCATTGAATTTATTAACAGGGCAATTGGTAAACCGCAATTAACCGATGAGAATATCACTGACCTTAGACTAGTGTACTATGCTTTCCTTAGATTTCTGCTATACTGTGGTGTGAAGGTCACCATTAACTACAAGGTATTTTTACACCAAGCCTTTAAAACGCTGAAAATTGATTATGTAATATTTACACCTTTTTTAACCAACAAGGAGCGAGTAAATGATTTGGATATATTATGGTATGATTTCACTCAAAGTATTTTCTTCCAGAATTACAAGGTTGAGAAGGAATATGACCAGGATATTGACAAGCAGTTTGACGTTTTACTGAGTGCCAGTGCAGGTCGAGACATTAACTGCATCAGTAATATTAAGTTTACACCAGCCGGACTTCGTCCTGAGAGCACAGCTCGAGCCGGACTTCGTCCTGAGAGCACAGCTCGAGCTAGTGTTAAGATGCAATAAAGTTGTGAAAACAGCATTTTTCATTTAACAGTCATTTTTCCATAATTTTAAATGAATAATCAGCAAATGAATAGTCAGACATCTGCAGTGATTGAACAACAGATGAAACAGATTGGTGTTATGAGTCCTGAGAGCTTAGCTCGAGTTGGGGCTTCTAACCAACAGAACACTGGTAGTTACCAACAAAACAGAACTAACTTTCAACAGAACTGCTCTACAAATCAACAAGTTTCAAACAAGCAGTTGAATAGTTCAAATTTTGTTAATCCTAGTCAAGGAATAGTTAATCCCAGTCAAGGAATAGTCAATTCTAGTTGCCAACTAGGATCAACTCGAGCTACGCTCTCAGGACAAAGTCCGACTAGCAATCAACAAAATTTGAACTATTTGACTGATAGTGGCCTTAAAGCCAAACAAGACTTAGAGATTCTAGTTGCAACTGGTAAAAGCAAGGATTTCCTTAATAAACAAATAACTTTTAATGACTTAGATAATATGACTGAAAAAGAAATCTTAAAACACCATAGAATGTATGAAACAAAGATGGCTGCCAGACTTAATGATTCTTTGGGTAAGACAGTAATTAAAGCTTACACTAAATTATCAAGGTGGTTATTACCAATAGATGATGAAGATAATCTTTACCATGATCTTAGAAATGATTATTTGATAACTAACGAATTGGATAAATGGCTTGGATGGTTGAGTTTGAGAATGGGACCATTAACTGCACTTGCCTCAACAACACTTATTACTTTAGGTCATTGTCATGAGGAATCATCTATGAATACATCGAGTATGACTGCATCAAATATGAATACACCAAATATGACTGTCTCTGAATGTGACAAATCAATAGATGAAAGTCTAGATATCACAGGTAGTGATGATAAAGAAGACTAAATTAACCTGGTTATGAGAACATAGTTCGAATTAAATTCGGCCAAGATAAATGGAACTTGAAACTGTAACTGATACTACTCAAGATATGCTCTCAGGACAAAGTCCGACTAAAGTTTCAGTGTCTAAGAAACCTCGATCAGAGAAACAATTAGCATGGTCTAGAGAACTGGGTAGAAGATCTAAGGAATTTAAGACGATAAAAAAGGATAAGACGACATTTAAAGTACAGGACTCCTCACCAAACAACAGAGTTGTGGAAAAGGAGGAAGAAGAATTAGAGGAAGAAGAACCACAATCTCAAAATACTGATGTATCACTGCGTGAATCTAGTAGTAATACTTATGTCTTTGTACTAGGTTTAGGTGCAATTATTTTAGCAGCATTCATTATGTTTAAGAAACTTCCTAAAAAAGTAAGTAAAGAGCAGCGATCAGGCTCAACTCGAGCTACGCTCTCAGGACAAAGTCCTAATGAAGCAGTCATGAAGGGATCAATTAACCCTCTTGTTAAACCTGTAGTTAAAGAGAAGAAATGTACTATTCCTTTAATGGAATGATCTAATCAGGTGGTCCGACTTCGTCTTGAGAGCTCTGCTCGAGTCAAGCTTTGTTCTCTGGACCTTGTCTCAGTCAGACTTCGTCTTGAGAGCAAAGCTCGATTCTTAACTCTAAAGAAACCTCTGTTCCTCTGAAATTAACTAGCTTACCATTCTCATCAGTGATTTCGAATTTTATGTGATTAGTACACTTATTTATCGTTTTCTTACAATTCGGTTCGTATCGCTGCATTTTTATTTGGTCACCATCTTCTACAGGTATGATGCAGAAAATGTTAGATGGTTTATTGTTGTAGAGGGTCTTAGCTTTGTCAACCAAATTAGCTTGCAGGAATAGATATTTCCTGTAAAAGTTGAGTGGTCTTGTGGAGTAGTATTTTCCTTTCTTGGTGAATTTAGTTTGCTTAAAGCCAAACCACTCATTCACCACTGTGAGCTGTTTTTCTATCACCTCTCTTATGGTTTTGCTTATTTGAAAACCTTCTGTGTTTCTCTCAATCTTGATTTTTTCATTTTTATCTAACTTGTCTACTTTCAGAGGGTACTCTTTATCCTCTGTAAGTTCAAGGGTTATGTAATTATTGTTATCACAGTAAATTTTCACATGGCTTATTCCAATTTCTTTTATGTATTTTTGCCATACCTCACAAAACTCACTTAAACTAAAATGTCGAGAGTATGGAAATGTGTATTGAGTAATGGTGTCTTTAGTTGTGGTAGAATCATTTTCCAAATGCCGTTCGCAAATTTTCATGACTTCCTTTTCAAGTGTATCTGTTTCAAGTCCAGGAGCAAATAATGTCCTACACCATAATTGTTTATCTAAGGGCTCATGTTTTGTAATTCTGGTTATTTCGACTAGAAATGAGAAAATCCTTACTCCCTCTGGTAGAAAATCACCTGTCCACCATGAATTGTAAAAGGTTATCGATTTCAAAGTAATGGATTTTATGTCTAATTGGTCTGTTAAGTAGTACTCAAATTTGGCTTCATTACATTCTTGTTCATTGATTATGAAGTCCATTTCTATTTAATTCAAGAGATTTATTGAATTTAATAAATTTTAATCTAATAAATAGAATGACTGATAAGAATCAGAAAATACTTTGCACTACATGTGACAAGTACATATCCTACAATAATATGGCTATTCACAGGAGAACCAAAGGTCACTTAAGTAAATTAAATCCGGATTATGTCCCTATTGCTCAACCCCGAGCCCCATCACCGATCCCTAAAACTATGGATAAGAAACTTGCATTTGAGGAAAATGAGCTAGATGGCATAAAGAAAGTGAGTGGAATAGAAATAGTAAAACAATTTGGCAAGCCTGTAGTCACCATTAGTTTGAAGATTGACAGAGAAGCTAAACAAGTGTATGAATACAGAGATAAATTAGAGGAGGTATTATTTCAACTCAATGATTACCATCACAAAATTAGCATATCAGTATTTGCTCAGTTTGATCGTCAGGGTGAAAGTGTAACACACCCCATACAGTCTCCAATGGAAAGCATAATTTCAAGGAACCAGGCAATTTATGCCATAACCAACCAGTTAAACTACATTAAGACACAGATTGAGGAAAGGTACTTTCAAGGTTCTGGACTTACTTTAAATAAAATAGAGTCTTGTAACATGACCATCTGTTCTTACAAGAGGTGTAAAGGTGGTCATTACACTAAATTACCATTTAAAACAAAAGCAGTAATAAATGTGGAATCAAATGACAATAAATGTTTTCTCTGGTCTTTATTGGCCGCTAAATATCTGAAAGAAAATCCAGAGACGGACTTTGTCCTGAGAGCAGAGCTCGAGAGTACATTCAATATCACTACCGATATCAAAATCAAATCATTTCCTGTATGTATTCAAAAGGATATCCCTAAGATAGAGAGTGATAATAATCTCAAGATTAATGTGTTCAAGTTAGAGAACGAATGGGCTAAGAGCACCTGTGAGGCAAAACTAGAACCTCTCTACCTGTCCAAGAATTATGATGATGATGATGTCATCGATCTGTTGTATTTCAAGGACCATTTCATGTACATAAGAGACATCAATCTTTTCTTCAGGACACTAGCTCATAGAGTGTATCTTTGCAGGAGATGCATGAATTACTTTTACAGGAAGTCAACACTAGATAAACATAAAAAGAAATGTGGAGAACACGATTACTGTAAGATTACTTTGCCTACACCTAACAGTAAATGGTCACAAATTAAATTTGAAAAACACTCATTCAAAAATAGAGTTCTGTTTGTGATCTATGCTGATTTCGAAGCGATAAGCGAACCTTATTCTTCTGCCGAAGGCAACATACCAGTAGTATCAGTAGAGTCACCTATGATGAAAGAACCGAGTTCAAAGAAACTTTTTAAACAAAATGCATCAGCTGTTGGTGTTTATGTTCACTCAGACTACACACACCTTTACAGTAGCCAGTATGTGTCTCACAGGGGTGCTGATGTTGTAGATGTGTTCTGTAATTGGTTAATCAGGGTGGAAGAACAATTCTCTAATTTATTGAGCTGTAACTTTCCTCTAACAATGACAGATGAAGACTCGAGCTCTGCTCTCAGGACGAAGTCCGACTGGCATAAATATCAATTAGAAACACATTGTTACTATTGTAATCAACCTTTGGGATATGACAAGGTCAAGGATCATGATCACTACTGTGGTAGATATCGAGGTGCTGCTCACAACTCGTGTAATTTGAATGAAAAGAAAGCTATGTTTGTTCCAGTGTTTTTTCACAATCTCAGTAATTACGATTCTCACTTATTTATTAAAGAATTAATGAATAAGCTACCGAAGTACAAGAAACTGAAAATACTTGCCAAAACATCAGAGGAATACATTTCATTTCAGTTCGGTTGTTTCAGGTTTTTGGACTCGTACAGATTCCTGCAGTCCAGTTTAGACAACATAACCAAATCAATGTTGGATGATGATTTTAAAATTACCAGACAGCTGTTCCCAAATACCACTGACTTTAAGCTATTGAGGAAGAAGGGTTCAGTACCTTACTCTTTTTACACATCACATGAAAGCTACAATGTTACTTACCTAGAAAAGTCTATGTTTTTTGACGAATTGAAAAATGAAATGGCACCTGATTCTGTCTATGATGAGGCTAAGGTAATATGGGATCATTTCAAGATCAGGAATCACGGTGAGTTCATTGACCTCTACCTCAAAACTGATGTGATCCTTTTAGCTGATTTATTTGAGAAATTCAGGGATGTCAATTTGAACTACTTTCAGATAGATCCATGTCACTGTTACTCGGCACCAGGCCTAACCTGGCAAGCTGGTTTGAAGTACACAGGAATAAACCTAGAACTACTGACTGATACCAACATCTTACTTACTTTTGAGAAAGCAATACGAGGTGGAATTTCGGGTGTTATGGGAACAAGACATGTCAAGGCAGATGAACACCACAAACTACTCTACGTAGACGCAAATAATCTCTACGGCTGGTCCATGATGGAACCTCAACCCTATGGTAGTTTTGAAATGATAGATATTGATCCACTCGAGCTATGCTCTCAGGACAAAGTCCGACTAGGACAAGGTCCCGAGAGCAAAGCTAGACTTAACATGAATTTTATCAGTAAAGAGCAGATTATGGCAATTCCAAGTGATAGTGAAGTAGGCTACTTTTTAGAGGTTGATTTGGAGTATCCAGGAAATATTAAATTTAAGTCAAGGAACTTTCCATTATGTCCCGAATCTCTCTTTATTGAAGATGATGAATTAAGTCCTTACCAGAGAGAGTTACTGGGCGATGATAAAAGATCAAATGTAGAGAAACTAATACTAACACAAAAGGATAAAACTAATTACATAGTGCATTACAGAATGCTACAATTTTACCTAAAGCACGGAATGGTACTTAAGAGGGTTCATTCAGTGATAAGCTTTAAACAATCAAAGTGGTTAGCACCATACATTGATTTTAACACTAAAAGACGTATGGATTCTAAGACTGATTTTGAGAAAGACTATTTTAAACTGATGAACAATGCGTTCTATGGAAAAACTTGTGAGAATGTAAGGAACAGGGTTGAAATTGAATTTGTATCGGACGGGGAGAGAGCCAGGAATGTAATGGCCAATCCCAGGTTTTCATCGATATGCGTATTTGACGAACATAATGCTGCTATTAGCATGAGGAAAACATCAATGAAATTCAACAAACCAATCTACATAGGAGCTTCAGTACTTGAATTGTCTAAATTATTAATGTATGAATTCTATTATGAAGTTCTTCAACCGTACTTTGGTGAGAAAAGTATTGAACTACTGTATCTAGATACAGATTCCTTTGTACTTAACATTAATACTGATGACTTAACTAAAGACTTAAAGGAGTTGAAACACTATTTTGACTTCAGTAATTATCCAAAAGATCATCCACTCTATGACGCCAGTAAGAAGAAGGTACCAGGCTACTTTAAGGATGAGCTAGGAGGAGTAGAGATGACTGAATTCATTGCCCTGAGAAGCAAGATGTACGCTTACAGAGCAAAATATTACGATTCTAAGAAATTGAAGGGTATTGCCAAGAATGTAGTAAGGAGAAATATCTCATTTGATGACTATGTTGATTGTCTTGAAAAGAGTAGGTCATTTTACCACAAGATGAGACACTTAAGATCAGATAAACACCAAATCTATTTGGAAGAAGTTGACAAAAAAAGCCTCAGTCCTTTTGATGACAAGAGGTTCATACTTGAAGATGGAATAAGCACCTTACCATTTGGAATGTATTATGAAGGCTACATAGATTACAGCGATTCAAACTTCGCTTGAGTCCGACTTCGTCTTGAGAACAAAGTTCGATTAAACTAATGAATAGGGTGGTGCTGATGGTAGTGTTACTTGGTGAAATTCATCCCTAACACCGAAGTCATGATAATAGTGATAGTGATACACCACATTAGGATTAGGACGTAGTCCGGGTCCGACTTCGTCTTGAGAGCATAGCTCGAGTCCTGTTTGATTTACTGAACTTTTAGTTTTTCTAGCATCTCTGTCTGTGCTAGTTTTTTTCCTTCTTCTAAAAAAGTCTTCTTTAAAGACTCTACATCAACAGCTGAACTTGCCTCCCTTTGTTTTTTCCTAATGGCATTTTTCATCGAAATGTATTTCTCCTTCTCCTTGAGAATCAAAGTAAACTCATCTGTAGATATGTGAGAATCGGTTAAGGCTTTACTAACCAAATCATTGATTGTGTTCAGTTTTGAAATTGCCAACATTCTGATATTCTCATGCTTTTCAATTTTCTTAAGAATATTCTTTTTCTCCCAGCCTGAGGCTGATGAAATAATGGCACTACCTATTGTTACGCCACCCAGAGCTAAGCCTATCGGTGCCGTGATGACACCAGCTAGAGCGGAAACACCAACAGATCCGGCTGCAACGCTGGCAAAATTAAGGAAATGGCTAATGCCAGTAATTACGCTAAATGCTTTTTTGTACTTTGAAAATATCTTTCTTCTAAATTCAATCTCGCTTTCTAAGAAACTCTTAACCTCACATATTTGTTGTAGTCTGAAAGCCTGAGGGTTACTTTCTGTATGCTTTTCAGACCTTTCATAGTTCAAATGACTTTCAGAGTTTAAATTACTTAAATCTGGATAAACCTTATTGTCTCCATCCATTTAATTAGTGGGAATAACTAGAATCAGTTGTTCTGTCATTTCTAGTGTTTAGTGTTGATCCTACAGACACTACAGGTTTTTGAAGTACATTAAATTTTAAAGGTTTTTCTGACCCAACAGGTTTTTCTGACCCAACAGGTTTTTCTGTCCCAACAGGCACAGCAGGTTTTAAAGGTTTTTCGGGACCAGGCTCCAACTTTGACTCTACTTCTGCCTCTAATTCTCTATGAAATCGTTCTAATCTTTCTTTCCAATTACGTGGTCGTTTTGTGTAACCCCAAGTTCTATTCATTTAATTAAGTAAAATAAAATCAATTCACTGCAAAGAGTAAATTTCTTTCAAGTCTATTATTCAACTTAATCATCTCGTTTATGATTTCTGTCTGACTACATATGTTAATGTTCTGGTTCATTCTCATGTTATTATTTAAATTCGATAATCTATCAAGCAGAATCATATTTTCATCACGAAGATAATCCCCGAAATGCTGTGATATCACTATTTTCCAATTTGGTATTACATCCTGGTCTCGAAAGACAAACCAGTTTTCACTTCTCATTTTTACCATGAAATCCATTGACCTATCCAATTGATCCTTAAATAGTGTGTAGTCTACTTTAGCACTCTTCTGTCTGTTTTCTGTCTTTTCCATTGGTCTAATGTTAAACCAAGCAAAGCACAGTTCAGGTTTATCTTTGAATTCCTTGATTGGTAAGACATGATCCAACTCTTCTTCTACTATTCGAACTCTGTTCTCGGGACTTTGTCCTATTGGAGATAGACTCCTCTGGTACTTTAACCACTGTGAGAAGAAACTGTCTGTACATCCTAGATTGAATGATGAATTACCGGTCGGACTTCGTCCTGAGAGCAGAGCTCGAGTACACTCTCCCTTAGAAATGCGGTTTAGACCAACTCTAATTTTGTGTCTGTCTCTATTACCATTTTGGTCAAGGTAATCCTTTTTGTAATATGAATTAAAACATGATCTGCAGTTACCTCTATTTCCGTCTTTACCAAATTCACCATCACTTAGTAATTTATTTTCATAACATTTATTACATCCCTTGATTTTACTTGAACCACATTCTTTACAGTAATCAAGTAGTTTATTACGCCTGTTCTTTTCAAAATTAATTTCAGGTTTCTTTTCACAGCACTTAACACAATAAATTGTAGGTTGATTTTCCATGTTTTGATTCATCATATTATTCTGATTTTCCATATTTTGATTCATCATATTATTCTGATTTATCATATTTTGATTTTCCATGTTTTGATTTAAGATAAACTGATTTATCATATTTTGATTTAACATAATCTGATTTATCAGATTTTGATTTAACATATTATTTTGATGCAAATAATACAAAAACTTCTGAATATTCTGATTCATCATATTATCATGATTCATCATATTATTCTGATTCATCATACCATTTTGATTTATCATACCATTTTGATTATCAAATATTGCTCCATCCATTTCTTTCTTTATTTAGTAGGACATTTTTGTTTTAAATTACGTTTTTCGAACTTGTTCTTGTGACTTAAGTCACTTTAGAGACTTTATTTCATTTCAATGATTTGATATCAGAAACTGGTAACCATTCATTGAACTTATCACTGTAACCCTTCCACTTCACTAATCCGTATTTCTTGCCTTTACTGGTCTTGTACCTTAGGATTTTCTCGATCTTGTACTCTAGCTGGTCAGGATTAGGAACATAGCTCAATTCCTCTTCATAGAAATATCCTTGAATTTCTTCTTTGTGGTAATCCTCAAGCTGGTAGACGATAGGGTGAGTAAATATGATCTGTTTGATTTGGAACACCTCCTCAGTGTAGTTGGGCATGTAACCTTTACCGAAAATGGACTTGTACTTTGAAATTCTTACACTGTCACCTACTTTGTACTTTGGATCACCAAATGTCTCTTTGAGGTGAAGACCGTAAAGATTGTACCACACTGTTCCTTCGTTTTCCATCTTTCTGGCGTCTACAGGTTTCATACCTATTGATGAGTGAAATGTGTTATTGTAGCCGCTGACCAGGTCATCCAGAACGTCAATCCACTTGTCAGTCTCCTTAGCGGTGAAATAACGCCACATTTTTTCTTTAAGGGTTCTATTGAATCTCTCTACTACTGCTGCCTTCTTATCAGATTTTGTGGAGAACCATTCTATGTCATTTTCTGTTAAGAGTTCCTTGAAGTGTTTGTTGTAAAATTCTTTACCGTCATCAAACTGGATTTTCGTTGGTTTTGCTTCCTCTAGAGCTTTGCTCCTTGGACGAAGTCCTGAAAATATCACTTTAAATGCATCTCTGATTTCTTCTCCCCTCTTACTCTTAACTGCTAGAGCCCAAGAAAAACGACTAAATAGATCTATGACTGTTAAAATGAATCTGTTGCCTTTATTCTTACTCTCGAATTTCTGCATGTCAACCAGATCAGCTTGCCATTGTTGATCGATGTACGATACCATTGTCTTCCTGAAGGTGAATTTCTTAATGGCCGGTTTGTGTAGTTGGTGAGTTGGTAGTGTTTCTAGAAATTCTTTCACTTCTTTTTTTTTAATAAGTTTACCATCTTCCTTGACCTGTTTCCACATCTTACTCAAAGAACTGTAAGCCACGGGACTCTCGGGGTTGTAGTACAAATCCCTTAGATATTGCTGTGTGTCATCCTTTACATTCATTTAAATGAGTGAAGTATTTATTTACGAGCCACACAATATGTTAATTTCTGGTGTTACCAATTGTGGTAAGACATATTTTGCCCTTGACCTCTTAGAAAAGGAGTATCGGCACAAGTTCCAGAACATAGTAATTTTCTGTCCAACATATTTCAACAATAAGACATATGAAAGGAAATGGATTTACCAAGACAAGAACGTCTACATAGTTAATCCCGAAGCTGTGGCCAGTAATTTGGACCTTGTGCTTCAGTTTGCTACTCTGACCTTTGCTGGTTCTAACACATTATTCCTCATTGATGACTGTGCTAATTTGAGAGACACAAAAAAGAAGGTGTCCGAGTTATGTAATCTTGCCTTTTCCGGCAGGCACTACAATCTCACTGTTTGGTTACTAGTTCAGAAGTACAATTCAGTTGTCAAGGACTACAGAGAGAACATAAGAATTTTAGTATTATTTTTTAATAAGGATGAATCAGCCATGAAAGATGCCTTAGAAGAAAACAGTGTTATTCCTAAGGAGAAAAGACAGTACTACATAGAAGAACTTAAGATGAAAAAAGGATCAAAACTGATCATTAGACTACAACATCCATTTGGATTTACTCTTTCCCATCAAAAATCTTAGTCCCGCTTCTGATTGAGCTATGCTCTCAGGACTGTGTCCGATCAGTTGTCTTAGTCTTTCTAACCCTAGTGAAATAATAAATTATTAACCCTAAACCACTAAGTCCTAGGATAATCCATAGGTACTCGTATTTCTTCATTTCATCACTAGGTTGGTAGTAATCACTTAATTGTGGTCGCTGAGGTAGTACAATAGTTCTTTCTGGATGTAAATGATTGTAAACAGTAAGTGCTGAATCAGTATTGTTAAAATCAATAGAAGCGTCTCTTTCTCTCTTTAATTCAAGATTAACGAAGTCAATGGTACTTTTCCTATGCTCCTCCCATTCGGTTGAAGCTTTTTGTAATTGCTCCTGAGCCAAATCATGTCTTTTCACTTCAGTCTCATAGCCATTCTTGTCTAGTTTTTTAAAAAGGTAACCGGATCCAGTGAATGCTAATCCATTGATTATTGCAGATCCAAATAACATGCCAATGCCAGCCATTTAATTCCAATGAATTTTAATTTCAATGATGTGTCCCTGAGAGCATAGCTCGAGTTAATACCAATTGGTACTGTACATTATGACCATTAAGATCGATGATTTCACCTTTTTCATCAGTTAAGCGAATATTCAGCTTATTGAATCTTGGTTTACAGGGAATTGCTATTGGTTTCTCAAATGTGTATGCTATTAAATCCCCAAAATTAGCTTCCTTTATTGGTCTTGTGGTTAGCACATCAGATGCTTCACCATTACTTAATACACTATTAGATTCGATTATGTCACAGTGAAAAACAAAATGGTTAATTGGTCTAAAATTGATGGGTTTCTCGCTTACAACATCATCCTTACTTTTATTGTCTAAAGGGTAAGGCCATTCTGATTTCATGCCAAATAATTCATTACTTTTACCAAGAAAATAGATCTGATAATGCGCCTCATTTTTTCTCTTTAGGAAGTGTAAGATGGCCTTACCTGTTGGTTCTTCAAGGTCAAATCTGACAGCACCTCTACTCATACTATTTTCTTTCAACTTATCCGCAAATACTTTTGAAAAGCTCTGTAGGTCATAAAGACCATCTGGTAGCGTAATCTCTGCCACATCAAACCCCTTAACTTTGATTCGGTTATTCTCCCTGGCTGCACTTATGTTGTAGAATGTACAAGGTATTACTGCAAAAGTTAAAGTGATGCTACATGCATCTTGAATTTCAGTCTTGAGATTGACTGTTAAATCACTTGAACTCTGATCTGGATAGTCACTTGAATCTATGTTCATTACAGTAATCATTTACTTAAGCAAATTTTCGTTTTCAAATTTAGCTTTTATCAAATAAGTAAATTATTCTTACTTCATAATATTTCTGGGTAGGATTCCTTGATCGTAAAGGTACTCTAATGTTCCATTACTAATAGCTACAGTTCCTCCCAGTTTAAGAATTTCCTCTAGGTCGGCCTGACTTGGGGGACCAATATTGATTCTCAAGAACCTTTTCAGTAACATAGAGTAACCAATTGTTGTTGATGCCAACAGTAAACTTTGATACAGTGTATTTATGATATCTTTCTTTCCTGGTGTATCCATTTAATTACTTAGAAAATCACTAGTAAAACTCATTTATCTAGTATTCAGTGCTGGAGCGAACTTTGTTCTTGCAGCACCTCAGTGCTGGAGTGAAGCAATCTGAGAATTCTGAATGTTAACCTGGGCGTCAGAAACCACGAATATGTGCATTTTGTATGGTCCTTTTCCAGATTTCTTTGTAATAGATAATTGAATACCATCTTTTGTGTTCTGGAGCTTCTTTCCTGATCCGTGAAGGCGATTATCCTCAGAAGTTCTCAGGTCCAACCATAAACCATAGTGATTAGAATCACCATAGTATTTCTCCATGGTCATGTTACAGTCATGAGTTTTCTTCAAATCTTCAGACATAAAATGTTTCTTGATCTCCTCCCATTGATCCATCATTCTCATTCCTTCTGGGAACACCTGATTGGCAACACCCTCTATTGTGATCTGCACTTTACTTATGTTAGGGTTTTCAAACTTCTCTGAATCTCTAGCTCCATCTACATAGTCAGACACAAATAGTAATAATAATCCTTTAATAGACATTCTTGGAAAGTTGATGTTCTCATTAATTAGTGTTTCATTAGCAGTAACATTGACTGTCTTAAAATGGTCTACCCAATCATAAAATATTGAGAATCCAGAATTGTACTTGTTACTCAATTGACTAGCAATCATCTTATTAGTAACCGTGTCGTATTCAAAACAAATATTCTCTAGTTTGTAGCCCATGCTAGCTGTGTTTGTGGTGACTATGATTTCCTCCTTTGGTGCTAAAGTTATTTCAATAATCACATCTTCTTGAATTGGAAACTTGTAAAATGGAGCATGATGATGGAATAGTTCAAAATCTAATGGTATTTTGTACTTCTTGTCAAACACTTTCTTTAAAGTCTTTTCATTAGCTGTTTCTCCAGTGACATCAGCTTCAGCGACTCCTGATCTTAATTCTCTAAGATTTTCTGATTGAATACCCTGAAAAACTCTATCATTTCTTTCTTCTTCTGTAAACCACAGATCTTTAAATGTAGAATAATGACTGTATTCGTCAAGGTCAAATATCTGCTCTGTTCCCCACTTAACCACCATCTTTGAAATCAGGTTTCTACCAAGATTATTTACAACACTATTTTTAGAATCACCAGAAATGGTTACATCAGCAGACAGATAAAGAGATTTAGGTACAAAGAATGTATTCTCTCGCAATGCCGGTATTCTAACATACAGTGTTTCTTTGGGGTTAGCAGATGAGGGGTTATGAGTAATGATATGATGCTGCCTCTCAGCTTTTAAACCAAGTGGAATCTTATGTGCCCTTTCGGTATTTAATAAATATCCTGTTGCCATTTCTATTTATTTACTAGTAAAATTATGTACATGCAGTGAACAGTGCCAACATCATATATCAGGTAAAATGCACGGAAAAAAGCTATTGACGTGTACTTTCTGTTGGAATACAGTAAGTCATGATTACATTAACCCATTGAACTCTAGTATTCCCTTACCATTTCACTGCAACGCTTCACTGACCATTTCATTGCAACGCTTCACTGGGAATCTAATGAATGAATTTCATTGCAACGCTTCATTGAAGAATGATAGAATATATGTATTGTGGTGTCTGGTTCTTAGGGGTTTCTAAGCTAATTTGAGACAAAAAGGCCTGTAAGGGCTTTTGTTAAAATAGCTTAGAATTACCTAGATTCCTACCACCACAATACATATATTCTCGTATTTATGTTATCCATGTCTGATATAAAGAGGGTTCAATGTTCCCTGGGTCCTATTCGTAATATTCAAGGCATTCCCCTGATTCTATGTTCTCCCTTCATGAGCGTCAGGGCATTTCACTCTACCAGCTGCGAAAGGAGCTTACGACTGACCCTGGTTATCTACAGGGTGGCCCAGAATTATTTTCCCCGTTACACAATAGAATTCCATTGTGTACCAATTGTGTGAGGAAAAATAATTCTGGGCCACCCTGTAGATGATGATGTTCCCCGATCGAGTCCGATATTGACCCCGCTGTGTTTTTTTGGTCTGCAAAAACTTCTTTTTGTCACGAGTGACTGACATACGTATACCATCAGGTATTTAATTTCCGATTGAACACAGCTCGGAGGGTTAAAATCACTTTCATTGTGTTATGTACTTAAACATTTGAATACTGTTGGTGCAGCCTGTATGCGCGAAGTTCGCCTAATTGATATTGATAACAATTCAGGAACGTATTATGTATAACCTGGACTGAATACATTACGCCAGAGCTGTAGTTGACAGACGCATGCAGAAAAAAACTTATCTTCGCTCACTACTCTAATTAAGCTGCCGTTTTTAAAGCAAAGCAAAATTATTTTTTTCACGAAATTTTATCAGTGTGATCTTCCGAACACCAAACGTGGCGTCAGGAGAGCTGAACATCATTTTAAAACTTCTGACGACATAAATTTAGTAGGAGCAAGTGTTCCTTGTCTCAAGTTGCTTCAGGACAATTGCTTCAGATACTTAAAGAAATGGTGCTTCGTTTCCGGAATCATGAGACCTAAAGGTAATGACTTTTGGGAATGCACATTGAATCAACCTCCGTCTTTACGGTGTTATACTATTGCTGTTACTAACGGTTTAGTAACCTTGGTGCTAACTTTAGACATGTGGATAAAGATTAGAGGTCTAGAATGGGACGGTGGGGTGGGGGTGTGGGGGGGGGGGGGTGATTACAGTGATGCATAAACCGTTTAGCAATATACACGGAAGAGCTGCCTCCAACAATAATCGTTCGATTTCTCGCGTTGTTCAGCATTCAACAAAACCGATATCATGTTCCGTATCACCGAAACAGAATACAACATCGATATTATGAAACAATTTCTCCAGTTGCAAGGTTGATATTTGTTTTCAAAGGTACGCATCTATTGTGATTGAATTGAAACTTTTTGAATAGGTTTGCAGAAATATATATGTTCTCTATTCACACTGTTGTCATTAAGTGTTCCATTGACTGATAGGTTGACGAAGAGCGTTATGCTAAGTTTCTATCCATATTCGGTGGTTCTCTGCAGTGGTAGTCCGATTGCTAAAAGGAGTTCGAGTTCACCATCATGGAGATGTTTACGTTGATCAATATCATGAGATAAAGGAGGATATAGTCAATTAATTTCAGCTGATGCACAGACAGTCTCATTGGGTTCGGATGTGAGAAAGTTACAGAGAGTTTTGTTCGAACTGTCCAACAGGAAATGGAAATTTGCCAACCTAATGAAAAACGAATAGACGGCTAAGAGAACTTCGTTAGGTGTTAGTGTTGGAACAAAGTTTAATATCTGGCAAATAATAATGCCTTGTTTTCCATGATAATCAATACATTGATGAAATCATTTCCTTTGGGTTTTGTTTTCTTCAATCGCTCCAGTTTGTCGGCAATATATAAGCCTAAACAGAAATGCTTACCGGACGCCGCATGAAAGTTGGGTATTTCAAGCAACATTGAAAAACCAGTTTGAATAAGTCAGGTCTTTCTCATTTCATTCACCAAATAAATCTGGATCATGACGTCACCTCGACAAGGCAGTGATACGCAGCATCAACCAGAAGATTAGTTTACCAATCTTGACTTGAACCGAGAGCTTCTTTATCCAGAGAGCCACCTGTCAAAATGCCTGATGGAAACTACAGCCAAAGCTAGTAGCAATTTTACTATAAAATTGTGATGATTTGCTCGTAGATTTTAAGGTAAAAACATCTACGATGGTGACAACTGGCGAGGCCACTTTTTTCAGCACATCCATAAAGCGTGGACTATGTTTGTATCCCACATATCGCTTGATTTGTTTCTATAATTTGGTGTTATTCGCCGTTTATACACAACAGAGTGTTACGCATGCAGCATTAACAACCAGAAAATTGGTCTATCGTGTAACCAAGAACTTCTTTATCCAGGGGTGCCAACTGGTGAACTAGATGTTATAAAAGTTAATATTTCATGCACGTAGATTTGACGGTTAAAACCAGCTGCGATGGCGACAACTAACGAGGCCATTCCTTTCACCATATCCAGAGAGAATGGATCATGTTTGTATCCAATATATCCCTTGATTGGTTTCTATGGTTTGGCGGTTTTCACCGTTAATGTACCATTAACATTAATCATGGCAGTAATTGGCTTTCCAGCAAATATACTTGCTATTATTGGTATAGGATATGAGCGGCCATACACATCAACTTCAGTGCTGCTACAAGGTTTAGCAGTAACCGATAGTTTAGTCTTGATTTCGCAAGTATTTGGTGAATCAATGCAGGCCCTGTATAACTATACGGGGTTTTGGTTCGAGTATATTTTGTTGCATGCGCACGCATACAGTTATCTCCGCACAATGATTTTCTTTTCAAAGACTTCATCCATCTATATCACTATTTGTGTTGCCACTGAGCGATTCATTGCAGTCTGCAGGCCACTGTTGGCGGCAGCTTTATGCACTAAGATGAATGCCTACATTTCGCTATCCGCAATCTGTTTTGGCGCCTTCTTGTATCGAATACCCCTGTTCCTCTCGTACGAGGTGTCATTTCGTTACGACCCTTGCTCACGTATGATCCTACCCTGGTGGAAGTACACAGCATTGTACTGTAACTATTACTTTCACATCACCTACATTAGAGTCATTCATATCATTATTAATTCATTGATACCAATAACGAGCCTTATAATCTTCACTCGCTTGATATCATTGAGCCTAAATCAGGCGACTACTAGACATCTCACCAAGAAAGACGCAGAGCGAGCCAAACTGATTAAGATGGTTACGCATAGAGTGGTCACAGTGGTGGTGATATTTATAATTCTAGAACTCCCGGGCGGGCTTTCCCAAGTACTTGGATTAATTCAATCATATTCAGGTCTCGATATCGACTTTGGTGCCTATTTGGGCGTTCTCGATATTTCCTATTTTTTGAGCAATTTGAACAGTTTTGTTAATTTCTTCATCTACTGTGCATTGGGACGACGGTTTAGACAAGCCTTGGGAAAGGTATTCAAATGTAACCAAAACTGATATTTGGTTTGGGAGTAGAATATCAGAAAACAAATGCTTTTCTCTCACAATTTCGCCCTAGCATGTGGTGTCTGGACAATAAGAATATTATATACCATTATCAATTACAATTTCCCGCCATTAGAAAAATAAAACGTCATAACATATTCTCTGTGAAACGACACGGTTCCTCATTGATATATATGTACGTCATGGTCACTGTGAAGTGCCACGGCCTCTCCTTGTAATATGTTAGCGTCTCTGTGTTGCGACGCGGCCCCTCATTGAAATATGGCAGGATCACTGTGAAGCAACACGGCTCCTCTGTATCGTATCAGGTTGTCACAGTGGTATTGATTTTACATCTCCAAGGCGAAACGTCACAAATATGGGGACTAATTCCATCATATTCAAGTCTCGATATAGACTATGCCAATTTTGGTATTCTCAATGTTTCATACTTTTGAGCAATTTAAACAGCTTTGTAATTTTTTTCAACTACTCTGCAACTGGCCGTCAATTTAGACAGGCATTGGAGAAGGTGTTTTAATGCAATCAAAAATAAAATGTGGCAGTGAAATGTCCGTAAATACCCCCTAGCTCACATCATTAGACCTATATAACTGCCGGAGTCAAAGTACGTTGATAAATTAGAAGAGAATAACAGAGTTCAATAAGTGGCATAATTGAAGTGTAAAATTGCTTGTTAGCTAGACTTGATAGATTTGTTGAGAACATCATCAGGCGACTGCGAATGTATAATGGGGGATATGATCACAGCGATGTATGAACCGGTTAGCAATATTCACAAGAACTGCATCTCACAGTAAACTTAAACATTAAACCGATTTCTTCCATTGTTCAGCATTCAACAAAATTCTGTTTTCACCAAAATCGAAAACAACACCGATATCATGAAGTAATTTCTCCAGTTGCAAGGTGGATATTTGTTTTCAAAGGTACGCATCTTGTGGGATTGAATCGAAACTTTTTGGGTAGGTTTACAGAAATATACTTTATATTCTCTATTCGCACTCTTCCATTACATGTTCCATTGGCTGATTGGTTTACGAAGAGCGTTATGCTGCGTTTCTATCCATATTCGCTGGTTCTCTGCAGTGGTAGTCCGATTGCTAAAAGGAGTTCGAGTTCACCATCATGGAAGTGTTTACGTCGATCAATATCATAAGTTAAAGGAGGATATTGTCAAGTAATTTCAGATGATGCACAGACAGTCTCATTTGGACAGGATGTGAGAAATTTACAAAGATTTTTGTTCGAATTGTCCAACAGGAATTGGAAATTGGCCAACTTAATGAAAAAAGAATAGGCGGCTAAGAGAACTTCGTTAGGTGTTAGTGTTGGAACAAAGTTTAATATCTGGCAAATAATGATGCCTTTTTTTCGATGATAATCAATACATTGATGAAATCATTTCCTTCGGGTTTTCTTTTATTTTATCGCTCCAGTTAGTCGGCGATATTCAAGCCAAAACACAAATGTTTACCGGACGCCGCATGAAAGTCGTGTTTTTCATGCAACATTGAAAAACCAGTTTAAATAAGTCAGGTCTTCCTCATTTCATTCACCAAATAAATCTGGATCATGACGTCACCTCGACAAGGCAGTGATACGCAGCATCGACAAGAAGATTAGTTCATCAATTTTGACTTTAACCGAGAGCTTCTTTATCCAGACAGCCACCTGTCAAAATGCCTGATGGAAACTACAGCCAAAGCTAGTAGCATTTTTTTTGTAAAAATGTGATGATTTGCTCGTAGATTTTAAGGTAAAAAACATCTACGATGATGACAACTGGCGAGTCCACTTTTTTCAGCACATCCATAAAGTGTGGACTATGTTTGTATCCCACACTTGATTTGTTTGATTTGTTTCTATAATTTGGTGTTATTCGCCGTTTACACACAACGGGGTGATACGCATGTCGCAGTAACGACCAGAAAATTGGTCTATCGTGTAACCAAGAGCTTCTTTATCCAGGGTTGCCAACTTGTGAACTGTATGTTATAAAAAAAGTAATATTTTATGCTCGTAGATTTGAAGGTTAAAACCAGCTGCGATGGCGACAACCAACGAGACCATTCCTTTCACCATATCCAGAGAGAATGGAATATGTTTGTATCCGATTTATCCCTTGCTTGGTTTCTATGATTTTGCGGTTTTCACCGTTAATGTACCATTAACATTAATCATGGCAGTAATTGGCTTTCCAGCAAATATACTTGCTATTATTGGTATAGGATATGAGCGGCCATACACATCAACTTCAGTGCTGCTACAAGGTTTAGCAGTAACCGATAGTTTAGTCTTGATTTCGCAAGTATTTGGTGAATCAATGCAGGCCCTGTATAACTATACGGGGTTTTGGTTCGAGTATATTTTGTTGCATGCGCACGCATACAGTTATCTCCGCACAATGATTTTCTTTTCAAAGACTTCATCCATCTATATCACTATTTGCGTTGCCACTGAGCGATTCATTGCAGTCTGCAGGCCACTGTTGGCGGCAGCTTTATGCACTAAGAGGAATGCCTACATTTCGCTATCCGCAATCTGTTTTGGCGCCTTCTTGTATCGAATACCCCTGTTCCTCTCGTACGAGGTGACATTTCGTTACGACCCTTGCTCACGTATGATCCTACCCTGGTGGAAGTACACAGCTTTGTTCTTTAACTATTACTTCCTCAACACCTACATTAGAGTCATTCATATCATTATTAATTCATTGATACCAATAACGAGCCTTATAATCTTCACTCGCTTGATATCATTGAGCCTAAATCAGGCGACTACTAGACATCTCACCAAGAAAGACGCAGAGCGAGCCAAACTGATTAAGATGGTTACGCATAGAGTGGTCACAGTGGTGGTGATATTTATAATTCTAGAACTCCCGGGCGGGCTTTCCCAAGTACTTGGATTAATTCAATCCTATTCAGGTCTCGATATCGACAGTAATGCTTATTCTGGCGTTCTCGATATTTCCTACTTTCTGAGCAATTTGAACAGTTTTGTCAATTTCTTCATCTACTGTGCATTGGGACGACGGTTTAGACAAGCCTTGGGAAAGGTATTCAAATGTAACCAAAACTGATATTTGGTTTGGGAGTAGAATGTCAGAAAACAAATGGTTTTCTCTCACAATTTAGCCATAGCATGTGGTATCTGGGCAATACGAATATTATATACCATTATCAATTACAATTTCCCGGCATTAGAAAAATAAAACGTCATAACATATTCTCTGTGAAACGACACGGTTCCTCAATGATATATATGTACGTCATGGTCACTGTGAAGTACCACGGCCTCTCCTTGTAATATGTTAGCGTCTCTGTGTTGCGACGCGGCCCCTCATTGAAATATGGCAGGATCACTGTGAAGCAACACGGCTCCTCTGTATCGTATCCGGTTGTCAAAGTGGTATTGATTTTACATCTCCCAGGCGAGATGTCACAAATACGTTGACTAATTCCATCATATTCAGGTCTCAATATAGACTGGACCAATTTTGGTATTCTTAATATTTCATTCTTTCTGAGCAATTTAAACAGCTTTGTCATTTTTTTTATCTACTGTGCATTGGGCCGTCGATTAAGACAGGCATTGGAGAAGATGTTTTAATGCAATCAAAAATAAAATGTGGCAGTAAATACCCCCTAGCCCACATCATTAGCCTATATAACTGCCGGAGTCAAACTACGTTGATAAATTAGAAGAGAATGATAGAGTTCAATAAGTGGCATAATTGAAGTGTAAAATTGCTTGTTAGCTAGACTTGGTATATTCAGTGAGAACATCATTAGGCGACTGCGAATGTATAATGGGGGAGATATGATCACAGCGATGTATGAACCGTTTAGCAATATTCACAAGAACTGCATCTCACAGTAAACTTAAACATTAAAGCGATTTCTTCCATTGTTCAGCATTCAACAGTATTCTGTTTTCACCAAAACCGAACACAACACCGTTATTATAAAGTAATTTCTCCAGTTGCAAGGTTTGAACATTTCTTTTCAAAATTACGCATCTAGTGTGATTGAATCGAAACTTTTTGGAAATATACAGAAATATACTTTATATTCTCTATTCACACTGTTCTGTTTTTGTGCCCCATTGACTGATAGGTTGACAAAGAGCGTTATGCTGCGTTTCTATCCATATTCGGTGGTTCTCTGCAGTGGTAGTCCGATTGCTAAAAGGAGTTCGAGTTCACCATCATGGAGGTGTTTACGTCGATCAATATCACAAGATAAAGGAGGATATTGTGAAGTAATTGGATGTGATTCACGGCGAGTCTCATTTGGAAACCGATGTGAGAAAAAACAGAGCGTTTTGTTCTAATCACACCATAGGAATAGGAAATTGGCTGGATGAAAAATGAATTGACGGCTGAGAGAACTTCGTTTTAAGTTAGTGGTGGTGGTTGAACGTTTTGCAATTTAACGCGTTGTTTCCGACGATAATCAACACATTGATGAAATCAGTCCATTGGGGTTTGTGTTCTTTAATCACTCCTGTTGGTCGGCAAGATACATGTGACTGATATGTTGTCAGCAAGCCAAAATACAAATGTTCGCCGCATGAAAGCCATTGGATCATCAAGTCAACATGGTCAAGTTTTTGTCACTCAACAAATAATTCAACAAAATCAACGAATAAAACTTGATCATGACGTCACCTCGACACGGGTTTTATATGCAACAATGACTTGCACATTAGTGCATCGATCTTGACTTGAGGTATAACCGAGAGCTTCTTTATCCAGAGAGCAAACTGATGGAAGCTACAGTCAAAGCTAGTAGACATTGATTTGCTCGTTGATTTGAGGTAACACACATCGACGATGGTGACAACTTGCAAGGCCGCTCTTTTTACCACATCTATATTGATGCGTGGACTATGTTTGTATCCGACACATCACTTGATTTGTTTCTATGATTTGGTGTTATTCGCCGTTTATTCACAACAGAGTGATACGCATGCACCAGAAAATTGGTCTATCGCTAACCAAGAGCTGCTTTATCCAGGGGTGCCAACTGGTGAACTAGATGTTACAAAAATATCAACTTTATGCTCGTAGATTTGAAACCAGCTGCGATGGCGACAACTAACGAGACCATTCCTTTCACCATATCCAGAGAGAATGGAACATGTTTGTATTCAATACTGCCTTTGATTGGTTTCTATGATTTGGCGATGTTCACCGTTAATGTACCATTAACATTAATCATGGCAGTAATTGGCTTTCCAGCAAATATACTTGCGATTATTGGCATAGGATATGAGCGGCCATACACATCAACTTCTGTGCTGCTACAAGGTTTAGCCGTTGCTGACAGTCTGGTCTTGGTTTCGGTATTATTTGGAAAATGATTGCAAAACTTGTACATCTACAGGGGTTTTTGGTTCGAGTATATGTTGTTTCATACGCACGCATACAGTTATCTCCGCACACTGATTTTCTTTTCAAAGACTGCATCCATCTGTGTCACTGTTTGTGTTGCCACAGAGGTATTCATTGCTGTCTGCAGGCCTCTGTGGGCGGCAGCTATATGCACAAAAAGGAACGCCTACATTTCACTATTCGCGATCTGTTTCGGGGCGTTTTTGTATAGAATCCCCCTGTTCCTCTCATATGGAGTCGAATTCCATTACGACCCTTGCTCGCGTATGATCGTGCCTTGGTGGCATTATACTGACTTGTACTTTGACTATTATTTTGATCTGACATACGTAGTAAGCCTTCATATCATTTTCAATTCATTGATACCAATAATTAGTCTCACAATCCTCACCGGCTTGATATTATCTAGCCTAAAGCAGGCGGCTACTTCTCATCTCACCAAGAATGACGTACAGCGAGACAAACAAATGAGGATGGTTACGTATCGGGTGGTGACCGTGGTGGTTATATTTATAACACTGGAGATGCCAGGCGGGCTTTCCGCACTGCTTGGACAATTCAATCATACTCAAGTCTCGCTTTAGACATTTATTTAAATTGGAGTGTTCTCGAAATTTCATACTTTCTGAGCAATTTAAACAGTTTTGTGAATTTCTTCATCTACTGTTCAACAGGGCAACGGTTCAGACAAGCCCTGCGGAGAGTATTTCAGTGTCACCGATGTTAATTAATAATGCCAGATTACACGAGTTTCCGATCTTCTTCTGAAATCTAGGTGGTGACTTTTCTTTCTGCCGACAACAACGAAAATAGAAGCGACTACATCGCACAGTAGCAGTGATTGAAACAAGCTGATTTTGAGTCATATGAAACCTTTTGTTTTTATTGACGTCGAAAATAAAAGCATTCACCTCGCTCTTGGAGCCCCATCTTAAAGGAGTTGGCGGTTTTCTACTTCAATATGTTTGTTTTTTTCCAAGTTTTATCAGTACCTAATTTTCTGAAAGCGTTCGAAGTTTTTTTTATATTTAGTTTCAACTCATCCAGTATAACTCATTATTCGTTATTTGTAGCCCGGGAAGCGTCTTCCAGCTGCCCGAGTGCCCCGATGTCGACTTTCAGCTTCGTCCCCATCATTGCATCTACGCATTTCATCATATAGGAAAGATACAACGTCATAACATCTCTGTGAAGAGACGCGGCTCCTCAATGATCTACATGTATTTCATGGTCACTGTGAAGTGCCACGGCCTCTCCCTGTAACAAAAAAATATTAGTATTTTAGCGTCCCTATGTTGCGACGCGGCCCCTCTTTGAAATATGGCAGGATCACTGTGAAGCAACACGGCTCCTCTGTATCGTATCGGATTGTCAAAGTGGTATTGATTTTATATCTCCCAGGCGAGACGTCACAAATACGTTGACTAATTCCATCATATTCAAGTCTCGATATAGACTATGCCAATTTTGGTATTCTTAATATTTCATTCTTTCTGAGCAATTTAAACAGCTTTGTCAATTTTTTCATCTACTGTGCAACGGGCCGGCGGTTTAGACAAGCATTGGAGAAGGTGTTTTAATGCAATCAAAAATAAAATGTGGCAGTGAAATGTCCGTAAATACCCCCTAGCTCACATCATTAGCCTATATAACTGCCGGAGTCAAAGTACGTTGATAAATCAGAGGAGAAAAATAAATTTCATAAAGTGGCATAACTCAAGTGTAAAATTGCTTGTTAGCTGGACTTGGTAGATTTAGTGATAACATCATTAGGCGACTGCGAACGTTTAATGGGATATATGATCACAGCGATGAATGAACCGGTTAGCAATATTCACAAGAACTGCATCTCACAGTAAACATAAACATTTAACCGATTTCTTCCATTGTTCAGCATTCAACAGTATTCCGTTTTCACCAAAATCGAACACAACACCGATATCATGAAGTAATTTCTCCAGTTGCAAGGTGGATATTTGTTTTCAAAGGTACACATCTTGTGGGATTGAATCGAAACTTTTTGGGTAGGTTTACAGAAATATACTTTATATTCTCTATTCACACTCTTCCATTACATGTTCCATTGGCTGATAGGTTTACGAAGAGCGTTATGCTGCGTTTCTATCCATATTCGCTAGTTCTCTGCAGTGGTAGTCCGATTGCTAAAAGGAGTTCGAGTTCACCATCATGGAGGTGTTTACGTCGATCAATATCATAAGTTAAAGGAGGATATTGTCAAGTAATTTCAGATGATGCACACACAGTCTCATTTGGACAGGATGTGAGAAATTTACAAAGAGTTTTGTTCGAACTGTCCAACAGGAATTGGAAATTGGCCAACTTAATGAAAAACGAATAGGCGGCTAAGAGAACTTCGTTAGGTGTTAGTGTTGGAACAAAGTTTAATATCTGGCAAATAATGATGCCTTGTTTTCGATGATAATCAATACCTTGATGAAATCATTTCCTTTGGGTTTTGTTTTATTTAATCGCTCCAGTTAGTCGGCAATATATAAGCCAAAACACAAATGTTTACCGGACGCCGCATGAAAGTTGGGTATTTCATGCAACATTGAAAAACCAGTTTGAATAAGTCAGGTCTTTCTTATTCCATTCACCAAATAAATCTGGATCATGACGTCACCTCGAGAAGGCAGTGATACGCAGCATCGACCAGAAGATTAGTTCATCAATTTTGACCTTAACCGAGAGCTTCTTTATCCAGAGAGCCATGTATCAAAATGCCTGATGGAAACTACAGCCAAAGCTAGTAGCATTTTTTTTGTAAAAATGTGATGATTTGCTCGTAGATTTTAAGGTAAAAAACATCTACGATGATGACAACTGGCGAGTCCACTTTTTTCAGCACATCCATAAAGTGTGGACTATGTTTGTATCCCACACTTTGCTTGATTTGTTTCTATAATTTGGTGTTATTCGCCGTTTACACGCAACGGGGTGATACACATGTCGCAGTAACGACCAGAAAATTGGTCTATCGTGTAACCAAGAGCTTCTTTATCCAGGGGTGCCAACTGGTGAACTGTATGTTATAAAAAAAGTAATATTTTATGCTTGTAGATTTGAAGGTTAAAACCAGCTGCGATGGCGACAACCACCGAGACCATTCCTTTCACCATATCCAGAGAGAATGGAATATGTTTGTATCCGATTTATCCCTTGCTTGGTTTCTATGATTTTGCGGTTTTCACCGTTAATGTACCATTAACATTAATCATGGCAGTAATTGGCTTTCCAGCAAATATACTTGCTATTATTGGTATAGGACATGAGCGGCCATACACATCAACTTCTGTGCTGCTACAAGGTTTAGCAGTAACCGATAGTTTAGTCTTGATTTCGCAAGTATTTGGTGAATCAATGCAGGTCTTGTATTACTATACGGGATTTTGGTTCGAGTATATTTTGTTGCATGCGCACGCATACAGTTATCTCCGCACAATGATTTTCTTTTCAAAGACTTCATCCATCTATATCACTTTTTGTGTTGCCACTGAGCGATTCATTGCAGTCTGCAGGCCACTGTTGGCGGCAGCTTTATGCACAAAGAGGAATGCCTACATTTCGCTATCCGCAATCTGTTTTGGCGCCTTCTTGTATCGAATACCTCTGTTCCTCTCGTACGAGGTGACATTTCGTTACGACCCTTGCTCACGTATGATCCTGCCCTGGTGGAAGTACACAGCTTTGTACGTTAACCATTACTTCGACATCACCTACATTAGTGTCATTCATATCATTATTAATTCATTGATACCAATAACGAGCCTTATAATCTTCACTCGCTTGATATCATTGAGCCTAAATCAGGCGACTACTAGACATCTCACCAAGAAAGACGCAGAGCGAGCCAAACTGATTAAGATGGTTACGCATAGAGTGGTCACAGTGGTGGTGATATTTATAATTCTAGAACTCCCGGGCGGGCTTTCCCAAGTACTTGGATTAATTCAATCCTATTCAGGTCTCGATATCGACAGGTATGCTTATTTTGGCGTTATCGATACTTCCTACTTTCTGAGCAATTTGAACAGTTTTGTCAATTTCTTCATCTACTGTGCGTTGGGACGACGGTTTAGACAAGCCTTGGGAAAGGTATTCAAATGTAACCAAAACTGATATTTGGTTTGGGAGTAGAATGTCAGAAAACAAATGCTTTTCTCTCACAATTTAGCCCTAGAATGTGGTATCTGGACAATAAAAATAAAATAGACCATCATCAATACAATTTCCCGGTATTAGAAAAATAAAACATCATAACATCTCCATGAAGCAACACGGCTCCTCAATGATATACATCTAAGCAACCCGGCTGTCACAGAGGCATTGATTTTTCATCTTCCAGGCGAGATGTCACAAATACGTTGACTAATTCCATTCTCTTCAAGTCTCGATATCGACTAGACCAATTTTAGTATTCTCAATATTTCATACTTTTGAGCATTTTAAACAGCTTTGTCATGTTTTTCATCTACATGTACTGTGCAACGGGCCGTCGGTTTAGACAGGCATTGGAGAAGGTGTTTGAATGCAACAAAAAATAAATATGGCATTGAAATGTCCGTAAATACCCCCTAGCTCACATCATTAGACCTATATAGCTGCCGGCGTCAAAGCACGTTGATAAATTAGAAGAGAATAATAGAGTTCATTAGGTGGCCTAATTGAAGTGTGAAATGGCTTGTCACCAAAACCGAACAAAACATCGATAATAAAGTAATTTCTCCAGTTGCAAGGTGGATATTTGCTTTTAAAGCTACGCATCTGGTGTGATTGAATCGAAACTTTTTGAATAGGTTTGCAGAAATAATGTTCTCTTCTCACACTGTTCTTATCTCGTGTTCCATTGACTGATAGGTTGATGAAGAGCGTTATGCTGCGTTTCAATCCATATTCTGTGGTTCTCTGCAGTGGTAGTCCGATTGCTAAAAGGAGTTCAAGTTAACCATCATGGAGGTGTTGACGTCGATCATTATTGAATAAGGGGGAAAATTGTGACGTAATTTGAGGTGATTCACGGAGAGTCTCATTTGGAAACCGATGTGAGAAAATTACAGAGAGTTTTGTTTGGAATAGGAAATTGGCCGACTGGATGAAAAATGAATAGACGGCTGAGAGAACTTCGGTATAAGTAAGTGGTGGTGGTTTAACTCGCTGTTTCCAATGATAATCAACACGTTGATGAAGTCGGTTCCATTGGGGTTTGTGTTCTTTACTCACTTCTATTTGTCAGCAAGATATATGCTACTGATATGTTGTCAGCAAGACATAATACAAATGTTCGCCGTATGAAAGCCATGTATTTCATCCCACATACTATTACAATTTGGATCATCAAGTTAACATCAAGTATTTCTCACTCGACAAATAAATTCAACAAAATCAACGTATAAAACTTTGTGTGTGCGGTGGCTTGGAGGCTGTTGGCTCGGGGGGGGGGGGGGCATATTACACAATTTCATTGTCCCACGTTAAACATGGATGCGCAGTAGTTCAACGTGCATAGCTGTTGAGCACATGCAAGCATACCGTAGTTTCCAAGTGAGAATTGTCGGTCGACAAGACTGTTCGGCTCATTTAATCATGGGGTTATCGTCCCTCGAATAGCATCTTTCACAGTCTAGTATAAGTGCATTGCGCCGATATTTGATTTCAATGATTGAAGGGCTAAAATACTATGCAGTCATTAATCTGCGTTATATAATACTCTGTAATTTCACTGATTTTTAGCGTTTGGCATTTTCAGTTTCCGCTTTATACTATTTATTATTCATTTTGCTGTGTGTAGTAATAATGATTCCAATAATTTAAGGTTGCTTATTTTACCAACAGTATTGTTCTGCTAATTAGAGTGTGTTGACATGAACCCTATGTTTTGCCGTACGAGAAAGCTCGACATAAGGTCATACTTGAAAAGAAAACATAATATGAAACATGATGACAACATGTTTTTGAATGCAAGACATGCATCTCGCGGAAAAAAATTTTCTCCCTCTATTATACGACGGCGATTTTCGAAAATGTTTTGGCGCAGTATGAGTAGTGTAATAATGGGTATTCTAACTCAGAGTCAAATCCCAGTCAAAATCTCCAAGTCAAATCCCAGTCAACACGTTTCAAAACTTATCTCAGTCAAATCCTAGTCTAAATAGTTTCCAGTCAAACTTCAGTCAAGTCACTAAATCATCCAAATCATCCAAAATTTCAAAAAATTTCAAATTTTCAAAATTTTCAAAAATTTCAAAAAATTTCTAAATTTTCAAAAATTTCAAAAAATTTCAAAATTTTCAAAAATTTTAAAAATTTAAAAATTTCAAAAATTTCAAAACGTCTATTTAACTAAAATTATTTTCTTGTAAATAAAATGAACTTTCCGTCAAACGAAGAACTTGAATCAAGAGTCACAGAGTCAACAGATTATTTAAAATTTAAAGATCTTCCAGTGAACACATGGTATAGAATTAACTCATTCAGAAATATAAGTACAAAGATAGGCGAATCAACCATCCTTGAACTTGTTGACTCAGAATCGAAAGAAGTCACCGTGTGGGCGACGAGTGTCATCAAACAAAAAATAAATCGTGATCACAATTATATAAGATTCACAGGAGTCAAGGAAACAAAACAAGGTAAAAAGTTTTATGGATTTAATCTCTTGGAATAATTTTATACTCATCTTATATTTAATACAAATTATTTTCTTGTAAATGGAGTCCCTTGTTAGAGAGTGTAAAAATTGTTCTCAAGAGAAATTACTGAATGATTTTAAAAAAGATAAAAAATGTAAATATGGTAGAAGTTATAAATGTAAACCATGTACGAACAAATATGACACAAACTATAACACTGACAAAAGGTCAACCGACGAATCTTTTAAAAAATCAAGTTATCTTTCATCAATATTATCCAAATGTCTTCATGAAAAACAGGAAAAATCTAAACTTGAAGATGTTATTGGTTGTCTTCTAGATGGTCTGTACAAGTGGATTGAATATCAATTTGATGAAAATATGACATGGGAAAACTATGGTGATTATTGGCATATTGATCACATTTTACCTAAGTCACATTTTGACCATACTGTTGAAGAAGAACTTATGCTATGCTGGAACTGGCGTAACTTGAGACATGTTTCAAAAGAAGAAAACAGGACAAAGGGAAAGAAAATTGACTATGAACTATACTATCAAAATGTATCACTAGCATCAGAATTTTTAGAAGATGAATTTTAAAAAAACTTTTCCTATAATAAATATGACCACCTCATGATGATTTTCACAAATTCTCATGGGCGTGGTGAGCCCTAAGTTCTAGATTTTCGCTCAAGTGAGGATTAACTAGAATTTTAAATTTCACTAGAGTTCTTTCAATTTCTCAATCTTGGGAAAATTGAAAAGTGACCAAGAGCCTTTACTTTTGTGATATAGTTTTTATTTGTATTTGACTATGTATACATGTCTCTATTTGGAATCTTATAATCAAAAACTTGATTATAAAATGACTTATTGAAACTGAAACTAAAAAAAGGGGAATCCCCCCATGCTTATATCTAATAACAAACTTTTTCATAATATAAATGGAGAGAACGAAAAATAAAAAATATTTTTCTATAAATAAAGACATGTCTACATCGTCAAATACGAGTACAAATGTTCCAACAGGCCTGGCTTTTCCAGCTGAGGGATTGTCGACTGACGAATTAAAAATTCTCGCCTACAGAAACAAGGTGAAGAATTATGGAAGTCTTAGTAGAGAAAAGTTACTTGAAGGACTTCAACAAATTCCGAATAGTTTCAACGACATCGTAGTGAAAATTGACAAGCCAGTTTCTGACTTGTCACAACTTGAAAAAAGAGTTCTAGCTCAACGACTAGGTATAAATCCTAGAAAATTCAAAAAAGGGCAGCTGGATACAATTTTAGAGGACAAAATTTCACAGGAAAATTTGGTTGACATTAAACCTAAACCTGTAAAGCCAAAAATTTCTATTAGAAAACCTCTTTTAGAAAAAGTCAAGGCTCTTGGTCATAAAAATTTTCAGAATCTCAATATTGAGAAATTGAAAGAACTCTTGACCAAAGAACCAGTGAAAAGACTATTGAAATCAGATCTTTTCAAACAAGCGAAGGAACTTGACATCAATGTTAAAAGTTCCATGACAAAGAGAGTCATCCAGGAGTTGATTGAAAAACATGTGGAGTTAAGAGAGTTCAAAACATTCGACTCCGCTTTCAGAGGATATGTTAATCATTTTCAAATGGAAGGTTTGCCTCATATTGACATTGAAAACTATCTCAATAAAATTAAGTCAGTTTTGCAAGATAAAATTAATGAGGAAAATAAAGAATTAAATTAATTAAAGATTAAAAATTTCAATCATTCTACATATTCTAATGCAAAGGAAGAATGACGTTAAAGAGTTTCAACTTCGTTCTAGACACATCATTTATGTGGGTCAAGAACTTAATTATGACACTCTCATCGAAGACTTCCTTAATGAACTGGAAAATTTAGTTCAGGAAGGTTCTGGTTGGAAATTTTTAGAAGTCATCAAGATTGAATTACACACAATCAAATATACGCCACTTTCAGGATCAAGCTATATTCCTTTACCAGATAAGATTCAAAATAAAAAAGCAGTGATTAATGTACAAAATTCTGATCAAAAATGCTTCAGATATTCTGTTGAAGCCGCATTATTAAATATTCCAAAGAACACAGAGCGAGTGTCAAATTACAACAAATCTGAATTTGACCACATGTTCAAAGATTTAGAATATCCAGTCAAAATCAAGGATATTGAGAAATTTGAGAAGAATAATCCTGACTTAGCAGTCAATGTATTTACATTTATCCCTAGACAGAAAGTATGCTTTGGAAATGAAACTACAGTTTACCCAATTTCCCCAGTTAGAATATCTGAGAGAATTCTAGCAGAAGACAAGTATATTAATCTTCTGCACTACAAAGATGAGAACGATTTTCCAGAAGGTGAAAAGGTTGAAAATGTCAAAGATAATGCAAATTATCACTATGCTTGGATCAAGAACTTTTCTAGGCTGGTTTCTAAAGATCATTCTAAACATAAAGGAGCAGTAAAAGTATGCTTCAGATGTATGAAAATTACTTCAGCTCCAGCGAAAGAGGAATGTGAAAGAAGATACAATCAACATTTTGAGAACTGTAAGCAGTTTGAATGTGTCAGAGTTAGCATGCCTAAGGATCATGAAAAAATCCTGGAATTTAAACATAAAAAATTGGAACAAAAACATCCTGTCTTTATCGTCGCTGATTTTGAATCATCTTTGAAGACTATCGACAAACAATTAGGTGAAAAGACTGTTCAAATTCAAGAACATATTCCTAACTCATTCAGCTTCTATACTTGTTTTGACAAGAATCAAATCAAGGCTGAAAATCTCTTAGTAGAATATAGTGTCAACGATCCTAATGAAAATATCGGAGAAAGATTCTGTGAAGAGATTGAAAAAGCTGTCTATAACATTCATGACAAGCATTTTAGTAAACCTAAAGCTATGTTAGCCTTAACACAAGTACAACAGGTTAAGCACAAGACAGCTGAAAAATGTTATGTCTGTGACAAGGAATTTACAGAAAAAAATTATAAAGTTCGTGATCACAACCATTTTAATGGAAAATACAGAGGAGCAGCCTGTAATAATTGTAACCTTCAATTACAAGCACCTGATTTCATACCTGTTTATTTTCATAATCTTTCAGGTTATGATGCTCATCTGTTTGTGAAAAATTTGAAAGGTAGACTGAATGTCATCGCGAAAAATAGTGAAAACTATATTTCATTCAGCAAGACGTTACAGGTTGACGAGCATAAGACTCTATCGATCAGATTTCTTGACTCATATAGACTCATGCAGTCATCTCTAGCAAATCTTGCAAATAATTTACCTAACACAGAGAAAAAGAATCTGTCAAAATTTTTCAAAGGCGATGCCTTTGACCTTGTGACAAGAAAAGGAGTCTATCCTTATGAATGGGTAGATTCTTATGAAAAATTTCAGAGTCAACAATTACCTCCCATTGAAGCATTTGACTCAGAGTTTAATGCTACAAAAATTTCACAAGAAGACTATTCTCATGCAAAGAATGTATGGGAAAAATTTGGATGCAAAACATTTAGAGATTACCATGAAATTTATTTGAGAACTGATGTTCTTCTACTAGCTGATATTATGGATAATTTCAGACAGACATGCATGGAGATTTATAATTTAGATCCAGTCTGGGCTTATTCGGCCTCAGGATTGTCTTGGCAAGCCATGTTGAAAAAGACTGACGTTAAAATTGAACTTTTAACAGATGTAGACCATTACAACTTCTTTGAATGTGGCATTCGAGGAGGAATCTGTCGAGCAAGTCACAGATATGCAAAAGCAAATAATCCCTATTTGAAAGATTTTGACAAGGGTCAACCTACAAGTTATATTTCTTATCTCGATGCGAATAATTTGTATGGATTATCCATGAGTGAAAAATTACCACATTCTAATTTTAAATGGATGACTCAATCAGAATTATTAAAGTGGCAAAGCATTCCATGTACTTTAGAAGTGGACTTAGAATATCCTCAAGAATTACATGACCTACATAATGCCTATCCACTTGCCCCTGGACATTTGAATGATAAGTTGATCCCAAATTTACAAGACAAGAAAAAATATATTGTGCATCACAAGGCTTTGAAGTTCTATTTGAGTCAAGGTTTAAAATTGACTATGATTCATAGAGGAATTTCCTACACAGAATCATACTTTTTGAAAGAGTACATTGACTTGAACACAAGTCAACGAGCCAAAGCGAAAAATGACTTTGAAAAGGACTTCTTCAAATTGATGAACAATTCATGCTTTGGAAAGACAATGGAATCAGTCAGATATAGAAAAAATATAAAATTGGCTACAAATGTCCCTCAGCTTCGAAAATTAGTCAATTCGAACAACTATAAAGATCACAAAATTTTCAGTGAAGATCTTGTCATGGTTGAATCTCAAAAAGTAGAAGTTTGTCTCAATAAACCAATATTTATGGGTCAAGCGATTCTAGACCTGTCAAAAATACACATGTATGATTTCCATTATAATCATATGATGAAAAAGTACTCCTGCGACAAAGCACAACTGTTGTACACTGATACTGACTCATTAGTCTATCACATTCAAACTGATGATATCCTCAAAGACATGCAGAAAGATGCTGAATTATTTGACTTTTCAAATTTTCCAAAAGACACTCCATTGTTTGATGAAACAAACAAGAAAGTCATTGGAAAATTTAAAGACGAAGAAGCTGGTCATGTCATCACTGAGTTCATCGCTTTACGTTCTAAATTATATGCCTATACAACTGATAAAGATGAAGAGGTTAAGAAATGTAAAGGTGTCAAGAAGAACGTAGTCAAAAATGACATCACTATTGAAGATTACAAGTCTGTGCTCTTGGAAAAAATTCCAATCGAAAAAAGGATGAATGTGTTTAGGTCAAGACATCATCAAATTTACACTGAACAAGTGACTAAATGTGCATTGAATGCGAATGATGATAAAGGTACAATATTGGAAGATGGAATAAGTACTTTAGCTCTTGGATTTAAAAAATAAACAAGGCCTACTCGCTACGCTCGCAGGTATACCAAATTGGTAGCCCTGATTAAAAAAAAATAAAAATAAAAATAAATGGACTTTCCAAAGTATTTAAAATATAATGCTAATGTAAACTATCCTGTCACTTATAAGAATAATTCTTTAACCAAGAATCCTTTCATTCATCAAAAAATTCATGTCACACCAAATGAATTTTTTTATTTCAATACAATTGATATTTTTCCTGCTAAGGTGAATCCACGAAAATTTACCACTTATTCTCAAGTACAAGATTATATTAAAAATGCAAGTATGAATAACTGGGAAAACCAATTTAAATTTGCACTATACTGCGCAACATCAGGTTCAGGTGTAAGCTGGCATAATCATATTAATCATGCTGATCCTTTAGTACAAAGTATTTTTAGATTCCACGTGTACTTCACCATCAGAAAGATATTACACCAGCTAAAAATTCCATTACCAGGAAATCCTGACTTTAATTTATCAAAAAATCCTTACAATAAACAAGCCTATGAAAATTTGAAACTTGAATTTGGTTCTGTTGACTTCAACTATTTTCACAAAGGGAAAATACAAGCGCTAGACATTGTCATGGACAATGGCAACTATTATTTGAATGATCCTAGTAAGTTTCCATTTAATGCAGATAAAAAAGGATATGTCTATGCAGACCATCATAGACTTTATATTGATAATTTATCGTTCATTTACTCAGACGATTGGACAAATTTTATCACCTTAGACAGTCAAGGATTGACTAAAGCGGGCATGAGTAGAATCAATGAATCGATTAGAACCTATGTTTATTGTATTCTAGGTTCACAAACCATGATTCGACAGGATATTCTTGATTCATTGGACACACAGATACAATTTGGAATTTTAGTGGAAGATGCGATTCAAGGTCAAACATTAGTTGATTCCATCAAAACATTTCAGTCGGCGAGCGTACTCATTCACTCAAAACAAGCGCTTGCATATGCTTTAGAAAAAGCAGGTTCACGATTAGATTTTGCCGTTGGATTAGGATTACAACTTGTTCCTAGTCATATGCGATTACATATTGGTATAATTGAAGGGTATAATAACTCTCTGTTGACCGCTACAGAAAATACAACTTTTGGCATCAATTCACATATCAATGTCAGAAAAAAGCGACAAGTGACTCGCTCATCAAATTTGATGAGCGAACAACCACAAACTAATTCATCAAATTTGATGAATGAACAAACTACTTCTACGAGCGAAGCAAGTAGTGAAACAAGCGTCAGCGAAGCGAGTCATTTACCTTTTACAATGGGATTAATTTTTGTAGGTCTTTTAGTTCAAACTATTCTCTAAATAAAAGAATTTAAGATGTTTTCAAATTTGAAAACAAAAATTCATAAATATTCTTTAAAATAAATGCAAGAAGCATATGCAAGTTACAAATATCCTTCTGCTTTAAAATGTTATAAAATCATGAAAAAGAAGGATCCTAGTATAAAATTTGATGACATTGACCAATTTGTAAAATCTCAGAAAAGCTATCAGCTTCACAAAAAGCAGTCCAATAAAATCCAAGGTCACATTATTGCTTATCGTGAAAATGCTCTTTGGTTCATGGATCTTTTGGACATGAGTAATTACTCAAGGCAAAATAAAGGGTATAAATGGATTTTACTTGCTATTGATACTTTCACAAGAAAAGCTTATGCTGAAGCATTAAAAAATAAAACTAAGTTTGAAGTGAAAAATGGCTTTGAAAAAATTTATAATGATACTGGAAGTATTACACTTATTATTACAGATTCAGGCAATGAATTTTTAAACAAACCACTACAAGATTTATTCAAAGAGTTAAACATTAGACATGGAACAGTGGATATTGGTGATCATCATGCATTAGGCTTAATTGATAGACTATCTAGAACTATTAAAGAAATGGTCTTCAAAGATTTCACAGAGAAAAATACAGTCAAATGGGTTGATCATTTGCAAGATTACATTAGTGCATACAATAAAAGACCTCATTCTGGCATTTTAGACTATAGTCCAAATGAAGCTAACCTTCATGCTACTGAATTAGTTGAATTAAATGCAGAAAAATCTATGCCCGTTGTACACAAGTTTAACATTGGAGAATTAGTTAGAAAAAAATTGAAGAGACCTATATTTACAAAGGGTTACAAACAGATTTGGAGCAATAGAACTTACACTATCAAAAATATTGAAGGTGTTCATGCTATCTTAAATAATGACGAAAGAGTTAGACTTGATGCTTTGCAGCAAGTGCTAGCTACAATTGATGAAGAAGCTGATTCTTCTGAGGTTGAGAAAGCAGATAAAGAAGCTAAAATTGAGTCAACAATTAAACACAAAGAAGGACTTGATAAAGAAAATATTATTGAATCACGGTTGAGAAAGAAGTAACATGTTTATAATGTCTTCAAATTATAAACATGTTACTCGCTACTCACTAAGCTCGTAAGCTTACTCAATTTGCAATGAAGGAAGTTCTTTCAGCTCCTTGGGTACATTTTTCCATCTTCTACGGGTGAACATATAGTCTAAATAAGTTCCAACGATAGTCCACCATCTTTCTAATTTGGTGAAACTGTCATTCACTGATATCTCAAGTTGATCCACTTTAGTATTGACTTTACTCGCTGTTATAACACCAGCATCCAACTGACTGTTTTTTATTTTTTGAATGTCCTCTTTTAGTTCCTCAATAGCTGCTGGGTAAAAGTATTTAATCCCACACATGTTAGGCATTTATTTAAACATTTTATTTGAATGTGCCATTTTTGGCACATTGATTTTTTTTAAAAAATTTTTACTATAAATAAATGGACACATCGTTTGGTAAATATCTTGATCCTTATAGATCAAACAAAATAGCCAAGGGGCTCAAAGCTAAAAGAAATTATGAAGTCATTACTCACAATCCTAATTCTGTGAATCCTGGAGAAACACTTTATGTGAAAATTCCTCAGCTTGAAAAAGGACAAGTGATTGTTCCTAAAAGTTTGAAACTTACATTTAAACTTTCTACCTCATCAAAAGCAAGTAATGCAGCCAATGCTGCAGCAGCTGGATTTGTGGCGAATGTAGGTCGAAATATTGTAGAAAGAATTACTACTAAATTGGGTGGAAAAACAATGAGTGAAGTGGACAAATCTTACATCTATAATACGTTCAAGGATTTTTGGTTGACAGAAAAACAAAGGAAAAATCGTGTTCAGCAAGGTATTGACAAGGAGCAACGAAAAGATGCTATTAAAACAGCATTTGGTGACAGATATTGTATTCCTATTGAGTCAGAAATATTTGATGATCATCTACCTTTTTACCCATCAGCTATTTTAGAATCCATTGAATATAACATCAAATTTAATGACGCAAAATATGTTGTGACAGGAACTGCAACGTCAAAAACATGTGCTGTGAAAGATATTCAACTTGAGTATGAAACAGTCTTTTCCACAGAACTTAGTGAGGAAATCGAAGCAATTTATGCTGATACTAGATTTCGATATGAAGACGTGCATCTTTTGAGGACAGATTCAATTGGAAAGAATAAACGCATGAATATCAATGTAGATGTCAATCGCGCTTCTACAAAGGGTATTCTGATATTTTTCCAGAAAAAATACGCTGAGTATGATGCCGAAAATACAAGTTTTCAAAATCCAGACATCACTAATGTGACCATTACTTCAGAAGGAATTTCTCACTGTATATACAAGTCAGGAATGAAAGCCTATAATCAATTTGATGAAATAAAACGACTTTATATGTCAGAAGATCTTAAGCAAACTGAAGACTGCATGATGGATGTCGAGAAATTCTATGAAAATCATAAATATGCTCTGTGGATTGATCTGAGAAGTACAGAGGACAACTATTTACATGGATCTGGAACTGCCATGAGCAATATTAAACATGGTTTACAACTTGAACTTACCAGAAGTACTGAAACAGAATATGACATGCTTGTCTATATTGTAGCTGATGGGCTAGTAGGACTTGAGAATAAACGAGTAAAGGGCATTGTACACTAACCACAAAATATTTCGCATAGCGAGAGTGTTGACTTTCTCTCGGTTGTCAAATTTGACAACCGAGTTGTTAAAATAAATGAGTATGACGAGTGAATTATATTGTGATCCACCGTTCAATATGTTAATTGTCGGAATGACTGATTGTGGCAAGACCTACTTTATACTAGATTTACTTGAAAAAGAATTTCGTAAAAAATTCGATGACATTGTGATATTTTGTCCTACGATTGACATGAATAAAACTTACCAAGATAGAGCATGGATTACACAAGATAAAGGTGTAATTGTTTATCCTCCAAAATTAGTACTTACAGATTTAAATATATGCTTAGAAGATGCGATTGAAAATTTAAAAAGTCAAGATCACCAAACATTATTTATCATTGATGATTGTGCTAATTTGTGGGAATCAAAGAATAAGTGTACAAAATTGACTGAACTAGCTTTCTCAGGAAGACATTATGGCATTTCTGTGTGGCTTTTGACACAAAAATATAATGCAGTTGTAAAAGATTTTAGAGAAAATTGTAAACACATGGTGATTCATACAATGAATGATCAATTATCTATGGATCAAATTTTCAAAGAAAATCGCTGTATTCCACAAAGCGAAAAAGACACAGTTCTTGTGCAGATTGATGCAGGAAAGAAGCTTATACTGCGCAGAAAGATGCCTTTTGATTATTTTTTATCATAAATAAATGGAAACTATTGTTGAAGACGAGTGTGACATGCGAAGTGAATTACTTTCACACTATCAATCAGGATTACTAAATAAACTAGGAATAAAATCATCTGAGGCTACGATTAAAAAAGCGTCACAAAAAAATATTGAAAAATTACATAATGAGTATAACATCAAATATAATACTCAGATTGCTGATGATTTAGTATCTAATTTACTATTTGGATATACTCAAGCAGTAAAAATGGTATTTCCAAATTTGGATCAAAAAAAATTACATGAAAAATTAAATGACAATATCATAGTAAACCATGAAATAAAAAAACAACTGGGTCAATATATGAATCCAACACTTTTAGCTGCAGGTACAATTGTAGTCAATACTGCTGAAACTGCAATGACGCGTGAAGCAGAGGACACATGCGAGGATTCCTAAATTTTATAGAGTCTGACTTTATAAAATCTAAGGCCAATTTAATGTTTTAAAATCTTCATACACCTTTTCTAAAGAAGATGTTAATACACTCGCTGATGCAGCTGCTTTTGCGTCCAATTTTTTCAATTCTTTTCTCGTCGCTGCGCTGATACTTGCTGGTGCTAAAAGATAGTGTTCATTTAATTTTTGAAATATATGTTTGTTAAAAAAGAAGGACTTTCTGTTTAGTTTATCCTTATTCTGTTCAAACAGGTCTTCTAACCTTTTCACATCCTTGGCAATTAAATGATAGTCCACTCTCTTGAACAATAGTTCGTCTTTATAGTGTTCTTTAAATTTTGAAAATTTAGATATCACATACTTATGAGTTTTTTCCATGCCATAGTGTGATCCACAAATATACGTTTTTTGAATAGAATTTGTCCACAAATCTGGTGAAGTACGAGAGTATGAATCAAAAGCATTGTCTACAGTGCCACAATCATTACAAACGACTTCATTCTCTAGTATAGTACAATCTGTTGAATAACAATCTTGACAAATCCAATGATTACAATATAAATTTACATATTTTCCAGCTATTTTAAGCTGCTCTCGCAAATAATAACGATTGTATGAAACAAGTGACATGTCATATTGATAGTGTCTTGCGTCATTTTCTAATGCTTCAACAACTTTTCCATATATGTCTTCAAAGTTGTCAAATCTAACATCTGTCTTCATTTCATTTATGACAACCTAATTTTTATTAAAATTAATCATCACCACATTTAAAATCACAAAAATAAACTATCATCACACAAAAAATCAACTATCATCACACAAAAAATCAACATGATTTAATAGTCGCTAATAATGACTTTAATAATGACTTTAATAGTCGCTAATAATGACTTTAATAGTCGCTAATATTTTTTCATAAAATAAACAGATATGGACGGAGAAAACACAACAACTGAAATTACAACAACAGAAAAGCCAAAGAATCCTAAAAGAGTTGAATGGGGTAAAAAATTAGGTCAGTTGAATAAAGGAAAGAAAAAAGTTAAAACAGATGATGACATTAAGCAAAGTTATTATTTGTCTACAAACTGCTATCCTTTAATATTGATAAGTGGCATCACCTTAGCAGGTTTTGTTTGGTTCTATTCCAAAAATTCATCACCTATTGATCCTAGTGAAGAAAAATTACATAATGATGTTAAAAAACTTAAAGCTAAACAAAAATCTGAAAATATGATCTTATAAATTTAAAAAAAAAATTTTACTATAAATAAATGAGCACAATGATCGACACGAAAAATATTGGAAACACAATTTACCATTCTGCAGTTTTAGCAGCACTTGTTGTTGGCTATGGAATGGCTGCTAAAAAGCTACTCAAGTCAAACATTGGTGATCCTAGTAAACCTGACTTGATGGAAGCATTGAAGCTAACTGGTGCTGTGTCACTAGCTATTATTACGAAAGGATATCTGGAAAAGCAAGGTTTGCCAAAGAACATCACTAATTAAACAGGGCTAGCAAATTGTTAGCCCTTGTTGAAGAAATTTTTTAAAAAAAAATCAATATGCCATTTTCGGCATATTGAACGAACATTTTTATAAAATAAATGGCTGGCATGATTTTAACTACAATTTTTGGAGCAGTAGCTAATGCGACTGCTTTTGTTGGGGGCAATGCCATTGTAACATTTTCGGCAAATGTCGGGTTTCAAAATTATGTGTCCCTTAAACTATCTTATACATAGTTTCACATTGTCTTTCCCTCCATCTTGAATACCCCTCTTTCACGACACCTTTCTTTCAAAGTAAGTTATACTACTTATTTTATCTTAAATCCCCTATTTGCCCAACCAGATTGGTACCCACTTGAGTTTAACAGGTTTAAGATTTTGTCAAGCATCTCCCTCAATATCCTGTGTATTTTGGACTTCTATCATGGACTGATAAATTTATCTTTCAAATCTGCCGCCAGTTTTGTTTTTAGCATTGACATTGCACAATTTGAGTGTAATGCAGCACAGAGACGCTGTGACTCATCTTCACGTATAGTATTACATGTATCATGTACAGTGTACATTTTGTACACAATCAGCTGTTTGTAAAACTGTCTATCGTTTGTGAGTGGAGTCGAGATTTTCGGGTCAGAATCTAACAAAGTCGCTCGTTAAAATCAACCATATTTCACCTAAAACAGTTCCAGAGACACTGTTCTCTGAACTACCTATCTTCCTTCTCCAAGTTGACATCCTTGGGGAATCCAATTTAATACTTTATAGCGGTTCGCCCACTTTATAATTGGGCGCCGCCATCTTGTCAAAATGGGTTTTGTGGGTTTCGCACCAAGTTGGATTCGTACCTTCTTTATCTCGATTTTTGCTCATTGGAATTTCCTATAACTTCATATTACGATGGTTGAGACATTTGGCCGCATGCTTGACCAAATTTTGTGTATGAAACTCATACGCCATTGTCAAAATTCACATCGTTTGTCACCACTGTCATTTCACCTGTCGACTGGTGTCTGGATCTCGTGGTACGATCACGCATCTGTCCATTTCGTGGAAAGCTTTATAGCCAGAATTTTCCTCGTTAGAATCCGTTATAAGTTTGTACTACGATAGTCATAGCATTTATCTATAGCCTGAACCAGATTTAGCCGTGCAGTCCGAGTACTTTCGTCAAAATTGGCAATATTGTCGACCTCACCGTTTTACTTGTCGTCTGCTATATTCGGCCATTGTGCACGTGCATGAGGCCGCTCGCACTTCCTTTCTCCACTTCTCGGAGAAACGTCATGATTTAAAATTGCCTCGTACGAATTTATTATTACTTTACAAATTGATATTCGAGTATTTGACGAACTTCATCATATCTATAAATATTATTTCGGTTGTGGGAAAGTTGGTGTATTTTGGCGATATTTTCGGGACACCCTCTCGCCTGTTGTCATGGCAAGGCCTGAAACATGGCGCGCCATGCGGGATCTTTTGTTTCACCAATACCGCGCGTAACTTCAAATATCTTAAAAACTACTCGTTGAATTTTCGTCAAATCTCGTTTACTCGATCTTGCATACCATATCTCTCTTGTAATATATTCAATTCCGCGACGGATTAGCCAGTTACTGAATTATTTAGCATCTATTTCGACCTTTAGGTGGTTTTCGTCGTCATTTTGTAAAGGCCAATGGCTGACGTCACGTCGTAGAATTTACCCTCCCGATGTGCGGAAAAGTCTACATATTTTCTTCTGTCGAATCGATTTCGATCAAATTGTATGAGTATTGTGTTTGATACTATGAACATGGCTTGTTTAAGTTTCAGCAATTTTGTACGAGCCGTTTTTGTAATATTAGTAAGTTCGTTCAGCGCAACATGGGAGAAAGCGTCATTGTTGTATCGCTTTACGCATTGACGCCGTATTTGAAATTGTCTCCGGCTGGTGTGCGGAAATGTGTGTAAATATTTATCTAGCGAGGCGATTTTGCCCAAATTCTGGAAATATGTTCTTCTTTATCATCAAGACATATTGTCAAAGTTTAAGTAAAATCCTACGAGCCGTTTTCATAACTTTTGCGGATTAGTCGGTGGGAAAGTCGTAACTCCGTCAATCTTGCTACTGTGAAATGGCTTAGGAGCCGTTTCTCAAAAAACCTTGGGGATCTAACTTCAAACTTTATTAACTTTGGAACCGCTCGTTAGATTTTTCTCTTTTACGGCTAGTGTGTTCCTTACCGGTAAAAGAAACTTTTGTACGAGACGATTTTTGATATTCATTTTCTAACTGTAGTTTTAGAGTGAGTTTTGTCAGAATTTCTTACAAAAATTCCCGTTTCTGCCAAATCGCGACGCGAATCCGCGACGCTGATTGGCTGGGGACTGCGTCATTTTGCTATAAAAGACGTGCTTTTTCCAGTATTATCAGTCTTGATCGTGTGGTCAATCCGACAACATCGACTCAAACCCAGGTACGCACCAAACCTGTCGCGCCTCCCCAGCCGGGGTCCGGCGGCGACCGTAGCCTTTCCATTCCGGCTACCCGGCGTATTCCACCTCCGCCATGGGTTCCAATAGTTCTGATCAGACTCACTCCATCCATACCATGACCACACTATGCTTGCATGTACATTGAGTGTTCAGTCCATTGAACATTTCGCGCGTAATCAGCGCGTGTTACTTAGGCCAGCAGGGCCTGTCGGTCGTCAGCCATGAGCGTAAACTTGTTAGACATAGGCTAGAACTTAGTCAAATTTCATCTCATCGTAAATATAAACATGCCATAAGTGATCATCTGTGAATATTTCGTCGAGGACGTGGATAAGATACTTATCCTATCATTTGAAGTTTAAATAATATGTTATTAGTTATCTTATGACTTTGTCGGCCATTATTTAAAACGAATCCCACATTGTAGCAACGCCTTTTCGATGAGCTGTACGGATCTTTCTCTGAGGTCTGTTTCTGAGGCACATGTCTATTAGTTAGTTTTTAAAAGAACTTCTCCATTTTTAATGATTACGCTGAGTCCGAATATACCTTACCAAGGCCAGCTTCCATGGCGTTTCCGTAACCGACCCAAAGAGCCAGCGACCATGGCGCCCATAGGCTAGTTTCCATAGCAACCAAAGGCCCGCGCCGTACCAGGTTCCTTGCGTAATCATTTATTTAGAGTTCTTTGTCCTGTCATAAACCGTTGGTTGTTACAATCTAAAAATGCCTCAGAGACATATCTTTATTCACAGCTGGGCCTCGGATCAAATCAGTGATAGACATTTTTCAAGTTAAGACTTTCGACTTGACGGAGGTACGTGTGCGTGTAAGGTATTTAAGTAACGTATTCCCAAACCATGACTGAGACGGTCATACCGACCGAGGCCAGCCACTTCGACCCAGGCGTCCCAAGCCGAGGCCAACCTGAGCCTGTTACGTTACCTGCATGCACATTGATTTGCGTTTTGTTGAATGTCTTTTTCCCAACCCCCCAATTGTCGTCCGAAATGCTATAAGGAATAGCAGGAGGCAATTCGCCCTGTCTGGAGACATGGTGTCTTCACGTCACAATCACAACTGGAGACCAGACAAACTGTCCCTCTATAGTTTCTAGTCTATAGTACTTGGTCTCAATAAGTATATTGCGGGTGACGGTGGGAATCCAAACCGCTATGCGGCCGGGACAATCTCCATGTCGTCCAACTGCCAACCACCACATGTCCTAACTCCTCTGGACATACTCACATGGGCCGTCACAACCAGCCAAACCTATTCCCGTCCCCGCATTTACTGATACATTGAGCCAGTTACCTTTATCTACGTCATTAGTTTAGTAATCTAGATCGTGTTGTGACATAAACGCTAAATCTAAGTTGCGAAAATAACCACAATCAAGACAAAACTCGTGGTGTATCAAATGCTAGATTTATATCGTAATATGTCCGGTCCTACCGTCTCGCCAAATCACCACGACGTGACGTCACCCATGACGTCATTGGCTGTGACGACCGTTGCTCTGGAGTCCGCGCAGTCCGTTACCAGGACTGCTTACCAACCAGGACTCTGTGACGTACGCCAAGCTGTGAAGCCGGTCATGATCCGTTAGTTTAGTGTAACCCCCCATCGTCCCGTTTCTAAGAATCGCTACAATTTGGTGACAGCGGTGGGATTCATACAAGACACATACTGCGTGTTGTGGATCTCCTTCAGGGAGAGCTTATGCCTGTCAAACCAATGGCTGTAGTCAAGATGCTGACGAATCAACGTGTGCGGTTGCACGGTGAAGTACATGTCGACCTCTGGCATGTTCATGTCGTCAATGAAGTAGATGAGGCGTTTGGTTCCGGGCGGGCCAAAGTTACGTCCAGCTTTCTTTTCCAACGGTTTCTCAAGGATGCGCTGTAACATCTCGGATGTGGTGTAGAAATTGAATGGAACATTTGCAACCATCCAGTCCTCTGATAAGCTGTTCAGTTTGTCTTGGAGGAGGACAGTCTTGCCCACACCGGCATTACCAACCAACATGCAAGGGCGACGTTTTTCGATCAACATGTCCAGGAAGTATCGTACTCGCATCGTCTCGGAAGTGTGAACCAGAGCAGCCTGCAATGGAAGGTCTGGATCAAGTTCGAACTTGGCAATCCTCTTGGTCCAGGGTTCAAATTTCTTTGACTCCTCGTCAATGAAGTAGTCAAACACTGTGCCCTGGTGCGGGAATTTGATCGTCTTGAACTCAGTGATCCACCACTTTGTGAACTCCACCCTGTAGTCGATCAACTGATCCTGGAACATGGCACCACCGAAGGCCCAGACGCAAGCGAAAGCAAAGTACAGCTCGTACAGCTCCTTCGAGCAGTCAGGAGGGGTGTTTTCTGGTGTCAACAAGCACTCGAGCAGGTTGCACAACATCTGGATCTGACTGACTTCAGCGATTGGTGTGATCTTCTTGAAACGTGTTCGCAGGACATCCAAGCAAGTTGGCACGTACTTGTCGAAGAGGATGGTGAGGTTGGCCCTCTCAGATTGGACTTCCCTAGTATCAATCCAGCTGGTCACGTACGGATTCCAACCCAAATCGGAAGGATTTACATAGAGGATACCAGCTCTGGACACAGTAGCAGGAGTAGCGGTCTTCAAGTGACTGATCTCGAACAGCAGACGCATCATTGGAGTGAGGGCGATACGCTCATTACTGGCCAACGTCAACACTTTGTTGTCGTCCATGACAGTGTTGAGGGACTCGATCCACATAGGATCAATGTCACCATCAAGGACAATCCAGCGAGCTCCTGGTCCGTCCTGGGCACCGATGTTTGCCATGTCCCTCATGATGGTTGAGAAAAGACCATCTTTCCACTCTCTGGTTGATGGATTGATGACACCAAACAATTCATCGTTAGTGACAGCCTTGGGGTTCAGATCGACGGCTGTTGGTTTCACCTTCATGTTCTGGTACGTCCTGATCAAGGACCTCCACACCTGACTTTTACCAGAACCCGCATTTCCAATGACGAAGACGGAGTGACGTACTTCAAACAATTCCTTGAGCTGGACAATCTTGATGATGAAGCTGTCCTCAGGTTGAAGTTTGAGGTCAACCGCTGCTTTTCTGATATCTTTTTCAAAGTCCATGTCCCTCTTCCTCGGTACATCAAGAGCCGGGAACAGGTCGCCGATAAGACCCATGAAGATGGGCAAATCATCTGTGACGATCTTTGGTGTGTTGAAATCACGCAGAGCTCTCATCAAGACTTGGTCCTCTGGACGGCCACGATCACTCCTCTTGAGCGCACCAGCCACGACAAGTACAGACTTGATGGCCCTAAGACCCCAATCGTAATGGTCCTGTTTGGAGAGCAACTCCTTACACAGGGTGTGAGCAGGTTTTCGGAAACAAGAAGATGGCAATGCGACATGCCATAGAAGAACACAGCCGGCCGGTACCCAAGGACAGAATGATCAAAGTGCGCGCGCCAATGAGCCAACCGAAGCCGGAAGCACAGCAGATGGAGGAAGAGATCCTCACCCTGGAGGACATGCACCCGGATGCATCACGTCCCTGCATCGGCGATGTCGGATTCCGGGTTCTCGGTCCAAAAACGCTCCACCGTGTGCGCCGCCAGCCCCTGCCAAGCGGAGTGGTCAGAATCACAGAGGAAACTTGGGAATTTTACTAACCAAGTTTTCTTTTGCCTCTCGTTTCAGAACCAACCATCAATACCGACACTCCCCAAAATGAAAACCATCTACAAACCCGCTTCAAACCCGACGGTCCCTACCATGAGGTCTAAGATAGTAAAACCAACGAGAAGAGGTAAACCGGCCGAGTTGTTCGAGTGTCGTTTCTGCCAAGCTGTATTCACCAACCGGTTAAAGTTTCTGGGCCACAGAGCCGGCTGCCGCAGAGCACCACTACCACCGCCGCCGAAAGATAGCCATGATAAGGAAGAAGAAAAAAGTGACGACTCGTGCGATGATTGGGAGTCTGTATGCTCCGAGGCGGACGAGGTGTCCGTCGCGGCTCCATCATCGCCACCATGCGAGTTAGAAGCCCGCCTCATGAAAGAATGCTTTGGGGATGAGTCCCCGACCCAAACACCCTCAGGAAAGCGAGTGTCGTCGGCCACCAAGCGCCACGGGCCCGCCAACCCAATGAAAACTAAGTCGTCCTCGGAAGGTGAGCCTGACGCCCATGTCAGATTGTTCAAACCCAGCTCCACGAAGGCAGCACGCAGAGCGACAGTGGAGGCCAGATTCCATGAGGCTGCCGAGAAACAAATTAGCAGGGCTGAGGCGTCACGCATTGAACCCCCCGCCAAAGAGACGGATCCCGAGCCAGATTACCCGTTCGAGGACCGCGCCGACTCCAATGAAATGATGATAAGTGCGTTCGACACGCCGACGCAGGACCCATTCCGTGAAGCCATGGCGGACCCGGACTTAGGGAGGTATAGTCCTGCTGCCAGCTCTACCGGCAGCCCGGCAGCAAGCCCCAGCCGGCCAGCAAGCCCCACCGTGACTGTGGACCGATCGGTCGTGGAGAGCCCCGACAGTCCAGTTGGTCTGACCATAAATCAGCTGTCTAACACCCATAGTAGCCCCTGCCGCCTGTCCGGTCCGACTCTGGACACGCCAGACCAGGTTCCACCGTGCCAGCAGATCGATAGTGTTCCACCATGCTCGGCCGAGGTTGGTCCAATTGCTAAACCGCCAAGGCCTGAACTACCGATTGAGGCCTCCGCCACATCCGGAAATCAGCAGCCAGAGGCAACTCGCCTTGAGAAGGTTGTGGTGGTGTCCCCGACCAAGCGGGTGGGCCAAGGAAATCTTAGAACAGACCTGTCCATGCCACAGGACATGGCCGCGTTTAGACCCCCCTGTCCACCTTTTCTGAAACCACGGGTACCGAAGGTGAAGCCAGCAACCAAATACCTACCGAAGAACGTGTTTGACGGAGTCATCCCCAGAAGATACACGAGGAAAGTTACGGAGATCCTGCCTAACGGCACTCAGAAGACGACGGAGGAGTGTTGGGAGTTTCCCATGTAGACGCGTTTTTTTATTGAGAGCTTGACATAATTTTTCACATGTTAAATTCGACTGGGTTCGAATTTTGGTTGGGGGCTGTGTAACATTTTCGGCAAATGTCGGGTTTCAAAATTATGTGTCCCTTAAACTATCTTATACATAGTTTCACATTGTCTTTCCCTCCATCTTGAATACCCCTCTTTCACGACACCTTTCTTTCAAAGTAAGTTATACTACTTATTTTATCTTAAATCCCCTATTTGCCCAACCAGATTGGTACCCACTTGAGTTTAACAGGTTTAAGATTTTGTCAAGCATCTCCCTCAATATCCTGTGTATTTTGGACTTCTATCATGGACTGATAAATTTATCTTTCAAATCTGCCGCCAGTTTTGTTTTTAGCATTGACATTGCACAATTTGAGTGTAATGCAGCACAGAGACGCTGTGACTCATCTTCACGTATAGTATTACATGTATCATGTACAGTGTACATTTTGTACACAATCAGCTGTTTGTAAAACTGTCTATCGTTTGTGAGTGGAGTCGAGATTTTCGGGTCAGAATCTAACAAAGTCGCTCGTTAAAATCAACCATATTTCACCTAAAACAGTTCCAGAGACACTGTTCTCTGAACTACCTATCTTCCTTCTCCAAGTTGACATCCTTGGGGAATCCAATTTAATACTTTATAGCGGTTCGCCCACTTTATAATTGGGCGCCGCCATCTTGTCAAAATGGGTTTTGTGGGTTTCGCACCAAGTTGGATTCGTACCTTCTTTATCTCGATTTTTGCTCATTGGAATTTCCTATAACTTCATATTACGATGGTTGAGACATTTGGCCGCATGCTTGACCAAATTTTGTGTATGAAACTCATACGCCATTGTCAAAATTCACATCGTTTGTCACCACTGTCATTTCACCTGTCGACTGGTGTCTGGATCTCGTGGTACGATCACGCATCTGTCCATTTCGTGGAAAGCTTTATAGCCAGAATTTTCCTCGTTAGAATCCGTTATAAGTTTGTACTACGATAGTCATAGCATTTATCTATAGCCTGAACCAGATTTAGCCGTGCAGTCCGAGTACTTTCGTCAAAATTGGCAATATTGTCGACCTCACCGTTTTACTTGTCGTCTGCTATATTCGGCCATTGTGCACGTGCATGAGGCCGCTCGCACTTCCTTTCTCCACTTCTCGGAGAAACGTCATGATTTAAAATTGCCTCGTACGAATTTATTATTACTTTACAAATTGATATTCGAGTATTTGACGAACTTCATCATATCTATAAATATTATTTCGGTTGTGGGAAAGTTGGTGTATTTTGGCGATATTTTCGGGACACCCTCTCGCCTGTTGTCATGGCAAGGCCTGAAACATGGCGCGCCATGCGGGATCTTTTGTTTCACCAATACCGCGCGTAACTTCAAATATCTTAAAAACTACTCGTTGAATTTTCGTCAAATCTCGTTTACTCGATCTTGCATACCATATCTCTCTTGTAATATATTCAATTCCGCGACGGATTAGCCAGTTACTGAATTATTTAGCATCTATTTCGACCTTTAGGTGGTTTTCGTCGTCATTTTGTAAAGGCCAATGGCTGACGTCACGTCGTAGAATTTACCCTCCCGATGTGCGGAAAAGTCTACATATTTTCTTCTGTCGAATCGATTTCGATCAAATTGTATGAGTATTGTGTTTGATACTATGAACATGGCTTGTTTAAGTTTCAGCAATTTTGTACGAGCCGTTTTTGTAATATTAGTAAGTTCGTTCAGCGCAACATGGGAGAAAGCGTCATTGTTGTATCGCTTTACGCATTGACGCCGTATTTGAAATTGTCTCCGGCTGGTGTGCGGAAATGTGTGTAAATATTTATCTAGCGAGGCGATTTTGCCCAAATTCTGGAAATATGTTCTTCTTTATCATCAAGACATATTGTCAAAGTTTAAGTAAAATCCTACGAGCCGTTTTCATAACTTTTGCGGATTAGTCGGTGGGAAAGTCGTAACTCCGTCAATCTTGCTACTGTGAAATGGCTTAGGAGCCGTTTCTCAAAAAACCTTGGGGATCTAACTTCAAACTTTATTAACTTTGGAACCGCTCGTTAGATTTTTCTCTTTTACGGCTAGTGTGTTCCTTACCGGTAAAAGAAACTTTTGTACGAGACGATTTTTGATATTCATTTTCTAACTGTAGTTTTAGAGTGAGTTTTGTCAGAATTTCTTACAAAAATTCCCGTTTCTGCCAAATCGCGACGCGAATCCGCGACGCTGATTGGCTGGGGACTGCGTCATTTTGCTATAAAAGACGTGCTTTTTCCAGTATTATCAGTCTTGATCGTGTGGTCAATCCGACAACATCGACTCAAACCCAGGTACGCACCAAACCTGTCGCGCCTCCCCAGCCGGGGTCCGGCGGCGACCGTAGCCTTTCCATTCCGGCTACCCGGCGTATTCCACCTCCGCCATGGGTTCCAATAGTTCTGATCAGACTCACTCCATCCATACCATGACCACACTATGCTTGCATGTACATTGAGTGTTCAGTCCATTGAACATTTCGCGCGTAATCAGCGCGTGTTACTTAGGCCAGCAGGGCCTGTCGGTCGTCAGCCATGAGCGTAAACTTGTTAGACATAGGCTAGAACTTAGTCAAATTTCATCTCATCGTAAATATAAACATGCCATAAGTGATCATCTGTGAATATTTCGTCGAGGACGTGGATAAGATACTTATCCTATCATTTGAAGTTTAAATAATATGTTATTAGTTATCTTATGACTTTGTCGGCCATTATTTAAAACGAATCCCACATTGTAGCAACGCCTTTTCGATGAGCTGTACGGATCTTTCTCTGAGGTCTGTTTCTGAGGCACATGTCTATTAGTTAGTTTTTAAAAGAACTTCTCCATTTTTAATGATTACGCTGAGTCCGAATATACCTTACCAAGGCCAGCTTCCATGGCGTTTCCGTAACCGACCCAAAGAGCCAGCGACCATGGCGCCCATAGGCTAGTTTCCATAGCAACCAAAGGCCCGCGCCGTACCAGGTTCCTTGCGTAATCATTTATTTAGAGTTCTTTGTCCTGTCATAAACCGTTGGTTGTTACAATCTAAAAATGCCTCAGAGACATATCTTTATTCACAGCTGGGCCTCGGATCAAATCAGTGATAGACATTTTTCAAGTTAAGACTTTCGACTTGACGGAGGTACGTGTGCGTGTAAGGTATTTAAGTAACGTATTCCCAAACCATGACTGAGACGGTCATACCGACCGAGGCCAGCCACTTCGACCCAGGCGTCCCAAGCCGAGGCCAACCTGAGCCTGTTACGTTACCTGCATGCACATTGATTTGCGTTTTGTTGAATGTCTTTTTCCCAACCCCCCAATTGTCGTCCGAAATGCTATAAGGAATAGCAGGAGGCAATTCGCCCTGTCTGGAGACATGGTGTCTTCACGTCACAATCACAACTGGAGACCAGACAAACTGTCCCTCTATAGTTTCTAGTCTATAGTACTTGGTCTCAATAAGTATATTGCGGGTGACGGTGGGAATCCAAACCGCTATGCGGCCGGGACAATCTCCATGTCGTCCAACTGCCAACCACCACATGTCCTAACTCCTCTGGACATACTCACATGGGCCGTCACAACCAGCCAAACCTATTCCCGTCCCCGCATTTACTGATACATTGAGCCAGTTACCTTTATCTACGTCATTAGTTTAGTAATCTAGATCGTGTTGTGACATAAACGCTAAATCTAAGTTGCGAAAATAACCACAATCAAGACAAAACTCGTGGTGTATCAAATGCTAGATTTATATCGTAATATGTCCGGTCCTACCGTCTCGCCAAATCACCACGACGTGACGTCACCCATGACGTCATTGGCTGTGACGACCGTTGCTCTGGAGTCCGCGCAGTCCGTTACCAGGACTGCTTACCAACCAGGACTCTGTGACGTACGCCAAGCTGTGAAGCCGGTCATGATCCGTTAGTTTAGTGTAACCCCCCATCGTCCCGTTTCTAAGAATCGCTACACCATGTTCCACGCATTTGATGCTAAGAATGCTGCAGAAGAGCGTAAAAGACACGATTTAGCAAGCGAAAAATTACAAAAGGAGTCAGCAACATGGTCGCACAATAGAATTAAACATCTTGATTTCCTTGCAGAACAACGACAGAAAAAACATCAAGCACAATCAGACATTTTAGACATGAAAGATTCTATTCGACAGTATGACAGCATCCATCCTGAACCAACTTTGTCTCATTATTATAAACCTAGTTCTTCTCAGAAAAATTATGAACAAGCCTATATTGCAGCAAGTGTTATTGGATCAGCTGCACTATCAAAATTTTTATATAATAAATGGAGAATGTCATGGAAATTGAAAATCCAGCCTATGAAGAAGATGCTACAGATGACATAAATGAAAATTATGATCAACAAGCAGCGGATAATGATAATATTATGAATGAATTGACTGGAGATGTTCCACAACCCGTTGACAATGATTTAATGGAGAAAATGAGAATCATTGATGCAAAGGATGATTTTACAAGAGATTTTATGGAAAAAAGTCACTTAATTTTTAAGAAGGGGAAGACAATGGAACTATTTCGTAACAGACTGACAATGAATGAAAACGATGAAATATTTTTTCACAAATCAAGCGGGGAGAGCATTAGGCTAACACAAAAATATACTAGAAATCCTTATTCAATCAATTCTCTAACAGGAATAAGTGAACTTATGACATTTTTTACGAAAATTAATGTGGGAGAAACTCCAATACTTGAAAATGTTGAAGAAAAAACAGCTAGAAGACAATTGAATTACGAAGATGGAGCAGGATCTAGTGCAGCGGAAAATATTGAAATGTCTACATTTAAAACCAAGTCAAATGTAGTGCAAGAATCAGATGATATAATAGAAACTCATGTTGATGCTAACATTTCACCTGAAAGAAAAGAAGAGTTAGAAGTACTCATTAATAAATTAGAAAGTAACACTGATGACTCTTGGGAATCTTGGTATTTTAAATCATATGAAAAGAATATGCAAAAAATGAAAGAATTCGTTGATGAAGCTATTCATGAAGCTAGGGAAAAAGCAGGTAATGAATATTCTGTCAATCAGATTAAAAAAGCAAGAGATCAGATGGCTATAGCAAGAACAAGAGAAGCAGCCTTAAAAATACAAGTAGAACATTATGATAAAAAAATGAAAGAGTCTCAAAAAGGACTTGATAATGCAGAACAACAAGGTGATAGAGAAGACATAACATTTTGGAAAAATCAATTTGAGCATAATGATAGGATGTATAAAAATAGTGTTGAATCCTATAAAGAAATGTATAGATCTCAAGTAGCAAAAATAAAGAGCTTATTTTTTAGAGAAGATATGACTTTAGGTGAAAAATTAAGAGAATTATTTAAAGAGAAAGGACTTACGATCGCAAGTATTATTTCAGCAGTTATTTTAACTATTTCTGCGATTGGAGGAACTGTGGCTGCAATATTTAAACCAAAAAAATCAAGTAAACCACCTGGAAAACCTGATAAACCTAGCAAACCTGATGGTCCGAGTAAGCCAGGAATTCCTGGTAAAATTCATGATGGTTTGATCAAATTTAAAAATTGGTTACTTACTTTAGGTGGCTTTGCCTGGAATTTTAGGATCTATTGTGTCTACTATCTTAAAAGCAGCTGCTGGTGTTGTAGGATTTTTAGCAGAACATTTGATTATTATGATCGCTGTCACTATTTTAGTTATTGTTCAAGTATTATCAACCAATATAGGAAGTATTAAACAAAAAGCACATAAAATTTCTTCTAAAATAAATGAACGTTAGATTTCATGATGTATTAAGGATTCTACTTCCAGTGAGTATTCAGTCGTATGAAACTGTACAGGTTGAAAAGGCTATTATTCCTATGACTTACTATAATTTTTCAAGGGAATTACATAATCACTATTTACGATTTGCGACTGTTGTTGATGGGGCCTATACAAATCAAGACTTGATCACTATTCCCAACGGATTTTATACACCAGTTACCTACAATAAAGCAGTACAGGAAGCGTTGAGTGAAAAAGGACATGCTGATAAATTTGAGTTAACTTATTTACCCAGTGAAGGTAAAATTAAAATTAAAGTCGAGCCACCATTTGCTGTAGTTCTCCATAAAGAACTAGGTGAAATATTTGGAATGACTTTTGAAGACAATACCTTTATAAGATCAGAAATTACTGGTAATAAACCTTGTAAACTCCTACCCTATCATGAGTATAGAATTTCTTGTAGTATTGTTGATACACATAAAAATTTAGTGAATGGAAAGCGCAGTGATCTTATTACTTCATTTGTTCCCAAAGGTAAATATTATGGAGATATTCATGAATATACCTCCCTTCAAAAAGTAATAATCGCAAAGCACGATCATACTAGTATTGAACTACAGGTCAAGGATCAGAATGATGACCCTATTGAATTTTTAACTCCAGTTTCAATTGATTTACGATTAGAATAAATGGATGATGCTGAACAATTTAGACTTGAAAAAATTAAAGAAAAAATTACTGAATTAGAGCTGAATATTGAAAAAAGAAAAAAATTACATAAAAATTATAAAAAAGCTAGTCAAATCTTACACGGTTGTGAAATTGGTATGTATATTACCAGTGTCACAGTCGCATCAATTGGAGCTGCGACAGTGATTGGAAATGTCATCAGTATTACAATTTCCGCTATCTGTACACTCCTAGGATTGGTTGGAAAAATTGTAGTTCCTAAATTAAGGAAAAAGGAGAAAAAACATTTAGATATTTTAATTAAGAAAAAAGCATGCTTACGGAGTGTCGATAATTTACTTTCCAGATTCATGGATAATGGCACTATTTCTGCGAGTGAATTTGAGCTCATCCTAGAATCCGAAATGACATGACTTTCATCTGAGATAATCAGTTTGGGCTAAATTTAAGCTTACGAGCTTAATGAGTAGCGAGTCAAACAAAAGTAGTGTGGGGTGAGTAAATTTATAAGCTTACGAGCATAGCGAGTAGGCTTTTTAGCTTATAAATTTACATCAGTCAGATTTACAACTCCATCTTTGTAATATCTTAAGTCTATTATAGAAACATCGAGCCATGGATTATAACAAACATGTCCATAAATGTGATTTTTAATCAACTTTCTTTTGTGCTCCATTAGACAAGTGTAATTCATTGGAAAGTCTGTGACATTCACAAGCGGAGCGAGAGTATTTCGAGGTACAAAATTAATTCCTGTCAAAATGACATTTCCAGTCATTGACAAGCATAGTACGCCAATGAGAGCTTTCACAGTTTTGTTCATTTATTTATAATTTATTTTCTTTAAATATAGGATGAGTAGAAAATTAGTCCAAAAGATTAAATCCATAGAATTTCTTACCTTGTTTTGTTTCCTTGACTCCTGTGAATCTTATATAATTGTGATCACGATTTATTTTTTGCTTGATGACACTCGTCGCCCACACGGTGACTTCTTTCGATTCTGAGTCAACAAGTTCAAGCAGTGTTGATTCGCCTATCTTTGTACTTATATTTCTGAATGAGTTAATTCTATACCATGTGTTCACTGGAAGATCTTTAAATTTTAGATAATCTGTTGACTCTGTGACTCTTGATTCAAGTTCTTCGTTTGACGGAAAGTTCATTTTATTTACAAGAAAATAATTTATGTTAAGTAGACGTTTTGTTATTTTTGAAATTTTTGAAAATTTTGAAATTTTTGAAATTTTGAAATTTTTGAAAATTTGAAATTTTTGATAATTTCAAAATTTTTGAAAATTTTGGATGATTTGGATGATTTAGTGACTTGACTGAAGTTTGACTGGAAACTATTTAGACTAGGATTTGACTGAGATAAGTTTTGAAACGTGTTGACTGGGATTTGACTTGGAGATTTTGACTGGGATTTGACTCTGAGTTAGAATACCCATTATTACACTACTAGTATGATATTCGTCCGCCCTGCCACCTGTTGGTATTCGGTGTGACTATTAATGCAAATAGATAGTGCTGTTTGTGCACTGACGTTACGCTTTTCAAAAGGACACAAGTACCCAAAACTAGCCATGCCACCTGTGCATATTTGATGTTACCTCGATATTCTAAGAGCGGTTTCGTCTGCCGCCACCTGCTGATCCGGACCATGATTAATAATGTGAACAAACTGATAGGGAAACACAGTAGCAACCCCAACTGTAAGGCAAATGTTTGTCTACAAACAGATGTATTAAAATGATGTACAAAAAGATGACTGGTGTATAAAAAGCTCACTTATTTGGTGTTAGGCAAACTCGACAGTATCGCGGAATCACTTAGGAGTTGAATAAATTAACACACATATTAGAAGCATACCATGTTTTATTCACTCTCTACTTTACTATGCTATGGTATATGCTAACAGGAACATTAAACTAAACTAACGATTTTCAAAGGCGCGTTTCCCTAGGACTAAAACATTGGCATGTCTAGCCTTATCATATGACTGGCCATGAACCATTGTACAATTTAAGCTTCTATGCCGGAGAGGATGTTAAGACATCGTTTGACCTAAATTAACAGAGCAGCTGAAATGTTCAAACAGGGTGCCTAGACTGGATTGTTATTTGTTCCATCAAACACAGTTTAGTGATGATCAAAATGCAGAGTTTTTCGATCTATTTAAATGCCCTGCAGTAAAGGTTTTCTTCCTCAGGAGTTATGCAGTGAATTCACACACGGAAAACGACAAATCAAATGTAATACTGTGGTGAGCACTGTCAGACAATTCCAGCTGGTGGGTTGAATTTAGTTTGAGATGATCTCGAAGCTTTTGTATAATAGTGTTGATGTGCTACATTATTTCGCTTGGAAATCGTACGCATATAATATCCTTGTAGTTGTCGTCCATCAGTTGCAATTGAAACTCCACACGAATCTGAAACGAGAAAGATCCAATCAATATCAATTCAGCGGCCTTTAGAAATATGTGGTTGTGGTGGTGGGGGGGGGGGGGGGGGGTTGCGGGCACTTTTCTAACACCTTAACAGTATATCAATTCATTGGAACTAAATCTTAATTATGCAAAACCCAAAACTGTAGCAGCGTCAATCATATCGTTCTACCGAGTCAAATAACGATTAGAGATATTGTTATAAACCTGAATATTTTCGCGCTTAATTTATTTTCGCATTTCGCGATGAAATCGACCATTGCAACGCATCAGATAGTCAGTTTTATTGATATCAGCATGTCTTATTAATAAAATGTAATGCTTTGAAATTGCTAACGGACACCGGTCACACCAGCACAGATACTGATGTTGTTGAGCCCTTCGGAGTTGGACAAGGCTTACACTGATGGGTGCTGGACTAGCTCTTGAATGTGGGGACTAACGAGAGTAGAGACCACCGTTGATTGGATCAAGTGAATGATCGGAGAAGATTAAATCGAAGTCTGTTATCTCTTTGAAAACTCTGCTGCACATACCATATAGGTGATACAAGGAGTCCACATTTGTTGAGTCGCCTCTGGTGTTGGCTGGAGGGACACGCCGTTAAAATGGCCGACTAGTTGGATTGCATGTGATCAGCCACCTCGATTGTCATTGGCCAGCATCGATTCGCTGGTCCATCAGACCTCAAGGAGGTGGCGACCCTAGACTTCCAAAAAGTCATCGTTCCACAACGTGTCCCTTTTCATAACTGTTAATCTGCACCCTCGTGATATCGACCGTCATGCTACAATTTACCTTTTTCAATTACAATTTACATTTTTCAATTTAGGTAACTTCATTTTGGGATACAAGTTTTCAATACTAATTCGTGAATGTACATAAAATAATTTCAAAACTGCCATGCTAGCTGTGTGCAAACAAATGATAGTGGTTTAGTATGCTTTTTTTAGAACTTTGAATTTATTTGAAAATGATTCAGATATACTTTATGTCGCTATGCCCTGATGTTTTTGTCAGATGCTTAAAAACTTACAGCTGAATACTCCTGAAGTATGTCAAAGGATGTCTTAAAGGTGTATCTTGCTCCTTTCGACATTGGACATGTAACTCCTTGTGTGCATGCGTCCTTATTAGGAAGCTTGAAAGGTACCCAGACGACCACATCTCCCTTCATTATTCCAGTAGCAGTCTTGCTCTGGCTGTCTGGAAATGAATATTAAAAACAATAAAACCGCTGTAGAACATGCGACAAGTTGAAACTGGCAACACTCGTTTTAAGGTCCATCGTAGCCATCATCATTGCGTGACACAATTCGATATAAACGCATGTACAGTCTTGCTCAAATCAATATCAACACCTATTTTTAAAGATTCTACCAAAAAATCGCGTCGTCATCGCGAATAGCACCAATACATAAAAAGGGTGGTGCCAAGAAACCACCCATCGCAGTCGAGGCAAATAGCCGGTGAATTTCTTGATGATGGCGTTTCTACTATACTTACACGAAGTGAACACAACCGTTAGAGTTGCTTTTTTTCCTCGCACAAGAAACCCTTGGCGGCCGCCGGGTGTTGCGATGTCTACTGATTCAACCTTACCAGCCTTTGACCCTGAAAATAAACAAGGGAAGGTTTTTGTTAATGTCAATTGATTTCAGGAAGATGTTACGTTATTGCAATAATTCCTACGCAACGTTATCCAAATTGATTACGTGTATGGGTTAAAGAATCGCAATATACTGCAATCAAGCTAAAAATCATCACTCTACATCACACCTAGAGTATTAGAAATATACTGGCAGACACCATGGCGCCTGTACAAAAGCTAGGTGTAACAGGCCTATGCAAAACAGACGCATCAAAACCGGCTTAATGGCGTCCTCAGAGTAGGCCTATATCATAATCAAAAAGGGAGATAAAAAGTAGGGAGACGACAAAATCCGTGTTTTTGTAATTGTATGCCGAATTATTGGCACTTTTTGCGCTTATTTTTACCATAATTGCCTAAGTTGTGGAGATTATTGCACGGGCTGTGTTGTGTAGCATGTACACCAGAATAGTAAGATGTGGCTTAAAGTGTTCTATAAAGTGACTTAAAATGCAAAAATATACGGCAGACTGTCCGCTATGGTTACAACCTTGCACTGAAGGCCTATGTACAGACATGGGCATAGGCCCACAAATGTGTATGCTAGTTCCAGGAATTAACAGCCAACATGGCAAGAAACAGATATGAACAGCTTGGTGAAATGACATTATATTCATATCACAGGAAGTGTTTCATAAAGTGACTTAAAATGCAGTTATAGGAGACATACTGTCCGCTTTGGTTACACGTGGACACGTACAGTTATGACTGTCCGCTAAGTGCATACTGTAACCATAGCGGACAGTCACACAGGTGCACAGAGGATTCCAAACTCGTTCCTTTCAAATCCTCATGAGTATGGATTGGCCATACGCACCACCATTAAAGGTTAGAAACAATTAAAAGTCCTTCAAAATGAAGTGAATGCCGATTCAAAACCTCAGAGGCTGTTCTCTTGAAAGCAAACAACCGACTCCCACCATTGAAATTCCTTTTAGATTTCAAGTTCTAGCCAAAATGGTGGTGCCTATGGTCAACCCTTCGGCCCATTGGAAAAGTTTGCCCTAGCAATGACCCTTATTCACGCATTGATAAGGTTTTCGGCAGAGAACAATCAGCTGGTTGGCTTCCTTGCTAGCAAAAAATGCTTTTGTTTCTCATATTGGGAAGATTTATGGACATGAAAGACTGTTTCATTTATTCAATATTTGTTACCGACCCCAAATACATCTTTGATATAAGTAAGGAAGCAACATTCTTCATTTTATTTCATGTTTTAGCTTTCGGACTTGTAAAAATTGCAGCAAAATTCACCCAGTATGTCTTTGCCTATTAAAACAAACGTGTTCTTCCTTATGGGTTGACCGTAAGCACCACGTGTTCTTGCTTGAACTTGAAACCCTAAAGCAGATAGAACTCATTTAAAATGAAGAGATTGCTAATTTCATGGGTCGGAGACTGTTCTTTGTCTTCCAGCGACCAGCCTCCCACATCTTAAATGTGCATTCACTTCACTTTGAAGGAGCTTTTATTGCTTCATGATTTCAACTTCTAGCAATAATGTCGGATCCTATGGTCAACCCTCAAAATAAGTGTGAAGGATTTTTACTCACCGCAGTCCATGAATGGCGTTGACATGCCGGAATCAAACGCCACGAGGGCAAGGAGAACGGGGATTAGCGCTTTCATGGTGTGGAATTAAACGAAGGAGACCAATAGAAGTCTTTCTGACCGCTTGAATGACGAGTTAGTTCAAAGCTAGGCTTTATACATCCTCATATGATGTAATATATGATAAGCGTGGCGTTTGGAGCACCTTGGTTGGCCATTATTTCAATACCATTAATATGGAGGAGAAAGGTTGCGTAATTGCATTGCCAATGAGTATGTTCAGTTGGCAGGTGCATGGCGAACATCATGATTATTATACTCTGGATCTACTTACGTAAGACTGGGCTGGGAGTAGAAAGTCGTCCTGGAAAATGCGTTCAGCCCTGTATTGTTCTGACGGATCATGGTTAAGAATTGGACACTAAATGTATCTTTTGAAATCTAAACTTGCATCATGCAAACTTGCCCCACTATGCAGGATATCCTTTCCTGTGACATAAGGGCTAAACATTACATGGCAAGATTAACAAGGTTCCAAATGTACCAAGCATGATGCTACAGTTATCAACTTATCATGTGATAAACAATAGCTGATACAGTAGATATTCAATAATCCTTCATTATTTTGGGCATTACCAGAAATGCGTTCATTGATGATACTTGTAAAGAAGGACCCTGCCCATCCATGAGGTTTTCTGCAGGGTAGGGACAAGAGATTATAATCATTTTTAGATGCGTATTTATGTTATCCATGTCTGATATAAAGAGGGTTCAATGTTCCCTAGGTCCTATTCGTAATATTCAAGGCATTCCCCTGATTCTATGTTCTCCCTTCCTGAGCGTCAGGGCATTTCACTCTACCAGCTGCGAAGGGAGCTTACGACTGACCCTGGTTATCTACAGGGTGGCCCAGAATTATTTTCCCCGTTACACAATAGAATTCCATTGTGTACCAATTATGTGAGGAAAAATAATTCTGGGCCACCCTGTAGATGATGATGTTCCCCGATCGAGTCCGATATTGACCCCGCTGTGTTTTTTTGGTCTGAAAAAACTTCTTTTTGTCACGAGTGACTGACATACGTATACCATCAGGTATTTAATTTCCGATTGAACACAGCTCGGAGGGTTAAAATCACTTTCATTGTGTTATGTACTTAAACATTTGAATACTGTTGGTGCAGCCTGTATGCGCGAAGTTCGCCTAATTGATATTGATAACAATTCAGGAACGTATTATGTATAACCTGGACTGAATACATTACGCCAGAGCTGTAGTTGACAGACGCATGCAGAAAAAAACTTATCTTCGCTCACTACTCTAATTAAGCTGCCGTTTTTAAAGCAAAGCAAAATTATTTTTTTCACGAAATTTTATCAGTGTGATCTTCCGAACACCAAACGTGGCGTCAGGAGAGCTGAACATGATTTTAAAACTTCTGACGACATAAATTTAGTAGGAGCAAGTGTTCCTTGTCTCAAGTTGCTTCAGGACAATTGCTTCAGATACTTAAAGAAATGGTGCTTCGTTTCCGGAATCATGAGACCTAAAGGTAATGACTTCTGGGAATGCACATTGAATCAACCTCCGTCTTTACGGTGTTATACTATTGCTGTTACTAACGGTTTAGTAACCTTGGTGCTAACTTTAGACATGTGGATAAAGATTAGAGGTCTAGAATGGGACGGTGGGGTGGGGGTGTGGGGGGGGGGTGATTACAGTGATGCATAAACCGTTTAGCAATATACACGGAAGAGCTGCCTCCAACAATAATCGTTCGATTTCTCGCGTTGTTCAGCATTCAACAAAACCGATATCATGTTCCGTATCACCGAAACAGAATACAACATCGATATTATGAAACAATTTCTCCAGTTGCAAGGTTGATATTTGTTTTCAAAGGTACGCATCTATTGTGATTGAATTGAAACTTTTTGAATAGGTTTGCAGAAATATATATGTTCTCTATTCACACTGTTGTCATTACGTGTTCCATTGACTGATAGGTTGACGAAGAGCGTTATGCTAAGTTTCTATCCATATTCGCTGGTTCTCTGCAGTGGTAGTCCGATTGCTAAAAGGAGTTCGAGTTCACCATCATGGAGATGTTTACGTTGATCAATATCATGAGATAAAGGAGGATATTGTCAATTAATTTCAGCTGATGCACAGACAGTCTCATTGGGTTCGGATGTGAGAAAGTTACAGAGAGTTTTGTTCGAACTGTCCAACAGGAATTGGAAATTTGCCAACCCAATGAAAAACGAATAGACGGCTAAGAGAACTTCGTTAGGTGTTAGTGTTGGAACAAAGTTTAATATCTGGCAAATAATGATGCCTTGTTTTCCATGATAATCAATACATTGATGAAATCATTTCCTTTGGGTTTTGTTTTCTTCAATCGCTCCAGTTTGTCGGCAATATATAAGCCTAAACAGAAATGCTTACCGGACGCCGCATGAAAGTTGGGTATTTCAAGCAACATTGAAAAACCAGTTTGAATAAGTCAGGTCTTTCTCATTTCATTCACCAAATAAATCTGGATCATGACGTCACCTCGACAAGGCAGTGATACGCAGCATCAACCAGAAGATTAGTTTACCAATCTTGACATGAACCGAGAGATTCTTCATCCAGAGAGCCACCTGTCAAAATGCCTGATGGAAACTACAGCCAAAGCTAGTAGCAATTTTACTATAAAATTGTGATGATTTGCTCGTAGATTTTAAGGTAAAAACATCTACGATGGTGACAACTGGCGAGGCCACTTTTTTCAGCACATCCATAAAGCGTGGACTATGTTTGTATCCCACATATCGCTTGATTTGTTTCTATAATTTGGTGTTATTCGCCGTTTATACACAACAGAGTGTTACGCATGCAGCATTAACAACCAGAAAATTGGTCTATCGTGTAACCAAGAGCTTCTTTATCCAGGGGTGCCAACTGGTGAACTAGATGTTATAAAAGTTAATATTTCATGCACGTAGATTTGACGGTTAAAACCAGCTGCGATGGCGACAACTAACGAGGCCATTCCTTTCACCATATCCAGAGAGAATGGATCATGTTTGTATCCAATATATCCCTTGATTGGTTTCTATGGTTTGGCGGTTTTCACCGTTAATGTACCATTAACATTAATCATGGCAGTAATTGGCTTTCCAGCAAATATACTTGCTATTATTGGTATAGGATATGAGCGGCCATACACATCAACTTCAGTGCTGCTACAAGGTTTAGCAGTAACCGATAGTTTAGTCTTGATTTCGCAAGTATTTGGTGAATCAATGCAGGCCCTGTATAACTATACGGGGTTTTGGTTCGAGTATATTTTGTTGCATGCGCACGCATACAGTTATGTCCGCACAATGATTTTCTTTTCAAAGACTTCATCCATCTATATCACTATTTGTGTTGCCACTGAGCGATTCATTGCAGTCTGCAGGCCACTGTTGGCGGCAGCTTTATGCACTAAGATGAATGCCTACATTTCGCTATCCGCAATCTGTTTTGGCGCCTTCTTGTATCGAATACCCCTGTTCCTCTCGTACGAGGTGACATTTCGTTACGACCCTTGCTCACGTATGATCCTACCCTGGTGGAAGTACACAGCATTGTACTATAACTATTACTTTCACATCACCTACATTAGAGTCATTCATATCATTATTAATTCATTGATACCAATAACGAGCCTTATAATCTTCACTCGCTTGATATCATTGAGCCTAAATCAGGCGACTACTAGACATCTCACCAAGAAAGACGCAGAGCGAGCCAAACTGATTAAGATGGTTACGCATAGAGTGGTCACAGTGGTGGTGATATTTATAATTCTAGAACTCCCGGGCGGGCTTTCCCAAGTACTTGGATTAATTCAATCATATTCAGGTCTCGATATCGACTTTGGTGCCTATTTGGGCGTTCTCGATATTTCCTATTTTTTGAGCAATTTGAACAGTTTTGTTAATTTCTTCATCTACTGTGCATTGGGACGACGGTTTAGACAAGCCTTGGGAAAGGTATTCAAATGTAACCAAAACTGATATTTGGTTTGGGAGTAGAATATCAGAAAACAAATGCTTTTCTCTCACAATTTCGCCCTAGCATGTGGTATCTGGACAAAAGAATATTATATACCATTATCAATTACAATTTCCCGCCATTAGAAAAATAAAACGTCATAACATATTCTCTGTGAAACGACACGGTTCCTCAATGATATATATGTACGTCATGGTCACTGTGAAGTGCCACGGCCTCTCCTTGTAATATGTTAGCGTCTCTGTGTTGCGACGCGGCCCCTCATTGAAATATGGCAGGATCACTGTGAAGCAACACGGCTCCTCTGTATCGTATCAGGTTGTCACAGTGGTATTGATTTTACATCTCCAAGGCGAAACGTCACAAATATGGGGACTAATTCCATCATATTCAAGTCTCGATATAGACTATGCCAATTTTGGTATTCTCAATGTTTCATACTTTTGAGCAATTTAAACAGCTTTGTAATTTTTTTCAACTACTCTGCAACTGGCCGTCAATTTAGACAGGCATTGGAGAAGGTGTTTTAATGCAATCAAAAATAAAATGTGGCAGTGAAATGTCCGTAAATACCCCCTAGCTCACATCATTAGACCTATATAACTGCCGGAGTCAAAGTACGTTGATAAATTAGAAGAGAATAACAGAGTTCAATAAGTGGCATAATTGAAGTGTAAAATTGCTTGTTAGCTAGACTTGATAGATTTGTTGAGAACATCATCAGGCGACTGCGAATGTATAATGGGGGATATGATCACAGCGATGTATGAACCGGTTAGCAATATTCACAAGAACTGCATCTCACAGTAAACTTAAACATTAAACCGATTTCTTCCATTGTTCAGCATTCAACAAAATTCCGTTTTCACCAAAATCGAAAACAACACCGATATCATGAAGTAATTTCTCCAGTTGCAAGGTGGATATTTGTTTACAAAGGTACGCATCTTGTGGGATTGAATCGAAACTTTTTGGGTAGGTTTACAGAAATATACTTTATATTCTCTATTCGCACTCTTCCATTACATGTTCCATTGGCTGATTGGTTTACGAAGAGCGTTATGCTGCGTTTCTATCCATATTCGCTGGTTCTCTGCAGTGGTAGTCCGATTGCTAAAAGGAGTTAGAGTTCACCATCATGGAAGTGTTTACGTCGATCAATATCATAAGTTAAAGGAGGATATTGTCAAGTAATTTCAGATGATGCACAGACAGTCTCATTTGGACAGGATGTGAGAAATTTACAAAGATTTTTGTTCGAATTGTCCAACAGGAATTGGAAATTGGCCAACTTAATGAAAAACGAATAGGCGGCTAAGAGAACTTCGTTAGGTGTTAGTGTTGGAACAAAGTTTAATATCTGGCAAATAATGATGCCTTTTTTTCGATGATAATCAATACATTGATGAAATCATTTCCTTCGGGTTTTCTTTTATTTTATCGCTCCAGTTAGTCGGCGATATTCAAGCCAAAACACAAATGTTTACCGGACGCCGCATGAAAGTTGGGTATTTCATGCAACATGGAAAAACCAGTTTGAATAAGTCAGGTCTTTCTCATTTCATTCACCAAATAAATCTAGATCATGACGTCACCTCGACAAGGCAGTGATACGCAGCATTGACCAGAAGATTAGTTTACCAATCTTGACATGAACCGAGAGCTTCTTTATCCAGAGAGCCACCTGTCAAAATGCCTGATGGAAACAGCCAAAGCTAGTAGCAATTTTTCTATAAAAATGTGATGATTTGCTCGTAGATTTTAAGGTAAAAAACATCTACGATGATGACAACTGGCGAGGCCACTTTTTTCAGCACATCCATGAAGCGTGGACTATGTTTGTATCCCACACATCTCTTGATTTGGTTCTATAATTTGGTGTTATTCGCCGTTTACACACATCGGGGTAATACGCATGTCGCAGTAACGACTAGAAAATTGGTCTATCGTGTAACCAAGAGCTTCTTTATCCAGGGGTGCCAACTGGTGAACTAGATGTTATAAAAATTAATATTTCATGCTCGTAGATTTGACGGTTAAAACCAGCTGCGATGGCGACAACTAACGAGGCCATTCCTTTCACCATATCCAGAGAGAATGGTACATGTTTGTATCCAATATATCCCTTGATTGGTTTCTATGGTTTGGCGGTTTTCACCGTTAATGTACCATTAACATTAATCATGGCAGTAATTGGCTTTCCAGCAAATATACTTGCAATTATTGGTGTAGGATATGAGCGGCCATACACATCAACGTCGCTGCTGCTACAAGGTTTAGCCGTTGCTGACAGTCTGGTCTTGGTTTCGGTAGTATTTGGCAAATCATTACAAGACTTGTACAACTACACGGGTTTTTGGTTCGAGTATATTTTGTTTCATGCGCACGCATACAGTTATCTCCGCACAATGATTTTCTTTTCAAAGACTACATCCATTTATATCACCATTTGTGTTGCCACCGAGCGATTCATTGCTGTCTGCAGGCCTCTGTGGGCGGCAGCTATATGCACAAAAAGGAACGCCTACATTTCTCTATTCGCGATCTGTTTTGGGGCGTTCTTGTATAGAATCCCCCTGTTCCTCTCATATGGAGTCGAATTCCATTACGACCCTTGCTCGCGTATGATCTTGCCTTGGTGGCATAATACTGACTTGTACTTTGACTATTATTTATTTACCATATACATAGTAAGCCTTCATATCCTTATCAATTCATTGATACCGATAATTAGTCTCACAATCCTCACCGGCTTGATATTATCTACCCTCAAGCAGGCGACTACTTCTCATCTCACCAAGAATGACGTACAGCGAGACAAACAAATGAGGTTGGTTACGTATCGGGTGGTGACCGTGGTGGTTATATTTATAACACTGGAGATGCCAGGCGGGCTTTCAGCACTGCTTGGAGCAATTCAATCATACTCAAGTCTCGATTTAGACTTTGATATCTATTCGGGTGTTCGCAATATTTCATACTTTCTGAGCAATTTAAACAGTTTTGTTAATTTCTTCATTTACTGTTCAACAGGCCAACGGTTCAGACAAGCCCTGCGGAAGGTATTTCAGTGTCGCCGAAGTTGATATTGCAATGATGACACGAATTCCCGATCTTCTTGTGAAATCTAGAGGGTGGCTCTTGTTTCTGCCTACAAAAAAGAAGCAAGAAGCGACTACATCGCCCTGTGGCAGTGGTTGAAACAAGCTGATTTTGATCATGAGTCATATGAAACCCTTTGTTTTTATTAATGTCGAAAAAATAAAGCATTCACCTCACTCTCCGGGCCCATCTTAAAGGAGTTGCCGGTTTTCTACTTCAATATGTTTGTTTTTCCCCAGTTTTATTAATATCTATTTTTTCTGAAAGTGTTCGAAGTTTTTTTCTGATTGAGTTTCAAATCGTACAGTATAACTCATTGTTCGTTATTCGTTATTAGTAGCGCGGGAAGCGTCTTCCAGCTGCCCGAGTGCCCCGAGGTCGACTTTCAGCTTCGTCCCCGTCATTGCATCTACGCATTTCATCATATAGGAATGCGATTTATTTCTACACACCTGACGACGCCGATTGGTTACCCATATTTTCGGCACTTATTCATAATTCATTCATGAGAATGACGTAATGGGAATTTCCTCCCTTTGTAAACCATGTCTCTCATGTCTCAGTGTACGCAGGCCGAGATGCAACAGGCGAACGAGGTTTACAATGATGATAAACACCAGGTGCCTTGTTCACAGGAACTTTACCCAGAGTTTCACTGAATGACTTACCTTTTCTGGCTTGGTTCATTTGTTTTACGCGCGATTTGTCACGTTGTTAGTTTCTTGTTTTTCTGCCGGTGAAGACAATTACGGCACGTGCTAATTTATACGCAAACAATGGACCCAGTCAAAGTCTGGGACAAGGGTGTGGTCAAGGGCGTGGTTAAGCGTAGTCAGACACGTTAAGACACATCGAGTGAAGTTCTGAGTAGAAACCATGTTTTTTAGTGTGTGGACAGACTTGGTTTCGCCAGTATTTGTTGAATCGATGCCGGTCCTGTGCGACTACACGGGTTTTTGGTTCGAGTATACTTGGTTTCATACGCACGCATACAGTTATCTCCGCACACTGATTTTCTTCTTAAAGTCTGCATCCATCTGTGTCACTGTTTGTGTTGCCACAGAGCGATTCATTGCTGTCTGCAGGTCACTGTGGGCGGAAGCTTTTATGCACAAAAAGGAACGCCTACATTTCACTATTCGCGATCTGTTTCGGGGCGTTTTTGTGAAGAATCCCCCTATACACACAAGAACTGCTTCCAACTGTAAATATTAAATACCGGTATCATGATCCGTATCACCGAAACAGAATACAACATCGATATTATAAAACAATTTCTCAAGTTGCGAGGTGGATATTTCTTTTCAAAGGTACGCATCTAGTGTGATTGACTAGAAACACGTTTAAGAGGTTTGCAGAAATATATAATCTCTATTCACACTGTTCTCATTACGTGTCCCATTGACTGATAGGTTGACGAAGAGGGTTATGCTGCGTTTCTATCCATATTCGGTGGTTCTCTGCAGTGGTATTCCCATAGCTAAAAGGAGTTCGAGTTCACCATCATGGAGGTGTTTACGTCGATCATTATCATAAGATAAAGGAGGACATGGTCAAGTTGTTTCAGGTGATGCAATGACCGTCTCATTGGGACAGGATGTGTGAAATTTATTGCCGCACAGGAATCGGAAATTGGTCAACCATGAATGAAAAATAAATAGACGGCTGAGAGAACTTTGTTAAGTGTTAATGTTGGTAGGAGGTTTAATATTTGGCAAATAATGATGCCTTGTTTTCGATGATAATCAATACATTGATGAAATCATTTCCTTGGGGTTTTCATTTATTTAATCGCTCCAGTTTGTCGGCGATATATAAGCCAAAACACAAATGTTAACCGAACGCCGCAAGTTGGGTATTTCATGCAACATTGAAAAACCAGTTTGAATAAGTCAGGTCTTTCTCATTCCATTCACCAAATAAATCTGGACGCAAGGGCCCAACGCGCCGCGTAGCGGCAAAAAAGCGAAGCTGGCGAAACATTTATAACGGGTCACCGTCACTTTATATTGGACTTATAGCGCATTTACGGGGTTGCAACTATTTTGCTTTATAGTGTCACCAGGAAAGAAAAGCATGCGACCTAACGCCGATCTATTTGTATAAAGTGATAATTGGAAGGTATATAGTAGGAAATATCAATAAAATAATCATTCCATGTCGTCTTTTGAGGGCATTTTTGATTGTAAAAAATATATGTGTACGTCACCGTAGTCTCTGCAATGATAATTTTATCAGAGCAGTCTCGCGCAAGTAGAAGTTCTTTACCTATTAGGTCTTCACTTATTAGTCTCAACGTCTGGCGCAAAGCCAGACGTTTTCCATTACGATTTCACTACGATGTTTGACAAGAAGGAGCAGTGCGCGAGATATGCTAATGAGCAGACTTCCCTCGCTTGAGTTTCTGAAGAATGTTCCATATCGCGCTAAGCTCATCACTGCTGATTATGACAGGCGTGCAACGGTAGGTATCTGCTCCCCAACTTCCACCCTAATACGGTACAATAAGTTACCATTTGATGGGAATGGGACAATGCCCTCACTGTGTATGGAGTCATAGGGATAAGAAGACATTATTCATTAGTGTTGGTACAAGTGATTTTGCCCAAAAAGCATGCGCAATCAAAAAACAAAATATGCAAGGTATCACGTACATGGCCATGACGACGTGCAGAAAGTGCACTGGCCAGTGCATACCCTATGGCTATGTACTAGTAAACATGGTAGGCCTAAACATGAACAACATCATTATTCATCGGCAGTTCATTTTACTCCGAGCTTTTCCTGAAACATATAGCCATGATGATTAGGCCTACCATGTACCATGACCAATAACAGCACTAGATCATGTGGATGTCAACAAGTTCACATGAACCGTATAATCCCGCATAGCGCATGTGGGGCATGCGTCTAAACCAAAGCCCCAAAATCACTTGTTTTGGTCTATTTCAGTTTCACTTGTGTTTCCCCCGTCTCCCAGTCCATAATACATTTACAGTTTACAATCCCCGATCATGGCCCAACAAAAGGTCATCGGTTGACTAAAGGAACACAACTGTTCAATGGATTTATAGTTGAATGCGATCAAACTACGTCTTTTCAATCGTGGATTGTAAATTTAACCCCATGGGCCTAGGGAAGGCCCTATAACAATACTTTCGACACAGTTATTATCTCCGCTGCCTCCACCATGTTACACACAGTGCTCACTGCTGATTCTAAAATGCGCCACCTAGTCAAAACAGGACATATGTTCTTCTAGGAATAGATCTCTTTCCAATATTTCGTCATTCCACTATCATCATCACCTCATCATACTTTCATTGACATTACAGGCACACATCCACAGAGCACTCTTCAAATCATCTACACAGTGGTTATCCAACTAGGATTATAAAGGTAATTTCTTAGCCCCGCACAGTGGGTTTCAGTCTTGATAAAGGGGCACTATTGCTAGCAGCTAGGTAGGCAAGATAAAGTTAGACGAAGTAGCCGATAGGGGTCTCTCACCCCTCAAAGTCCGTCACAACTATTCAAGCTTGTACAAGGAATACATGCAGCGCTGACTCTAACAAGACCCAATGGGAATGTCGCACAGTCATCTGTCAAAAACAAGACCTATGTTGCAGTATGATCTCTTGCCAATATTTAATAATTGCACTATCGTCATCACCTCATCATACTTCATTGACATTACAGGCACACATTGACATTGACCACTGTTGCAGTCAATGACACAGTCGCTATCCAAGTAGCATTATAGAGGTAATTATCATTATCATACCTCATTAGCATGTGAACCAATCACGTCGCGTCCTTTGCGATCACGGCAAAGCCTCATGGAATAATGTCTTTCACCGTTGAATAATTTTTCATATTCCATGCCTACAAGTACAACTTCAATTTCTTCATATTCCATGGCTAGAAGTTCAATACTAATATAATATCCAAGATAAAGTTACAAGAAGTAGTCAATACTGACAATAGGGGTCTCTCACCTCTCACTGTATGTCCACACTATTCACGCTTGTACGAGGAATACATTCAATGCTGAATCTAACAACACCCAGTGCCCTTACTCTGTATATTAGTCACTGGAAGATGGCCCATTTCACTCCTTGCTTCTACTTCGCCTATAGTCTCATTGCAAACGCCTCAGTTCTATGATATCACATTCACTTTCAGCTGTCATGCAACGCAACAACTGTGCTATCTGCCATCGCACATCAACGAAGAAGTGCAGCCGCCCACATTCCACCTCACGTCTGTCCGACCAGCTGCAATCCTCGAGGACGCCCCACTGTACCACGATTTCACTACGATGTTTGACAAGAAGGAGCAGTGCGCGAGATAGGCTAATGAGCAGACTTCCCTCGCTTGAGTTTCGGAAGAATGTTCCATATCGCGCTAAGCTGACCACTGCTGACCATGACAGGCGTGCATTGGACTGGTACAGGTTGGAACTAAACATTGAATATGCTGGTGGTGACGCTTTCTGATGAGAAGTTGGTCGTGACTGATGCAGTATCCTTGGACTTGTCCACAGCATCGTTCAATCATTGCTCTCTGAGCTGCCTTGATTCTGTACTTACCCAAATACTAAGACCAAATGCCTGTTGACTGTGCTTTAAGAGAGACTGGCGCCATGCCTAGAGATATGACTGACCCCTATTGGCAAATTTGTATGACTTTATCTTGCCTACCTAGCTGCTGCCTATAGTCTCCCTTTAACTGCGGAACACTTCAAAGTCGATAAAATGCCATGTTCCACCTTTTAATGTGTTCAGACCGCCATTTTCAAAATAATCAAGTCAGGACACTGCCTTCTAGTCTCATAATAAATTTTGCTTTCCTCAATAATAACATTTCTTCTTCTTCAATGCTTTCATCATTCCAAACTTCTCCTCCTCTGACTTTTACAGGGGTACAGTCATGGCAATCAAAACCCAAATACTGAGACCAAATGCCTGTTGACTGTGCTTTAAGAGAGACTGGCGCCATGCCTAGTCTCTCTTAAAGCACAGTCAACAGACGCCAACCCCCTCAGACTCAGAAACCACAAACGCCCAACCCTTCCTGCTACCTTAATACTTCTGGATCAAGACGTCACCTCGACAAGGCAGTGATACGCAGCATCGACCAGAAGATTAGTTCATCAATTTTGACTTGAACCGAGAGCTTCTTTATCCAGACAGCCACCTGTCAAAATGCCTGATGGAAACAGCCAAAGCTAGTAGCAATTTTTCGATAAAAATGTGATGATTCGCTCGTAGAATTTTAGGTAGAAACATTTACAATGGTGAGAACTGGCGAGGCCACTCTTTTTAGCACATTGATAAAGCTTGGACTATGTTTGTATCCGATATAACGCTTGATTTGGTTCTATAACTTGGTGTTATTCGCCGTTTATACACAACAGAGTGATAAGCATGTCGCAGTAACGACCAGAAAATTGGTCTATCGTGTAACAAAGAGCTTCGTTATCCAGGGATGCCAACTGGTGAACTAGATGTTACAAAATTATCTATTTCATGCTCGTAGATTTGACGGTTAAACCAACTGCGATGGCGACAACAAACGCGACCATTATTTTCACTATATACTGAGAGAATGGAACCTGTTTGTATCGAATACTGCCTTTGATTGGTTTCTATGATTTTGCGGTTTTCACAGTTAATGTGCCATTGGCATTAATCATGGCAGTAATTGGCTTTCCAGCAAATATACTTGCAATTATTGGTATAGGACATGAGCGGCCATACACATCAACTTCGGTGCTGCTACAAGGTTTAGCAGTAACCGATGGTTTAGTCTTGATTTCGCAAGTATTTGGTGAATCAATGCAGGCCCTGTATAACTATACGGGTTTTTGGTTCGAGTATATTTTGTTGCATGCGCACGCATACAGTTATCTCCGCACACTGATATTCTTTTCAAAGACTGCATCCATCTATATCACTTTTTGTGTTGCCACTGATCGATTCATTGCAGTCTGCAGGCCACTGTTGGCGGCAGCTTTATGCACAAAGAGGAGTGCCTACATTTCGCTATCCGCAATCTGTTTTGGCGCCTTCTTGTATCGAATACCCCTGTTCCTCTCGTACGAGGTGACATTTCTTTACGACCCTTGCTCACGTATGATCCTACCCTGGTGGAAGTACACAGCTTTGTACTTTAACTATTACTTCCACATCACCTACATAAGTGTCATTCATATCATTATTAATTCATTGATACCAATAACGAGCCTTATAATCTTAACTCGTTTGATATCATTGAGCCTAAATCAGGCGACTACTAGACATCTCACCAAGAAAGACGCAGAGCGAGACAAACTGATTAAGATGGTTACGCATAGAGTGGTCACAGTGGTGGTGATATTTATAATTCTAGAACTCCCGGGCGGGCTTTCCCAAGTACTTGGATTAATTAAATCCTATTCAGGTCTCGATATATGATAATAATAATAATAATATATGAGTTCTTATATAGCGCATTTCCAGGTTCCCTGCTCAATGCGCTTTTGGGACTACATTATTATCATCCCGGTCTCCACAGAAATCAATCTGGGGTTTCAATGAGCAGCTACTGAGCGCTCAATTGAACTCGACCAGTAGAAAGTTTCTAAGTGGCGACTCAGCCGGGAATCGAACCCAAGACCTTCCGGTTATGAGACCGGCTCTCTGCCATTGCGCCACCGCGCTTCCCTGCCACTATCGACAGTAATGCTTATTTTGGCGTTATGAATATTTCCTACTTTCTGAGCAATTTGAACAGTTTTTTCAATTTCTTCATCTACTGTGCATTGGGACGACGGTTTAGACAAGCCTTGGGAAAGGTATTCAAATGTAACCAAAACTGATATTTGGTTTGGGAGTAGAATGTCAGAAAACAAATGCTTTTCTCTCACAATTTAGCCATAGCATGTGGTATCTGGACAATAAGAATAAAATAGACCATCATCAATACAATTTCCCGGTATTAGAAAAATAAAACATCATAACATCTCTATGAAGCAACACGGCTCCTCAATGATATACATGTAAGCAACCCGGCTGTCACAGAGGCATTGATTTTTCATCTCCCAGGCGAGATGTCACAAATACGTGGACTAATTCCATCCTCTTCAAGTCTCGATATCGACTAGACCAATTTTGGTATTCTCAATATTTCATACTTTTTGAGCAATTGAAACAGCTTTGTCATGTTTTTCATCTACATGTACTGTGCAACGGGTCGTCGGTTTATAAGGCATTGGAGAAGGTGTTTGAATGCAACCAAAAATAAATATGGCATTGAAATGTCCGTAAATACCCCCTAGCTCACATCATTAGACCTATATAGCTGCCGGCGTCAAAGCACGTTGATAAATTAGAAGAGAATAATAGAGTTCATTAGGTGGCCTAATTGAAGTGTGAAATGGCTTGTCACCAAAACCGAACAAAAGACCGATAATAAAGTAATTTCTCCAGTTGCAAGGTGGATATTTGCTTTTAAAGCTACGCATCTGGTGTGATTGAATCGAAACTTTTTGAATAGGTTTGCAGAAATAATGTTCTCTTTTCACACTGTTCTTATCTTGTGTTCCATTGACTGATAGGTTGACGAAGAGCGTTATGCTGCGTTTCAATCCATATTCTGTGGTTCTCTGCAGTGGTAGTCCGATTGCTAAAATGAGTTCGAGTTCACCATCATGGAGGTGTTGACGTCGATCATTATTGAATAAGGGGGAAAATTGTGACGTAATTTGAGGTGATTCACGGAGAGTCTCATTTGGAAACCGATGTGAGAAAATTACAGAGAGTTTTGTTTGGAATAGGAAATTGGCCGACTGGATGAAAAATGAATAGACGGCTGAGAGAACTTCGGTATAAGTAAGTGGTGGTGGTTTAACGCGCTGTTTCCAATGATAATCAACACGTTGATGAAGTCGGTTCCATTGGGGTTTGTGTTCTTTACTCACTTCTATTTGTCAGCAAGATATATGCGACTGATATGTTGTCAGCAAGACATAATACAAATGTTCGCCGCATGAAAGCCAGGTATGTCATCCCACATACTAATACAATTTGGATCATCAAGTTAACATCAAGTATTTCTCACTCGACAAATAAATTCAACGAAATCAACGAATAAAACTTTGTGTGTGCGGAGGCTTGGAGGCTGTTGGCTCGGGGGGGAGGGCATATTACACAATTTCATTGTCCCACGTTAAACATGGATGCGCAGTAGTTCAACGTGCATAGCTGTTGTGCACATGCAAGCATACCGTAGTTTCCAAGTGAGAATTGTCGGTCGACAAGACTGTTCGGCTCATTTAATCATGGGGTTATCGTCCCTCGAATAGCATCATTTCACAGTCTAGTATAAGTGCATTGCGCCGATATTTGATTTCAATGATTGAAGGGCTAAAATACTATGCAGTCATTAATCTGCGTTATATAATACTCTGTAATTTCACTGATTTTTAGCGTTTGGCATTTTCAGTTTCCGCTTTCTACTATTTATTATCCATTTCGCTGTGTGTAGTAATAATGATTCTAATAATTTAAGGTTACTTATTTTACCAACAGTATTGTCCTGCTAATTAGAGTGTGTTGACATGAACCCTATGTTATGCCGTACGAGAAAGCTCGACATAAGGTCATACTTGAAAAGAAAACATAATATGAAACATGATGACAACATGTTTTTGAATGCAAGACATGCATCTCGCGGAAAAAAATTTTCTCCCTCTATTATACGACGGCGATTTTCGAAAATGTTTTGGCGCAGTATGATATTCGTCCGCCCTGCCACCTGTTGGTATTCGGTGTGACTATTAATGCAAATAGATAGTGCTGTTTGTGCACTGGCGTTACGCTTTTAAAACGGACACAAGTACCCAAAACAAGCCATGCCACCTGTGCATATTTGATGTTACCTCGATATTCTAAGAGCGGTTTCGTCTGCCGCCACCTGCTGATCAGGACCATGATTAATAATGTGAACAAACTGATATTGAAACACAGTGGGAACCCAAACTGTAAGGCAAATGTTTGTCTACAAACAGATGTATTAAAATGTTGTACAAAAAGATGACTGGTGTATAAAAAGCTCACTTATTTGGTGTTAGGCAAACTCGACAGTATCGCGGAATCACTTAGGAGTTGAATAAATTAACACACAAATTAGAAGCATACCATGTTTTATTCACTATCTTCTTTACTATGCTATGGTATATGCTAACAGGAACATCAAACTAAACTAACGATTTTCTAAGGCGCCGTTTCCCTAGGACTAAAACATTGGCATGTCTAGCCTTATCATATGACTGGCCATGAACCATTGTACAACTTAAGCTTCTATGCCGGAAAGGATGTTAAGACATCGTTTGACCTAAATTAACAGAGCAGCTGAAATGTTCAAACAGGGTGCCAAGACTGGATTGTTAATTGTTCCATCAAACTCAGTTTAGTGATAATCAAAATGCAGAGTTTTTCGATCTATTTAAATGCCTTGCAGTAAAGGTTTTCTTCCTCAGGAGTTATGCAGTGAATTCACACACGGAAAACGACAAATCAAATGTAATATTGTGGTGAGCACTGTCAGACAATTCCAGCTAGTGGGTTGAATTTAGTTTGAGATGATCTCGAAGCTTTTGTATAATAGTGTTGATGTGCTACATTATTTCGCTTGGAAATCGTACGCATATAATATCCTTGTAGCTGTCGTCCTTCAGTTGCAATTGAAACTCCACACGAATCTGAAACGAGAAAGATCCAATCAATATCAATTCAGCGGCCTTTAGAAATATGTGGTTGTGGTGGGGGGGGGGGGGGGGGGGTGCGGGCACTTTTCTAACACCTTAACAGTATATCAATTCATTGAAACTAAATCTTAATTATGCATAACCCAAAACTGTAGCAGCGTCAATCATATCGTTCTTCCGAGTCAAATAACGATTAGAGCTATTGGGTGATATGAATAAAGACTAGCAAATGCTTTTATCTAAATCTCCATGTACATTTACACTAGGCCTTTCTGTACAAAACCGGAGTAAAAGCATTTGCTAGTCTTTATTCATATTACCCCATGTTATAAACCTGAATATTTTCGCGCTTAATTTATTTTCGCATTTCGCGATGAAATCGACCATTGCAACGCATCAGATAGTCAGTTTTATTAATATCAGCAGGTCTTATTAATAAAATTTAATGCTTTGAAATTGCTAACGGACACAGGTCACACCAGCACAGATACTGATGTTGTTGAGCCCTTCGGAGTTGGACAAGGCTTACATTGATGGGTGCTGGACTAGCTCTTGAATCTGGTGAGTAGAGACCACCGTTGATTGGATCAAGTGAATGATCGGAGAAGATTAAATCGAAGTCTGTTATCTCTTTGAAAACTCCGCTGCACATACCATATAGGTGATACAAGGAGTCCACATTTGTTGAGTCGCCTCTGGTGTTGGATGGAGGGACACGCTGTTAAAAGGGCCGACTAGTTGGATTGCATGTGATCAGCCACCTCGATTGTCATTGGCCAGCATCGATTCGCTGGTCCATCAGACCCCAAGGAGGTGGCGACCCTAGACTTCCAAAAGTCATCGTTCCACAACGTGTCCCTTTTCATAACTGTTAATCTGCACCCTCGTGATATCGACCGTCATGCTACAATTTACCTTTTTCAATTACAATTTACATTTTTCAATTTAGGTAACTTCATTTTGGGATACAAGTTTTCAATACTAATTCAATACTAATTCGTGAATGTACATAAAATAATTTCAAAACTGCCATGCTAGATGATAGATAGATGATAGTGGTTTAGTATGCTTTTTTAGAACTTTGAATTTATTTGAAAATGATTCAGATATACTTTATGTCGCTATGCCCTGATGTTTTTGTGCGATGCTTAAAAACTTACAGGTGGATACTCCTGATATATGTTTACTGATGTCTTAAAGGTGTATCTTGTTCCTTTCGACATTGGACATGTAACTCCTTGTGTGCATGCGTCCGGATTAGGGAGGGTGAAAAGTACCCAGACGGACACATTTCCCTTCAATATTCCAACAGCAGTCTTGCTCTGGCTGTCTGAAAATGAATATTAAAAACAATAAAACCGCTGTAGAACATGCGACAAGTTGAAACTGGCAACATTCGTTTTAAGGTCCATCGTATCCATCATCATTGCGTGACACAATTCGATAACGCATGTACAGTCTTGCTCATATCAATATCAACACCTATGACTTTCAGGAAAGATTCCACCAAAAAATCACTAGAGTTGTAGAACAGCAAGAACTAAGACTTTCTGGGCTGTTTTCATGTTGATATCTTATCTTGGTTTCGAGCTATCCTGCATTTTCTGCAAGATGTCAACATGCAATGGATACTACGCCTATTTCTATTTACCTTTGAAATGAGCCAAAACTTTTACCACCTCAACATGCAGTGTGCCATGTACTACAATATGTAGAGTCATGTGTTAACAAGCAAAGACAAGTTTTAATAGGTTATACCTTTTAGTATTCCAATTATTGCACAACAATTATTCAAACCTCATTCATTGAAGGAGGGACATAATTATCCCATTCATGGGCATACTTTTATTAGGGTTATTGATACCGTGATGAACTGGACAACTGGTCACTTATTACACTTCCACGGCTGTTGAATAGATGTGTTTTAGCACAAATCATAAAGAACAGTCTTTGTTAAATCTTGCTGGTAGTGTATAATTATGTTATGTTATGTGGATACAATTGTGTGTGACCAGTTCCTTAGGAGGGTAGCCATGTTCTCAGCTTACAGTGTAGTGGGACAGTGTCAGAAGTCACCACAATGAATTATCCAAGGTTGATATTCAGCCAGAAAAAGTCTGCTATTTCAGAACTAGTGTCAGATATCAACATGAAAACACACCAGGAAGTCTTCTTATTTGCTGTACTACAACACCATTGCTTTTTTGTGGGGTTTTTCAAGAAATAAAAAAGTATTTTTTGGACCTTTTGTAAATTGGCGATTAAATAATGAAGACAATAATGCACTTAATTGTAATCATCATGATCATACAGACAACACCATTTGCGACAACCTTGTGCAAATCGCATTGAAAACGATTGAATAGTTAAGAAGATATCATAAGTTGTAGGTTTTGAGCTACACTGTTCAGTCAACCTCGTCTACCAGTTGTCATTGCCAGCTCCTAAGTTCGATTACATCGACCTCTGGTAATATCTAAAAATAAAAGCTCTCTGACTAGGTAATAAAAATTTGCATACACATCGATGACGTCACTTGATATCGCACGTAATTCAATCATAACATAATAAACACCAGGACTTCAATTTTGCCTCGGGATATCGTACAGACCTCAATCCAAGCCTTCCCTGGGTTGCTGTCTCGCTGTCGATATCAGTCATATGTCATCGTGTATAAAAATTTGATTGCGAAAATAAGCTATAAATGACATTAATTTGTCTGTGTACAAGTTTTAGCAGGTGTCAAAATATCATGTCAAAATTCACGACAAGGAATTTATTTGTGTGTGTTTGTAACAGGTATACGGTATCTCCAAAATGCTAAGAAAGGTTCTCAAACTTATAACTAGTTGGTGGGCCTAAAAATGTTTTAAATGTATAGAACCAAAAGTGACACGTGACTGGCAAAGAGACGTGTCATAAGTCATACGATCGCCCATAAGACCGCCGGATTAACCCTTAAACGGTCAAATTTCCCCAGGTAAAATTAAAACGTTCGGAAGGTAATTTTAAAAAAGAAAAAAATCATTTCTAATGGTCCTAAAAGGTTACAATGTATATAAAAGTTGGGGAATTTTGCATGAAGTTTCTATTTCTGCAAAGAAAACCTCATATAACCTTGTAAATAAATATTTTGACCCTTTTCGGCCAAAAAAAGTGTCCGCAAAATTTTCATTAATTTTGTCAAATGTAAATTCATGAAAAACAATAATTCAGATGATATTTCTGTAATAAATGTTCATATTCAATTGTATGTAACAGAGAATAAATCGATGTTTCTGTTTTCAGGGCCTATGGCATGGCTTATTTGGATAGGAATTAAAGAGTCCCCAATGTAGATGTTGATGCACAGTGGACCGGCCCCATTTTAGTGGAGGCAGCAAAGATATTCTTAATGGTGAAACGCAATAGAAGATGTGGGCCTTATGGCATTGTGTCGGTGAATAATAGACAACACAGGAATCAACGCGACGTCATCGTGAATAGCACCAATACATAAAAAGGGTGGTGCCAAGAAACCACCATCGCAGTCGAGGCAAATAGCCGGTGAATTTCTTGATGATGGCGTTTCTACTATACTTACACGAAGTGAACACAACCGTTAGAGTTGCTTTTTCTCCTCGCACAAGAAACCCTTGGCGGCCGCCGGGTGTTGCGATGTCTACTGATTCAACCTTACCAGCCTGTGACCCTGAAAATAAACAAGGGAAGGTTTTTGTTAATGTCAATTGATTTCAGGAAGATGTTACGTTATTGCAATAATTCCTACGCAACGTTATCCAAATTGATTACGAGTATGGGTTAAAGAATCGCAATATACTGCAATCAAGCTAAAAATCATAACTTTACATCACACCTAGAGTATTAGAAATATACTGGCAGACACCATGGCGCCTGTACAAAAGCTAGGTGTAACAGGGCTATGCAAAACAGACGCATCAAAACCGGCTTAATGGCGTCCTCAGAGTAGGCCTATATCATAATCAAAAAGGGAGATAAAAAGTAGGGAGACGACAAAATCCGTGTTTTTGTAATTGTATGCCGAATTATTGGCACTTTTTGCGCTTATTTTTACCATAATTGCCTAAGTTGTGGAGATTATTGCACGGGCTGTGTTGTGTAGCATGTACACCAGAATAGTAGATGTGATAACACGCTATTGGCTTAAAGGCCATATATCAAGGTTTTTTGCCATTTTCTGCTGTAAGACGATTTCAAAAGTGTACCTAACACTTTATACAATACAGAAAACCAAATGCAATTAGCTCCATCCATTTTGAAGATAAAGCCAATTATGTGTTTGACAACTTGATTACCTAATCAGGCTAGCAACTGGCTTGTTAGAGCCAGGCGGCGGGTTCAGCAAAAGTTGTGATGTAGATCAGGTTATCTGTACATGTCATGCAATCATAAAAGCAGGAGGGCCTTAATTAATTATGCACACCTGGAAGTAATGTGTTTCATTCACTATGGTGTATTGTGTGGCTCCGAATTGTGTCAAGGATAGCACAAAGAACAATCGAATGACGGATGGGACCCATTTTCATGAATTTCCAAAGTCAGTTGAACGAGAGAGGAGGAAGCTGTGGATTCGGAGGTGCAAACGTTTGGAGTGTTGGAAGCCTGGGCCTTCGGCCAAACTTTGCAGTGATCACTTTATCAATACGGATTATCACATGAAGCCGGATATCTGCATCCAACTGAATATTAAATGCCACTTGTTAAAAACAGCTGTTCCAACCATGTCAATTGCATTTAATGCCCGAGGCTGCTGAGGTCGGTTGTTATACATAATGTGTAGGCCCTATTGGGGCCTGTGATACCGCATAGTGTCTTCTTGTGTTCCAGCCATAGCAAGGTGACAGCGACACAGGTCAGTGTCAGTGACAGCCACTGTCAATGACAGATTATTGTCATCTGACATCTAGGCCTATCTAACGTTGCACGGCATTATATCGTCACGTCAAGATGATTGTGCATAATACCGTCACTTTTCAATAGTAGTTCAGCGTCATGACATAACTGGCGATACAACACTGACGAGGCGAAACAATATTGTGCAACATTAGTCTGTTCAAAAATCATACAGCCATGTTATGCATCTGCAACCGTCTATCAATGTCTTCTTTGCTATATCGGCAGGTCTGCCATGCAAATTGATTAACCACAAATTCTAATCACTTTCGTCCGAATGATCACTCTCATTATGATCTAGTGATATTAATGGCTCGAACATGTACGGCTCAACGTTTAAATATCCTTCTGTATCGACCAAAACATCCTCAAATTCACTGCTCTCACTCTCTGAACTGTATGCGGAAGCCATCTTGCTTTGTTCTGACTGACCTGATCTACGTCATCAAAAAATCCCTAGCGGCCACATGTGGAACTAATCTAAAGTTGTGTGTGGTGGGAAATTCAAATAGTTTAAAATTGAAAATTGAAATAACTAAATAATGTTTATTATTAGAATTTTTTTAATGTCTGGGATCTTGTTTTTTTAACCCTCAACATATTTCATAAGTATCAAGCATGTTTTCAAACCTTGATATATGGCCTTTAATGGCGTCCTCAGAGTAGGCCTATATCATAATCAAAAAGGGAGATAAAAAGTAGGGAGACGACAAAATCCGTGTTTTTGTAATTGTATGCCGAATTATTGGCACTTTTTGCGCTTATTTTTACCATAATTGCCTAAGTTGTGGAGATTATTGCACGGGCTGTGTTGTGTAGCATGTACACACGAATAGTAGATGTGATAACACGCTCTTGGCTTAAAGTGTTCTATAAAGTGACTTAAAATGCAAAAATATACGGCAGACTGTCCGCTATGGTTACCTCTGTGCACCTGTGTGACTGTCCGCTATGGTTACAGTATGCACTTCGCGGACAGTCATAACTGTACGTGTCCACGTGTAACCAAAGCGGACAGTATGTCTCCTATAACTGCATTTTAAGTCACTTTATGAAACACTTCATGTGATATGAATATAATGTCATTTCACCAAGCTGTTCATATCTGTTTCTTGCCATGTTGGCTGTTAATTCCTGGAACTAGCATACACATTTGTGGGCCTATGCCCATGTCTGTACATAGGCCTTCAGTGCAAGGTTGATTCCAAACTCGTTCCTTTCAAATCATCATGAGTATGGATTGGCCATACGCACCACCATTAAAGGTTAGAAACAATTAAAAGTCCTTCAAAATGAAGTGAATACCGATTCAAAACCTCAGAGGCTGTTCTCTTGAAAGCAAACAACCGACTCCCACCCTTGAAATTGCTTTTAGATTTCAAGTTCTAGCCAAAATGGTGGTGCCTATGGTCAACCCTTAGGCCCATTGGAAAAGTTTGCCCTAGCAATGACCCTTATTCACGCATTGATAAGGTTTTCGGCAGAGAACAATCAGCTGGTTGGCTTCCTTGCTAGCAAAAAATGCTTTTGTTTCTCATATTGGGAAGATTTATGGACATGAAAGACTGTTTCATTTATTCAATATTTGTTACCGACCCCAAATACATCTTTGATATAAGTAAGCAAGCAACATTCTTCATTTTATTTCATGTTTTAGCTTTCGGACTTGTAAAAATTGCAGCAAAATTCACCCAGTATGTATTTGCCTATTAAAACAAACGTGTTTTTCCTTATGGGTTGACCGTAAGCACCACGTGTTCTTGCTTGCACTTGAAACCCTAAAGCAGATAGAACTCATTTAAAATGAAGAGATTGCTAATTTCATGGGTCGGAGACTGTTCTTTGTCTTCCAGCGACCAGCCTCCCACATCTTAAATGTGCATTCACTTCACTTTGAAGGAGCTTTTATTGCTTCATGATTTCAACTTCTAGCAATAATGTCGGCTCCTATGGTCAACCCTCAAAATAAGTGTGAAGGATTTTTACTCACCGCAGTCGATGAATGGCGTTGACATGCCGGAATCAAACGCCACGAGGGCAAGGAGAACGGGGATTAGCGCTTTCATGGTGTGGAATTAAACGAAGGAGACCAATAGAAGTCTTTCTGACCGCTTGAATGACGAGTTAGTTCAAAGCTAGGCTTTATACATCCTCATATGATGTAATATATGATAAGCGTGGCGTTTGGAGCACCTTGGCTGGCCATTATTTCAATACCATTAATATGGAGGAGAAAGGTTGCGTAGGTGCATTGCCAATGAGTATGTTCAGTTGGCAGGTGCATGGCGAACATCATGATTATTATACTCTGGATCTACTTACGTAAGACTGGGCTGGGAGTAGAAAGTCGTCCTGGAAAATGCGTTCAGCCCTGTATTATTCTGACGGATCATGGTTAAGACTTGGACACTAAACGTATCTTTTGAAATCTAAACTTGCATCATGCAAACTTGCCCCACTATGCAGGATATCTTTTCCTGTGACATAAGGGCTAAACATTACATGGCAAGATCAACAAGGTTCCAAATGTACCAAGCATGATGCTACAGTTATCAACTTATCATGTGATAAACAATAGCTGATACTTGATGTATGTAGCTCTTCAATAATCCTTCATTATTTTTAGCATTACCAGAAATGCGTTCCCAGATGATACTTGTACAGAAGAAGCCTCCTCATCCATGAGGTCTTCTGCAGGGTATAATCATTTTTGGGTGCTTGTTTATGTTATCCAGAAGTATTAAGGTAGCAGGAAGGGTTGGGCGTTTGTGGTTTCTGAGTCTGAGGGGGTTGGTGTCTGTTGACTGTGCTTTAAGAGAGACTAGGCATGGCGCCAGTCTCTCTTAAAGCACAGTCAACAGACATTTGGTCTCAGTATTTGGGTAAGTACAGAATCAAGCCAGCTCAGAGAGCAATGATTGAACGATGCTGTGGACAAGTCCAAGGATACTGCATCAGTCACGACCAACTTCTCATCAGAAAGCGTCACCACCAGCATATTCAATGTTCAGTTCCAACCTGTACCAGTCCAGTGCACGCCTGTCATGGTCAGCAGTGGTCAGCTTAGCGCGATATGGAACATTCTTCCGAAACCCAAGCGAGGGAAGTCTGCTCATTAGCATATCTCGCGCACTGCTCCTTCTGGTCAAACATCGTAGTGAAATCGTAATGGAAAACGTCTGGCTTTGCGCCAGACTAATAAGTGAAGAACTAATAGGTAAAGAACTTCTACTTGCGAGAGACTGCTGTGATAAAATTATCATTGCAGAGACTCCGGTGACGTACACATATATTTTTTACAATCAAAAATGCCCTCAAAAGACGACATGGAATGATTATTTTATTGATATTTCCTACTATATACCTTCCAATTATCACTTTATACAAATAGATCGGCGTTAGGTCGCATGCTTTTCTTTCCTGGTGACACTATAAAGCAAAATAGTTGCAACCCCGTAAATGCGCTATAAGTCCAATAATAAGTGACGGTGACCCATTATAAATGTTTCGCCAGCTTCGCTTTTTTGCCGCTACGCCCTTGCGTCCAGGTCTGATATAAAGAGGGTTCAATGTTCCTCGGGACCTATTCGAAATATTCGAAGCATTCCCATGATTTTACCTTCTCTCTTCCTGAGCGTCAGGGCATTTCACTCTACCAGCTGCGATAGGAGCATACGACTGACCCTGGTTATCTGCAGGGTGGCGCAGAATTATTTTCCTCGTTACACAATAGAATTCCATTGTGTACCAATTGTGTGAGGAAAAATAATTCTGGGCCACCCTGTAGATGATGATCTTCCCGGATCGAGTCCGATATTGACCCCGCGGTGTTTTTTTGGTCTGCAAATACTTCTTTTTGTCACGAGTGACTGACATACGTATACCGTCAGGTATTTAATTTCCGATTGAACACAGCTCGGAGGGTTAAAATCACTTTCATTTTGTTATGTACCTAAATATTTGAATACTGTTGGTGCAGCCTGTATGCGTGAAGTTCGCCTAATTGATATTGATAACAATTCAGAAATGTATTATGTATAACCTGGACTGAATAAATACCGCCAGAGCTGTAGTTAACAGACGCATGCAGAAAAAAACTTATCTTCGCTCACTACTCTAATTAAGCTGCCGTTTTTAAAGCAAAGCAAAATTATTTTTTCCACTAAAGTTTGTCAGTGTGATCTTCCGAACACCAAACGTGGCGTCAGGAGAGCTGAACATCATTTTAAAACTTCTGACGACACAAATTTAGTAGGAGTAAGTGTTCCTTGTCCCCATTTGCTTCAGGACAAGTGCTTTAGATACTTAAAGAAATGGTGCTTCGTTTCCGGAATCATGAGACCTAAAGGTAATGACTTCTGGGAATGCACATTGAATCAACCTCCGTCTTTACGGTGTTATACTATTGCTGTTACTAACGGTTTAGTAACCTTGGTGCTAACTTTAGACATGTGGATAAAGATTAGAGGTCTAGAATGGGACGGTGGGGTGGGGGTGTGGGGGGGGGGGGGGGGGTGATTACAGTGATGCATGAGCCGTTTAGCAATATACACGGAAGAGCTGCCTCCAACAATAATCGTTCGATTTCTCGCGTTGTTCAGCATTCAACAAAACCGATATCATGTTCCGTATCACCGAAACAGAATACAACATCGATATTATGAAACAATTTCTCCAGTTGCAAGGTGGATATTTGTTTTCAAAGGTACGCATCTAGTGTGATTGAATTGAAACTTTTTGAGTAGGTTTCCAGAAATATATATGTTCTTTATTCACACTGTTCTCATTACGTGTTCCATTGACTGATAGGTTGACGAAGAGCGTTATGCTACGTTTCTATCCATATTCGGTGGTTCTCTGCAGTGGTAGTCCGATTGCTAAAAGGAGTTCGAGTTCACCATCATGGAGGTGTTTACGTTGATCAATATCATAAGTTAAAGGAGGATATTGTGAAGTAATTTCAGATGATGCACAGACAGTCTCATTTGGACAGGATGTGAGAAATTTACAGAGAATTTTGTTCGAACTGTCCAACAGGAATTGGAAATTGGCCAACTTAATGAAAAACGAATAGGCGGCTAAGAGAACTTCGTTAAGTGTTAGTGTTGGAACAAATTTTATTATTTGGCCAATAATGATTCCTTGTTTTCGATGATAATCAATACATTGATGAAATCATTTCCTTGGGGTTATCTTTTTTTATCGCTCCAGTTTGTCGGCGATATATAAGCCAAAACACAAATGTTTACCGGACGCCGCATGAAAGTTCGGTTTTTCATGCAACATTGAAAAACCAGTTTAAAAAATTCAGGTCTTTCTCATTCCCTTCACCAAATAAATCTGGATCATGACGTCACCTCGACAAGGCAGTGATACGCAGCATCGACCAGAATATTAGTTTACCAATCTTGACATGAACCGAGAGCTTCTTTATCCAGAGAGCCACCTGTCAAAATGCCTGATGGAAACAGCCAAAGCTAGTAGCAATTTTTCTATAAAAATGTGATGATTTGCTCGTAGATTTTAAGGTAAAAAACATCTACGATGATGACAACTGGCGAGTCCACTTTTTTCAGCACATCCATGAAGCGTGGACTATGTTTGTATCCCACACATCTCTTGATTTGGTTCTATAATTTGGTGTTATTCGCCGTTTACACACATCGGGGTAATACGCATGTCGCAGTAACGACTAGAAAATTGGTCTATCGTGTAACCAAGAGCTTCTTTATCCAGGGGTGCCAACTGGTGAACTAGATGTTATAAAAATTAATATTTCATGCTCGTAGATTTGACGGTTAAAACCAGCTGCGATGGCGACAACTAACGAGGCCATTCCTTTCACCATATCCAGAGAGAATGGTACATGTTTGTATCCAATATATCCCTTGATTGGTTTCTATGGTTTGGCGGTTTTCACCGTTAATGTACCATTAACATTAATCATGGCAGTAATTGGCTTTCCAGCAAATATACTTGCAATTATTGGTGTAGGATATGAGCGGCCATACACATCAACGTCGCTGCTGCTACAAGGTTTAGCCGTTGCTGACAGTCTGGTCTTGGTTTCGGTAGTATTTTGCAAATCATTACAAGACTTGTACATCTACACGGGTTTTTGGTTCGAGTATATTTTGTTTCATGCGCACGCATACAGTTATCTCCGCACACTGATTTTCTTTTCAAAGACTGCATCCATTTATATCACCATTTGCGTTGCCACAGAGCGATTCATTGCTGTCTGCAGGCCTCTGTGGGCGGCAGCTATATGCACAAAAAGGAACGCCTACATTTCTCTATTCGCAATCTGTTTTGGGGCGTTCTTGTATAGAATCCCCCTGTTCCTCTCATATGGAGTCGAATTCCATTACGACCCTTGCTCGCGTATGATCTTGCCTTGGTGGAACTATACTGACTTGTACTTTGACTATTATTTCTTTACCATATACATAGTAAGCCTTCATATCCTTATCAATTCATTGATACCGATAATTAGTCTCACAACCCTCACCGGCTTGATATTATCTACCCTCAAGCAGGCGACTATTTCTCATCTCACCAAGAATGACGTACAGCGAGACAAACAAATGAGGATGGTTACGTATCGGGTGGTGACCGTGGTGGTTATATTTATAACACTGGAGATGCCAGGCGGGCTTTCCGCACTGCTTGGAGCAATTCAATCATACTCAAGTCTCGATTTAGACTTTGATATCTATTCGGGTGTTCTCAATATTTCATACTTTCTGAGCAATTTAAACAGTTTTGTTAATTTCTTCATTTACTGTTCAACAGGCCAACGGTTCAGACAAGCCCTGCGGAAGGTATTTCAGTGTCGCCGAAGTTGATATTGCAATGATGACACGAATTCCCGATCTTTTTGTGAAATCTGGAGGTTGGCTCTTGTTTCTGCCTACAAAAAGGAAGCAAGAAGCAACTACATCGCCCTGTGGCAGTGGTTGAAACAAGCTGATTTGGATCATGAGTCATATGAAACCCTTTGTTTTTATTAATGTCGAAAACAAAAGCATTCACCTCACTCTCCGGGCCCCATCTTAAAGGAGTTGCAAGTTTTCTACTTCAATATGTTTGTGTTTCCCCTGTTTTATTAATATCTATTTTTTCTGAAAATGTTCGAAGTCTATTTCTGATTGAGTTTCAAATCGTACAGTAAAACTCATTGTTCGTTATTCGTTATTAGTAGCGCGGGAAGCGTCTTCCAGCTGCCCGATTGCCCCGAGGTCGACTTTCAGCTTCGGCCCCGTCATTGCATCTACGCATTTCATCATATAGGAATGCGATTTATTTTTACACACCTGACGACGCCGATTGGTTACCCATATTTTCGGCACTTATTCATAATTCATTCATGAGAATGACGTTATGGGAATTTCCTCCCTATGTAAACCATGTCTCTCATGTCTCAGTGTACGCAGGCCAAGATGCAACAGGCGAACGAGGTTTACAATGATGATTAACACCAGGTACCTTGTTCACAGGAACTTTACCCAGAGTTTCACTGAATGACTTACCTCTTCTGGCTTGGTTCATTTGTTTTACGCGCGATTTGTCACGTTGTTAGTTTCTTGTTTTTCTGCCGGTGAAGACAATTACGGCACGTGCTAATTTATACGCAAACAATGGACCCAGTTAAGGTCTGGGACAAGGGTGTGGTCAAGGGCGTGGTTAAGCGTAGTCAGACACGTTAAGACACATCGAGTGAAGTTCTGAGTAGAAACCATGTTTTTTAGTTTGTGGACAGACTTGGTTTCGCCAGTATTTGTTGAATCGATGCCGGTCCTGTGCGACTACACGGGATTTTGGTTCGAGTGTATTTGGTTTCATACGCACGCATTCAGTTATCTCCGCACACTGATTTTCTTCTTAAAGTCTGCATCATTTTGTGTCACTCTTTGTGTTGCCACAGAGCGATTCATTGCTGTCTGCAGGTCACTGTCGGCGGCAGCTTTTATGCACAAAAAGGAATGCCTGCATTTCTCCATCGCGATCTGTTTTGGGGCGATTTTGTAAAGAATCCCTCTTTACACACAAGAACTGCCTCCAACAGTAAACTTAAACATTAAATACCGGTATCATGATCCGTATCACCGAAACAGAATACAACATCGATATTATAAAACAATTTCTCAAGTTGCGAGGTGGATATTTCTTTTCAAAGGTACGCATCTAGTGTGATTGAATAAAAACACGTTTAATAGGTTTGCAGAAATATATGATCTCTATTCACACTGTTCTCATTACGTGTCCCATTGACTATTAGGTTGACGAAGAGGGTTATGCTGCGTTTCTATCCATATTCGGTGGTTCTCTGCAGTGGTAGTCCGATTGCTAGAAGGAGTTCGAGTTCACCATCATGGAGGTGTTTACGTCGATCAATATCATAAGATAAAGGAGGATATTGTCAATTAATTTTAGCTGATGCACAGACAGTCTCATTGGGTCCTAATGTGAGAAAGTTACAGAGAGTTTTGTTCGAACTGTCCAACAGGAATTGGAAATTGGCCAACTAAATGAAAAACGAATAGGCGGCTAAGAGAGCTTCGTTAAGTGTTAGTGTTGGAACGAGGTTTAATATTTGGCAAATAATGATGCCTTGTTTTCGATGATAATCAATACATTGATGAAATCATTTCCTTTAGGTTTTCTTTTATTTAATCGCTCCAGTTGGTCGGCAATATATAAGCCTAAACAGAAATGATTACCGGACGCCGCATGAAAGTTCGGTATTTCATGCAACATTGAAAAACCAGTTTGAATAAGTCAGGTCTTTCTCATTCCATTCACCAAATAAATCTGGATCATGACGTCACATCGACAAGGCAGTGATACGCAGCATCGACCAGAAGATTAGTTCATCAATTTTGACTTGTACCGAGAGCTTTTTTATCCAGACAGCCACCTGTCAAAATGCCTGATGGAAACTACAGCCAAAGCTAGTAGCATTTTTGGTTGTAAAAATGTGATGATTTGCTCGTAGATTTTAAGGTAAAAAACATCTACGATGATGACAACTGGCGAGTCCACTTTTTTCAGCACATCCATAAAGTGTGGACTATGTTTGTATCCCACACTTTGCTTGATTTGTTTCTATAATTTGATGTTATTCGCTTTTTATACAACAGAATGATACGCATGCAGCAGTAACGACCAGAAAATTGGTCTATCGTGTAACCAAGAGCTTCTTTATCCAGGGGTGCCAACTGGTGAACTAGATGTTACAAAATTATATATTTCATGCTCGTAGATTTGAAGGTTAAATCCACCTGCGATGGCGACAACTAATGAGGCCATTCCTTTCGCCATATCCAAAGAGAATGGAACATGTTTGTATCCAATTTATCCCTTGATTGGTTTCTATAATTTGGCGGTCTCCACCGTTAATGTACCATTAACATTAATTATGGCAATAATTGGCTTTCAAACAAATATACTTGCTATTATTGGTATAGGATACGAGCGGCCATACACATCAACTTCGGTGCTGCTACAAGGTTTAGCAGTAACCGATAGTTTAGTCTTGGTTTCGCAAGTATTGGGTGAATCAATGCAGGCCCTGTACAACTATACGGGGTTTTGGTTCGAGTATATTTTGTTTCATGCGCACGCCTACAGTTATCTCCGCACACTGATATTCTTTTCAAAGACTGCATCCATCTATATCACCATTTGTGTTGCCACTGAGCGATTCATTGCAGTCTGCAGGCCACTGTTGGCGGCAACTTTATGCACTAAGAGGAATGCCTACATTTCGCTATCCGCAATCTGTTTTGGTGCCTTCTTGTATCGAATACCCCTGTTCCTCTCGTGCGAGGTTACATTTCGTTACGACCCTTGCTCACGTATGATCCTGCCCTGGTGGAATTTTACAGCTTTGTACTATAACTATTACTTTCACATCACCTACATTAGAGTCATTCATATCATTATTAATTCATTGATACCAATAACGAGCCTTATAATCTTCACTCGCTTGATATCATTGAGCCTAAATCGGGCGACTACCAGACACCTAACTAAGAAAGACGCAGAGCGACCCAAATTGATTAAGATGGTTACGCATAGAGTGGTCACAGTGGTGGTGATATTCATTATTCTAGAACTGCCGGGCGGGTTTTCCCAAGTACTTGGATTAATTCAATCATATTCAGGTCTCGATATCGACTTTGATGCCTCTTTGGGCGTTCTCAATATTTCCTATTTTTTGAGCAATTTGAACAGTTTTGTTAATTTCTTCATCTACTGTGCATTGGGACGACGGTTTAGACAAGCCTTGGGAAAGGTATTCAAATGTAACCAAAACTGATATTTGGTTTGGGAGTCGAATGTCAGAAAACAAATGCTTTTCTCACAATTTCGCCCTAGCATGTGGTATCTGGACAAAAGAATATTATATACCATTATCAATTACAATTTCCCGCCATTAGAAAAATAAAAGGTCATAACATATTCTCTGTGAAACGACACGGTTCCTCAATGATATATATGTACGTCATGGTCACTGTGAAGTGCCACGGCCTCTCCTTGTAATATGTTAGCGTCTCTGTGTTGCGACGCGGCCCCTCTATGAAATATGGTAGGATCACTGTGAAGCAACACGGCTCCTCTGCATCGTATCTGGTTGTCAAAGTGGTACTGATTTTACTTCTCCCAGGCGAGACGTCACAAATACGTTGACTAATTCCATCGTCTTCAAGTCTCGATATAGACCATGCCAATTTTGGTATTCTCAATGTTTCATACTTTTGAGCAATTTAAACAGCTTTGTAATTTTTTTCAACTACTCTGCAACTGGCCGTCAATTTAGACAGGCATTGGAAAAGGTGTTTTAATGCAACCAAAAATAAAATGTGGCAGTGAAATGTCCGTAAATACCCACTAGCTCACATCATTAGCCTATATAACTGCCGGAGTCAAAGTACGTTGATAAATCAGAGGAGAAAAATAAATTTCATAAAGTGGCATAACTCAAGTGTAAAATTGCTTGTTAGCTGGACTTGGTAGATTTAGTGATAACATCATTAGGCGACTGCGAACGTTTAATGGGATATATGATCACAGCGATGAATGAACCGGTTAGCAATATTCACAAGAACTGCATCTCACAGTAAACATAAACATTTAACCGATTTCTTCCATTGTTCAGCATTCAACAAAATTCCGTTTTCACCAAAATCGAACACAACACCGATATCATGAAGTAATTTCTCCAGTTGCAAGGTGGATATTTGTTTTCAAAGGTACACATCTTGTGGGATTGAATCGAAACTTTTTGGGTAGGTTTACAGAAATATACTTTATATTCTCTATTCACACTCTTCCATTACATGTTCCATTGGCTGATAGGTTTACGAAGAGCGTTATGATGCGTTTCTATCCATATTCGCTGGTTCTCTGCAGTGGTAGTCCGATTGCTAAAAGGAGTTCGAGTTCACCATCATGGAGGTGTTTACGTCGATCAATATCATAAGATAAAGGAGGATATTGTCAAGTAATTTCAAATGATGCACAGACAGTCTCATTTGGACAGGATGTGAGAAATTTAAAAAGAGTTTTGTTCGAACTGTCCAACAGGAATTGGAAATTGGCCAACTTAATGAAAAACGAATAGGCGGCTAAGAGAACTTCGTTAGGTGTTAGTGTTGGAACAAAGTTTAATATCTGGCAAATAATGATGCCTTGTTTTCGATGATAATCAAGACATTGATGAAATCATTTCCTTTGGGTTTTGTTTTATTTAATCGCTCCAGTTAGTCGGCAATATATAAGCCAAAACACAAATGTTTACCGGACGCCGCATGAAAGTTGGGTATTTCATGCAACATTGAAAAACCAGTTTGAATAAGTCAGGTCTTTCTCATTCCAATCACCAAATAAATCTGGATCATGACGTCACCTCGACAAGGCCGTGATACGCATCATTGACCAGAAGATTAGTTCATCAATTTTGACTTTAACCGAGAGCTTCTTTATCCAGAGAGCCACCTGTCAAAATGCCTGATGGAAACTACAGCCAAAGCTAGTAGCATTTTTTTTGTAAAAATGTGATGATTTGCTCGTAGATTTTAAGGTAAAAAACATCTACGATGATGACAACTGGCGAGTCCACTTTTTTCAGCACATCCATAAAGTGTGGACTATGTTTGTATCCCACACTTGATTTGTTTGATTTGTTTCTATAATTTGGTGTTATTCGCCGTTTACACGCAACGGGGTGATACGCATGTCGCAGTAACGACCAGAAAATTGGTCTATCGTGTAACCAAGAGCTTCTTTATCCAGGGGTGCCAACTTGTGAACTGTATGTTATAAAAAAAGTAATATTTTATGCTCGTAGATTTGAAGGTTAAAACCAGCTGCGATGGCGACAACCAAAGAGACCATTCCTTTCACCATATCCAGAGAGAATGGAATATGTTTGTATCCGATTTATCCCTTGCTTGGTTTCTATGATTTTGCGGTTTTCACCGTTAATGTACCATTAACATTAATCATGGCAGTAATTGGCTTTCCAGCAAATATACTTGCTATTATTGGTATAGGATATGAGCGGCCATACACATCAACTTCAGTGCTGCTACAAGGTTTAGCAGTAACCGATAGTTTAGTCTTGATTTCGCAAGTATTTGGTAAATCAATGCAGGCCCTGTATAACTATACGGGGTTTTGGTTCGAGTATATTTTGTTGCATGCGCACGCATACAGTTATCTCCGCACAATGATTTTCTTTTCAAAGACTTCATCCATCTATATCACTATTTGTGTTGCCACTGAGCGATTCATTGCAGTCTGCAGGCCACTGTTGGCGGCAGCTTTATGCACTAAGAGGAATGCCTACATTTCGCTATCCGCAATCTGTTTTGGCGCCTTCTTGTATCGAATACCCCTGTTCCTCTCGTACGAGGTTCATTTCGTTACGACCCTTGCTCACGTATGATCCTACCCTGGTGGAATTTTACAGCTTTGTACTATAACTATTACTTTCGCATCACCTACATTAGAGTCATTCATATCATTATTAATTCATTGATACCAATAACGAGCCTTATAATCTTCACTCGCTTGATATCATTGAGCCTAAATCAGGCGACTACTAGACATCTCACCAAGAAAGACGCAGAGCGAGCCAAACTGATTAAGATGGTTACGCATAGAGTGGTCACAGTGGTGGTGATATTTATAATTCTAGAACTCCCGGGCGGGCTTTCCCAAGTACTTGGATTAATTCAATCCTATTCAGGTCTCGATATCGACAGTAATGCTTATTCTGGCGTTCTCGATATTTCCTACTTTCTGAGCAATTTGAACAGTTTTGTCAATTTCTTCATCTACTGTGCATTGGGACGACGGTTTAGACAAGCCTTGGGAAAGGTATTCAAATGTAACCAAAACTGATATTTGGTTTGGGAGTAGAATGTCAGAAAACAAATGGTTTTCTCTCACAATTTAGCCAAAGCATGTGGTATCTGGGCAATACGAATATTATATACCATTATCAATTACAATTTCCCGGCATTAGAAAAATAAAACGTCATAACATATTCTCTGTGAAACGACACGGTTCCTCAATGATCTACATGTACGTCGTGACACGGCCTCTACTTGTAATATGTTAGCGTCCCTGTGTTGCGACGCGGCCCCTCATTGAAATACGGTAGGATCACTGTGAAGCAACACGGCTCCTCTGTATCGTATCCGGTTGTCAAAGTGGTATTGATTTTACATCTCCCAGGCGAGATGTCACAAATACGTTGACTAATTCCATCATATTCAGGTCTCGATATAGACTGGACCAATTTTGGTATTCTTAATATTTCATTCTTTCTGAGCAATTTAAACAGCTTTGTCATTTTTTTTATCTACTGTGCATCGGGCCGTCGATTAAGACAGGCATTGGAGAAGATGTTTTAATGCAATCAAAAATAAAATGTGGCAGTAAATACCCCCTAGCTCACATCATTAGCCTATATAACTGCCGGAGTCAAACTACGTTGATAAATTAGAAGAGAATGATAGAGTTCAATAAGTGGCATAATTGAAGTGTAAAATTGCTTGTTAGCTAGACTTGGTATATTCAGTGAGAACATCATTAGGCGACTGCGAATGTATAATGGGGGAGATATGATCACAGCGATGTATGAACCGTTTAGCAATATTCACAAGAACTGCATCTCACAGTAAACTTAAACATTAAACCGATTTCTTCCATTGTTCAGCATTCAACAGTATTCCGTTTTCACCAAAACCGAACACAACACCGTTATTATAAAGTAATTTCTCCAGTTGCAAGGTTTGAACATTTGTTTTCAAAATTACGCATCTAGTGTGATTGAATCAAAACTTTTTGGAAATATACAGAAATATACTTTATATTCTCTATTCACACTGTTCTGTTTTTGTGCCCCATTGACTGATAGGTTGACAAAGAGCGTTATGCTGCGTTTCTATCCATATTCGCTGGTTCTCTGCAGTGGTAGTCCGATTGCTAAAAGGAGTTCGAGTTCACCATCATGGAGGTGTTTACGTCGATCAATATCACAAGATAAAGGAGGATATTGTGAAGTAATTGGATGTGATTCACGGCGAGTCTCATTTGGAAATCGATGTGAGAAAAAACAGAGCGTTTTGTTCGAATCACACCATAGGAATAGGAAATTGGCTGGATGAAAAATGAATTGACGGCTGAGAGAACTTCGTTATAAGTTAGTGGTGGTGGTTGAACGTCTGGCAATTTAACGCGTTGTTTCCGACGATAATCAACACATTGATGAAATCAGTCCATTGGGGTTTGTGTTCTTTAATCACTCCTGTTTGGCGGCAAGATACATGTGACTGATATGTTGTCAGCAAGCCAAAATACAAATGTTCGCCGCATGAAAGCCATTGGATCATCAAGTCAACATGGTCAAGTTTTTGTCACTCAACAAATAATTCAACAAAATCAACGAATAAAACTTGATCATGACGTCACCTCGACACGGGTTTTATATGCAACAATGACTTGCACATTAGTGCATCGATCTTGACTTGAGGTATAACCGAGAGCTTCTTTATCCAGAGAGCAAACTGATGGAAGCTACAGTCAAAGCTAGTAGACATTGATTTGCTCGTTGATTTTGAGGTAACACCCATCGACGATGGTGACAACTTGCAAGGCCGCTCTTTTTACCACATCGATATTGATGCGTGGACTATGTTTGTATCCGACACATCACTTGATTTGTTTCTATGATTTGGTGTTATTCGCCGTTTAAACACAACAGAGTGATACGCATGCACCAAAAAATTGGTCTATCGTTAACCAAGAGCTGCTTTATCCAGGGGTGCCAACTGGTGAACTAGATGTTACAAAAATATCAACTTTATGCTCGTAGATTTGAAACCAGCTGCGATGGCGACAACTAACGAGACCATTCCTTTCACCATATCCAGAGAGAATGGAACATGTTTGTATTCAATACTGCCTTTGATTGGTTTCTATGATTTGGCGATTTTCACCGTTAATGTACCATTAACATTAATCATGGCAGTAATTGGCTTTCCAGCAAATATACTTGCGATTATTGGCATAGGATATGAGCGGCCATACACATCAACTTCTGTGCTGCTACAAGGTTTAGCCGCTGCTGACAGTCTGGTCTTGGTTTCGGTATTATTTGGAAAATGATTGCAAAACTTGTACATCTACAGGGGTTTTTGGTTCGAGTATATGTTGTTTCATACGCACGCATACAGTTATCTCCGCACACTGATTTTTTTTTTAAAGACTGCATCCATCTGTGTCACTGTTTGTGTTGCCACAGAGGTATTCATTGCTGTCTGCAGGCCTCTGTGGGCGGCAGCTATATGCACAAAAAGGAACGCCTACATTTCACTATTCGCGATCTGTTTCGGGGCGTTTTTGTATAGAATCCCCCTGTTCCTCTCATATGGAGTCGAATTCCATTACGACCCTTGCTCGCGTATGATCGTGCCTTGGTGGCATTATACGGACTTGTACTTTGACTATTATTTTGATCTGACATACGTAGTAAGCCTTCATATCATTTTCAATTCATTGATACCAATAATTAGTCTCACAATCCTCACCGGCTTGATATTATCTAGCCTAAAGCAGGCGGCTACTTCTCATCTCACCAAGAATGACGTACAGCAAGACAAACAAATGAGGATGGTTACGTATCGGGTGGTGACCGTGGTGGTTATATTTATAACACTGGAGATGCCAGGCGGGCTTTCCGCACTGCTTGGACAATTCAATCATACTCAAGTCTCGCTTTAGACATTTATTTAAATTGGAGTGTTCTCGAAATTTCATACTTTCTGAGCAATTTAAACAGTTTTGTGAATTTCTTCATCTACTGTTCAACAGGGCAACGGTTCAGACAAGCCCTGCGGAGAGTATTTCAGTGTCACCGATGTTAATTAATAATGCCAGATTACACGAGTTTCCGATCTTCTTCTGAAATCTAGGTGGTGACTTTTCTTTCTGCCGACAACAACGAAAATAGAAGCGACTACATCGCACAGTAGCAGTGATTGAAACAAGCTGATTTTGAGTCATATGAAACCTTTTGTTTTTATTGACGTCGAAAATAAAAGCATTCACCTCGCTCTTGGAGCCCCATCTTAAAGGAGTTGGCGGTTTTCTACTTCAATATATTTGTTTTTTTCCAAGTTTTATCAGTACCTAATTTTCTGAGAGCGTTCGAAGTTTTTTTTATATTTAGTTTCAACTCATCCAGTATAACTCATTATTCGTTATTTGTAGCCCGGGAAGCGTCTTCCAGCTGCCCGAGTGCCCCGATGTCGACTTTCAGCTTCGTCCCCGTCATTGCATCTACGCATTTCATCATATAGGAAAAATACAACGTCATAACATCTATGTGAAGCGACGCGGCTTTTAAAATATCTACATGTATTTCATGGTCACTGTGAAGTGCCATGGCCTCTCCCTGTAATAAAAAAATTATATTATTTTAGCGTCCCTATGTTGCGACGCGGCCCCTCTTTGAAATATGGCAGGATCACTGTGAAGCAACACGGCTCCTCTGTATCGTATCAGGTTGTCAAAGTGGTATTGATTTTACATCTCCCAGGCGAGACGTCACAAATACGTTGACTAATTCCATCATATTCAAGTCTCGATATAGACTATGCCAATTTTGGTATTCTTAATATTTCATTCTTTCTGAGCAATTTAAACAGCTTTGTCAATTTTTTCATCTACTGCGCATTGGGCCGGCTGTTTAGACAAGCATTGGAGAAGGTGTTTTAATGCAATCAAAAATAAAATGTGGCAGTGAAATGTCCGTAAATACCCCCTAGCTCACATCATTAGCCTATATAACTGCCGGAGTCAAAGTACGTTGATAAATCAGAGGAGAAAAATAAATTTCATAAAGTGGCATAACTCAAGTGTAAAATTGCTTGTTAGCTAGACTTGGTAGATTTAGTGATAACATCATTAGGCGACTGCGAACGTTTAATGGGATATATGATCACAGCGATGAATGAACCGGTTAGCAATATTCACAAGAACTGCATCTCACAGTAAACTTAAACATTAAAGCGATTTCTTCCATTGTTCAGCATTCAACAAAATTCCGTTTTCACCAACATCGAACACAACACCGATATCATGAAGTAATTTCTCCAGTTGCAAGGTGGATATTTGTTTTCAAAGGTACACATCTTGTGGGATTGTATCGAAACTTTTTGGGTAGGTTTACAGAAATATACTTTATATTCTCTATTCACACTCTTCCATTACATGTTCCATTGGCTGATAGGTTTACGAAGAGCGTTATGCTGCGTTTCTATCCGTATTCGGTGGTTCTCTGCAGTGGTAGTCCAATTGCTAAAAAGAGTTCGAGTTCACCATCATGAAGGTGTTTACGTCGATCAATATCATAAGTTAATGGAGGATATTGTCAAGTAATTTCAGATGATGCACAGACAGTCTCATTTGGACAGGATGTGAGAAATTTACAAAGAGTTTTGTTCGAACTGTCCAACAGGAATTGGAAATTGGCCAACTTAATGAAAAACGAATAGGCGGCTAAGAGAACTTCGTTAGGTGTTAGTGTTGGAACAAAGTTTAATATCTGGCAAATAATGATGCCTTGTTTTCGATGATAATCAATACATTGATGAAATCATTTCCTTTGGGTTTTGTTTTATTTAATCGCTCCAGTTAGTCGGCAATATATAAGCCAAAACACAAATGTTTACCGGACGCCGCATGAAAGTTGGGTATTTCATGCAACATTGAAAAACCAGTTTGAATAAGTCAGGTCTTTCTCATTCCATTCACCAAATAAATCTGGATCATGACGTCACCTCGACAAGGCAGTGATACGCAGCATCGACCAGAAGATTAGTTCATCAATTTTGACCTTAACCGAGAGCTTCTTTATCCAGAGAGCCACCTGTCAACATGCCTGATGGAAACTACAGCCAAAGCTAGTAGCATTTTTTTTGTAAAAATGTGATGATTTGCTCGTAGATTTTAAGGTAAAAAACATCCACTTTTTTCAGCACATCCATAAAGTGTGGACTATGTTTGTATCCCACACTTTGCTTGATTTGTTTCTATAATTTGGTGTTATTCGCCGTTTACACGCAACGGGGTGATACGCATGTCGCAGTAACGACCAGAAAATTGGTCTATCGTGTAACCAAGAGCTTCTTTATCCAGGGGTGCCAACTGGTGAACTGTATGTTATAAAAAAGGTAATATTTTATGCTCGTAGATTTGAAGGTTAAAACTAGCTGCGATGGCGACAATCAACGAGACCATTCCTTTCACCATATCCAGAGAGAATGGAATATGTTTGTATCCGATTTATCCCTTGCTTGGTTTCTATGATTTTGCAGTTTTCACCGTTAATGTACCATTAACATTAATCATGGCAGTAATTGGCTTTCACCATCATGGAGGTGTTGACGTCGATCATTATTGAATAAGGGGGAAAATTGTGACGTAATTTGAGGTGATTCACGGAGAGTCTCATTTGGAAACCGATGTGAGAAAATTACAGAGAGTTTTGTTTGGAATAGGAAATTGGCCGACTGGATGAAAAATGAATAGACGGCTGAGAGAACTTCGGTATAAGTAAGTGGTGGTGGTTTAACGCGCTGTTTCCAATGATAATCAACACGTTGATGAAGTCGGTTCCATTGGGGTTTGTGTTCTTTACTCACTTCTATTTGTCAGCAAGATATATGCGACTGATATGTTGTCAGCAAGACATAATACAAATGTTCGCCGCATGAAAGCCAGGTATTTCATCCCACATACTAATACAATTTGGATCATCACGTTAACATCAAGTAGTTCTCACTCGACAAATAATTCAACAAAATCAACGAATAAAACTTTGTGTGTGCGGAGACTTGGAGGCTGTTGTCTTGGGGGCGGGGGGACACATTACACAATTTCATTGTCCCACGTTAAACATGGATTAAGAAATTGAACTCGAGGCGGATGACCTTGGTTGAGTTACCAAGACACTCGAGGGTGGAGCTAAAATACAGTCCAAACCCGAGCCGATAGGCGAGGGTTTGGACGAAATTTTCGCTCCACCCGAGAGTGTCTTGGTAACTCAACCAAGGTCCGAAGCCGAGGGTTAAATTTCTATTCTAAAATACCTCAAACTTAAAAAGATAGGCCACGAAAATAACTTGAATATGTACGAATTTGGCAAATTCCATCCATCGCCTGCCCGGAGCGCCGGTAGCGCCGTTGTTTACATTATGTTACGGCAGCGCGCATAGGAAGTCCGCATCGGCTCGCTCAAGTGATGCTAAAATCCGCGCAAATGGGCTATTTGGAGCGTTTTTCTCAGCAAATATGTGTAGTGCTCATTAAAAAACTTAGGGTGGTTGATGCTTCCTTGGCTGATTTGTGTTTGAAGCAGTGTTTTGAGAGCCTCAAACTTCTGAAGTGAGCTGTGTGCATGGTTTCCACATTTTAGTGCAACCCGAGGGAACTTTGGTAGAGCATCTTGGTTGCGTGTCCAAAACACTCCACTATCAGAACGAGGCTTATGCATTTTCCATTTAAAAGTTGACTTTACGGTACCAAGGTAATTTAGAATGCGCAGTAGTTCAACGTGCATAGCTGTTGAGCACATGCAAGCATACCGTAGTTTCCAAGTGAGAATTGTCGGTCGACAAGACTGTTCGGCTCATTTAATCATGGGGTTATCGTCCTTCGAATAGCATCATTTCACAGTCTAGTATAAGTGCATTGCGCCGATATTTGATTTCAATGATTGAAGGGCTAAAATACTATGCAGTCATTAATCTGCGTTATATAATACTCTGTAATTTCACTGATTTTTAGCGTTTGGCATTTTCAGTTTCCGCTTTATACTATTTAATATCCATTTCGCTGTGTGTAGTAATAATTATTTTACTAATTTAAGGTTAATTATTTTACCAACAGTATTGACCTGCTAATTAGTGTGTGTTGACATGAACCCTATGTTTTGCCGTACGAGAAAGCTCGACATGAGGTCATACTTGAAAGAAAACATAATATGAAACAGGATGACGACAGGTTTTTGAATGCAAGACATGCATCTCGCGGAAAAAATCTTTCTCCCTCTAATACGACGGCGATTTTCGAAAATGTTTTGGCGCAGTATGATATTCGTCCGCCCTGCCACCTGTTGGTATTCGGTGTGACTATTAATGCAAATAGATTGTGCTGTTTGTGCACTGGCGTTACGCTTTTAAAACGGACACAAGTACCCAAAACTAGCCATGCCATCTGTGCATATTTGATGTTACCTCGATATTCTAAGAGCGGTTTCGTCTGCCGCCACCTGCTGATCCGGACCATGATTAATAATGTGAACAAACTGATAGGGAAACACAGTGGCAACCCCAACTGTAAGGCAAATGTTTGTCTACAAACAGATGTATTAAAATGCTGTACAAAAAGATGACTGGTGTATAAAAAGCTCACTTATTTGGTGTTAGGCAAACTCGACAGTATCGCGGAATCACTTAGGAGTTGAATAAATTAACACACATATTAGAAGCATACCATGTTTTATTCACTCTCTACTTTACTATGCTATGGTATATGCTAACAGGAACATCAAACTAAACTAACGATTTTCTAAGGCGCCGTTTCCCTAGGACTAAAACATTGGCATGTCTAGCCTTATCATATGACTGGCCATGAACCATTGTACAATTTAAGCTTCTATGCCGGAGAGGATGTTAAGACATTGTTTGACCTAAATTAACAGAGCAGCTGAAATGTTCAAACAGGGTGCCTAGACTGGATTGTTAATTGTTCCATCAAACTCAGTTTAGTGATGATCAAAATGCAGAGTTTTTCGATCTATTTAAATGCCCTGCAGTAAAGGTTTTCTTCCTCAGGAGTTATGCAGTGAATTCACACACGGAAAACGACAAATCAAATGTAATATTGTGGTGAGCACTGTCAGACAATTCCAGCTAGTGGGTTGAATTTAGTTTGAGATGATCTCGAAGCTTTTGTATAATAGTGTTGATGTGCTACATTATTTCGCTTGGAAATTGTACGCATACAATATCCTTGTCGTTGTCGTCCTTCAGTTGCAATTGCATAACCAAACGAATCTGAAACGAGAAAGATCCAATCAATATCAATTTAGCGGCCTTTAGAAATATGTGGTTGTGGTGGTGGTGGTTGTGGTGGTGGTGGGGGGGGGGGGGGTAATTATGCAAAACCCAAAACTGTAGCAGCGTCAATCATATCGTTCTACCGAGTCAAATAACGATTAGAGATATTGTTATAAACCTGAATATTTTCGCGCTTAATTTATTTTCGCATTTCGCGATGAAATCGACCATTGCAACGCATCAGATAGTCAGTTTTATTGATATCAGCATGTCTTATTAATAAAATGTAATGCTTTGAAATTGCTTACGGACACCGGTCACACCAGCACAGATACTGATGTTGTTGAGCCCTTCGGAGTTGGACAAGGCTTACACTGAAGATTAAATCGAAGTCTGTTATCTCTTTGAAAACTCTGCTGCACATACCATATAGGTGATACAAGGAGTCCACATTTGTTGAGTCGCCTCTGGTGTTGGCTGGAGGGACACGCTGTTAAAAGGGCCGACTTGTTGGATTGCATGTGATCAGCCACCTCGATTGTCATTGGCCAGCATCGATTCGCTGGTCCATCAGACCCCAAGGAGGTGGCGACCCTGCTTCCAAAAAGTCATCCGTTCCACAACGTGTCCCTTTTCATAACTGTTAATCTGCACCCTCGTGATATCGACCGTCATGCTACAATTTACCTTTTTCAATTACAATTTACATTTTTCAATTTAGGTAACTTCATTTTGGGATACAAGTTTTCAATACTAATTCGAGAATGTACATAAAATAATTTCAAAACTGTGTACATCGCACAGTAGCAGTGATTGAAACAAGCTGATTTTGAGTCATATGAAACCTTTTGTTTTTATTGACGTCGAAAATAAATGCATTCACCTCGCTCTTGGAGCCCCATCTTAAAGGAGTTGGCGGTTTTCTACTTCAATATGTTAGTTTTTTTCCAAGTTTCATCAGTACCTAATTTTCTGAAAGCGTTCGAAGTTTTTTTTATATTTAGTTTCAACTCATCCAGTATAACTCATTATTCGTTATTTGTAGCCCGGGAAGCGTCTTCCAGCTGCCCGAGTGCCCCGAGGTCGACTTTCAGCTTCGTCCCCGTCATTGCATCTACGCATTTCATCATTAGGAAAAATACAACGTCATAACATCTCTGTGAAGCGACGCGGCTTTTAAATTATCTACATGTATTTCATGGTCACTGTGAAGTGCCACGGCCTCTCCCTGTAATAAAAAATATTATTACTTTAGCGTCCCTATGTTGCGACGAGGCCCCTCTTTGAAATATGGCAGGATCACTGTGAAGCAACACGGCTCCTTTGCATTGTATCTGGTTGTCAAAGTGGTACTGATTTTACTTCTCCCAGGCGAGACGTCACAAATATCGGGACTAATTCCATCATATTCAAGTCTCGATATAGACTATGCCAATTTTGGTATTCTTAATATTTCATTCTTTTCGAGCAATTTAAACAGCTTTGTCATGTTTTTCATCTACTGTGCATCGGGCCGGCGATTTAGACAAGCATTGGAGAAGGTGTTTTAATGCAATCAAAAATAAAATGTGGCAGTGAAATGTCCGTAAATACCCCCTAGCTCACATCATTAGCCTATATAACTGCCGGAGTCAAAGTACGTTGATAAATCAGAGGAGAAAAATAAATTTCATAAAGTGGCATAACTCAAGTGTAAAATTGCTTGTTAGCTAGACTTGGTAGATTTAGTGATAACATCATTAGGCGACTGCGAATGTTTAATGGGATACATGATCACAGCGATGAATGAACCGGTTAGCAATATTCACAAGAACTGCATCTCACAGTAAACTTAAACATTAAAGCGATTTCTTCCATTGTTCAGCATTCAATAAAATTCCGTTTTCACCAACATCGAACACAACACCGATATCATGAAGTAATTTCTCCAGTTGCAAGGTGGATATTTGTTTTCAAAGTTACACATCTTGTGGGATTGAATCGAAACTTTTTGGGTAGGTTTACAGAAATATACTTTATATTCTCTATTCACACTCTTCCATTACATGTTCCATTGGCTGATAGGTTTACGAAGAGCGTTATGCTGCGTTTCTATCCATATTCGCTGGTTCTCTGCAGTGGTAGTCCGATTGCTAAAAGGAGTTCGAGTTCACCATCATGGAGGTGTTTACGTCGATCAATATCATAAGTTAAAGGAGGATATTGTCAAGTAATTTCAGATGATGCACAGACAGTCTCATTTGGACAGGATGTGAGAAATTTACAAAGAGTTTTGTTCGAACTGTCCAACAGGAATTGGAACTTGGCCAACTTAATGAAAAACGAATAGGCGGCTAAGAGAACTTCGTTAGGTGTTAGTGTTGGAACAAAGTTTAATATCTGGCAAATAATGATGCCTTGTTTTCGATGATAATCAATACCTTTATGAAACATTTCCTTTGGGTTTTGTTTTATTTAATCGCTCCAGTTAGTCGGCAATATATAAGCCAAAACACGAATGTTTACCGGACGCCGCATGAAAGTTGGGTATTTCATGCAACATTGAAAAACCAGTTTGAATAAGTCAGGTCTTTCTCATTCCATTCACCAAATAAATCTGGATCATGACGTCACCTCGACAAGGCAGTGATACGCAGCATCGACCAGAAGATTAGTTCATCAATTTTGACCTTAACCGATAGCTTCTTTATCCAGACAGCCACCTGTCAAAATGCCTGATGGAAACTACAGCCAAAGCTAGTAGCATTTTTTTTGTAAAAATGTGATGATTTGCTTGTAGATTTTAAGGTAAAAAACATCTACGATGATGACAACTGGCGAGTCCACTTTTTTCAGCACATCCATAAAGTGTGGACTATGTTTGTATCCCACACTTGATTTGTTTGATTTGTTTCTATAATTTGGTGTTATTCGCCGTTTACATGCAACGGGGTGATACGCATGTCGCAGTAACGACCAGAAAATTGGTCTATCGTGTAACCAAGAGCTTCTTTATCCAGGGGTGCCAACTTGTGAACTGTATGTTATAAAAAAAGTAATATTTTATGCTCGTAGATTTGAAGGTTAAAACCAGCTGCGATGGCGACAACCAACGAGACCATTCCTTTCACCATATCCAGAGAGAATGGAATATGTTTGTATCCGATTTATCCCTTGCTTGGTTTCTATGATTTTGCGGTTTTCACCGTTAATGTACCATTAACATTAATCATGGCAGTAATTGGCTTTCCAGCAAATATACTTGCTATTATTGGTATAGGATATGAGCGGCCATACACATCAACTTCAGTGCTGCTACAAGGTTTAGCAGTAACCGATAGTTTAGTCTTGATTTCGCAAGTATTTGGTAAATCAATGCAGGCCCTGTATAACTATACGGGGTTTTGGTTCGAGTATATTTTGTTGCATGCGCACGCATACAGTTATCTCCGCACGATGATTTTCTTTTCAAAGACTTCATCCATCTATATCACTATTTGTGTTGCCACTGAGCGATTCATTGCAGTCTGCAGGCCACTGTTGGCGGCAGCTTTATGCACTAAGAGGAATGCCTACATTTCGCTATCCGCAATCTGTTTTGGCGCCTTCTTGTATCGAATACCCCTGTTCCTCTCGTACGAGGTGTCATTTCGTTACGACCCTTGCTCACGTATGATCCTACCCTGGTGGAATTTTACAGCTTTGTACTCTAACTATTACTTTAGCATCACCTACATTAGAGTCATTCATATCATTATTAATTCATTGATACCAATAACGAGCCTTATAATCTTCACTCGCTTGATATCATTGAGCCTAAATCAGGCGACTACTAGACATCTCACCAAGAAAGACGCAGAGCGAGCCAAACTGATTAAGATGGTTACGCATAGAGTGGTCACAGTGGTGGTGATATTTATAATTCTAGAACTCCCGGGCGGGCTTTCCCAAGTACTTGGATTAATTCAATCCTATTCAGGTCTCGATATCGACAGTAATGCTTATTCTGGCGTTCTCGATATTTCCTACTTTCTGAGCAATTTGAACAGTTTTGTCAATTTCTTCATCTACTGTGCATTGGGACGACGGTTTAGACAAGCCTTGGGAAAGGTATTCAAATGTAACCAAAACTGATATTTGGTTTGGGAGTAGAATGTCAGAAAACAAATGGTTTTCTCTCACAATTTAGCCATAGCATGTGGTATCTGGGCAATACGAATATTATATACCATTATCAATTACAATTTCCCGGCATTAGAAAAATAAAACGTCATAACATATTCTCTGTGAAACGACACGGTTCCTCAATGATCTACATGTACGTCGTGACACGGCCTCTACTTGTAATATGTTAGCGTCCCTGTGTTGCGACGCGGCCCCTCATTGAAATACGGTAGGATCACTGTGAAGCAACACGGCTCCTCTGTATCGTATCCGGTTGTCAAAGTGGTATTGATTTTACATCTCCCAGGCGAGATGTCACAAATACGTTGACTAATTCTATCATATTCAAGTCTCGGTATAGACTGGACCAATTTTGGTATTCTTAATATTTCATTCTTTCTGAGCAATTTAAACAGCTTTGTCATTTTTTTTATCTACTGTGCATCGGGCCGTCGATTAAGACAGGCATTGGAGAAGATGTTTTAATGCAATCAAAAATAAAATGTGGCAGTAAATACCCCCTAGCTCACATCATTAGCCTATATAACTGCCGGAGTCAAACTACGTTGATAAATTAGAAGAGAATGATAGAGTTCAATAAGTGGCATAATTGAAGTGTAAAATTGCTTGTTAGCTAGACTTGGTATATTCAGTGAGAACATCATTAGGCGACTGCGAATGTATAATGGGGGAGATATGATCACAGCGATGTATGAACCGTTTAGCAATATTCACAAGAACTGCATCTCACAGTAAACTTAAACATTAAACCGATTTCTTCCATTGTTCAGCATTCAACAGTATTCCGTTTTCACCAAAACCGAACACAACACCGTTCTTATAAAGTAATTTCTCCAGTTGCAAGGTTTGAACATTTGTTTTCAAAATTACGCATCTAGTGTGATTGAATCGAAACTTTTTGGAAATATACAGAAATATACTTTATATTCTCTATTCACACTGTTCTGTTTTTGTGCCCCATTGACTGATAGGTTGACAAAGAGCGTTATGCTGCGTTTCTATCCATATTCGGTGGTTCTCTGCAGTGGTAGTCCGATTGCTAAAAGGAGTTCGAGTTCACCATCATGGAGGTGTTTACGTTGATCAATATCACAAGATAAAGGAGGATATTGTGAAGTAATTGGATGTGATTCACGGCCAGTCTCATTTGGAAACCGATGTGAGAAAAAACAGAGAGTTTTGTTCGAATCACACCATAGGAATAGGAAATTGGCTGGATGAAAAATGAATTGACGGCTTAGAGAACTTCGTTATAAGTTAGTGGTGGTGGTTGAACGTCTGGCAATTTAACGCGTTGTTTCCGACGATAATCAACACATTGATGAAATCAGTCCATTGGGGTTTGTGTTCTTTAATCACTCCTGTTTGGCGGCAAGATACATGTGACTGATATGTTGTCAGCAAGCCAAAATACAAATGTTCGCCGCATGAAAGCCATTGGATCATCAAGTCAACATGGTCAAGTTTTTGTCACTCAACAAATAATTCAACAAAATCAACGAATAAAACTTGATCATGACGTCACCTCGACACGGGTTTTATATGCAACAATGACTTGCACATTAGTGCATCGATCTTGACTTGAGGTATAACCGAGAGCTTCTTTATCCAGAGAGCAAACTGATGGAAGCTACAGTCAAAGCTAGTAGACATTGATTTGCTCGTTGATTTGAGGTAACACACATCGACGATGGTGACAACTTGCAAGGCCGCTCTTTTTACCACATCTATATTGATGCGTGGACTATGTTTGTATCCGACACATCACTTGATTTGTTTCTATGATTTGGTGTTATTCGCCGTTTATTCACAACAGAGTGATACGCATGCACCAGAAAATTGGTCTATCGCTAACCAAGAGCTGCTTTATCCAGGGGTGCCAACTGGTGAACTAGATGTTACAAAAATATCAACTTTATGCTCGTAGATTTGAAACCAGCTGCGATGGCGACAACTAACGAGACCATTCCTTTCACCATATCCAGAGAGAATGGAACATGTTTGTATTCAATACTGCCTTTGATTGGTTTCTATGATTTGGCGATTTTCACCGTTAATGTACCATTAACATTAATCATGGCAGTAATTGGCTTTCCAGCAAATATACTTGCGATTATTGGCATAGGATATGAGCGGCCATACACATCAACTTCTGTGCTGCTACAAGGTTTAGCCGTTGCTGACAGTCTGGTCTTGGTTTCGGTATTATTTGGAAAATGATTGCAAAACTTGTACATCTACAGGGGTTTTTGGTTCGAGTATATGTTGTTTCATACGCACGCATACAGTTATCTCCGCACACTGATTTTCTTTTCAAAGACTGCATCCATCTGTGTCACTGCTTGTGTTGCCACAGAGCGATTCATTGCTGTCTGCAGACCTCTGTGGGCGGCAGCTATATGCACAAAAAGGAACGCCTACATTTCACTATTCGCGATCTGTTTCGGGGCGTTTTTGTATAGAATCCCCCTGTTCCTCTCATACGGAGTCGCATTCAGTTACGACCCTTGTTCGCGTATGATCTTGCCTTGGTGGCATTATACTGACTTGTACTTTGACTATTATTTCTTTACCATATACATAGTAAGCCTTCATATCATTATTAATTCATTGATACCAATAATTAGTCTCTCAATCCTCACCGGCTTGATATTATCTAGCCTCAAGCAGGCGACTATTTCTCATCTCATCAAGAATGACGTACAGCGAGACAAACAAATGAGGATGGTTACGTATCGGGTGGTGACCGTGGTGGTTATATTTATAATACTAGAGATGCCAGGCGGGCTTTCTCAAATAACTGGAGCAATTCAAGTATACTCAAGTCTCGATTTAGACTCTGATATCTATTCGGGTGTTCTCAATATTTCATACTTTCTGAGCAATTTAAACAGTTTTTGTAATTTCTTCATTTACTGTTCAACAGGCCAACGGTTCAGACAAGCCCTGCGGAAGGTATTTCAGTGTCGCCGAAGTTGATATTGCAATGATGACACGAATTCCCGATCTTCTTGTGAAACCTAGAGGGTGGCTCTTGTTTCTGCCTACAAAAAAGAAGCAAGAAGCGACTACATCGCCCTGTTGCAGTGGTTGAAACAAGATGATTTTGATCATGAGTCATATGAAACCCTTTGTTTTTATTAATGTCGAAAATAAAAGCATTCACCTCACTCTCCGGCCCCATCTTAAAGGAGTTGCCGGTTTTCTACTTCAATATGTTTGTTTTTCCCCTGTTTTATTAATATGTATTTTTTTTGAAAGCGTTCGAAGTCTTTTTCTGATTGAGTTTCAATTCGTACAGTATAACTCATTATTCGTTATTCGTTATTAGTAGCGCGGGAAGCGTCTTCCAGCTGCCCGATTGCCCCGAGGTGGACTTTCAGCTTCGTCCCCGTCATTGCATCTACGCATTTCGTCATATAGGATTTTTACACACCTGACGACGCCGATTGGTTACCCATATTTTCGGCACTTATTCATAATTCATTCATGAGAATGACGTTATGGGAATTTCCTCCCTATGTAAACCATGTCTCTCATGTCTCAGTGTACGCAGGCCAAGATGCAACAGGCGAACGAGGTTTACAATGATGATTAACACCAGGTACCTTGTTCACAGGAACTTTACCCACAGTTTGCACTGAATGACTTCCCTCTTCTTGCTTGGTTCATTTGTTTTACGCGCGATTTGTCACGTTGTTAGTTTCTTGTTTTTCTGCCGGTGAAGACAATTACGGCACGTGCTAATTTATACGCAAACAATGGACCCAGTTAAGGTCTGGGACAAGGGTGTGGTCAAGGGCGTGGTTAAGCGTAGTCAGACACGTTAAGACACATCGAGTGAAGTTCTGAGTAGAATACATGTTTTTTTTAGTTTGTGGACAGAATTGGTTTCGCCAGTATTTGTTGAATCGATGCCGGTCCTGTGCGACTACACGGGTTTTTGGTTCGAGAATATTTTGTTTCATACGCACGCATACAGTTATCACCGCACACTTATATTCTTTTCAAAGACAGCATCCATCTGTGTCACTGTTCGTGTTGCCACAGAGCGATTCATTGCTGTCTGCAGGTCACTGTGGGCGGAAGCTTTTATGCACAAAAAGGAACGCCTACATTTCACTATTCGCGATCTGTTTCGGGGCGTTTTTGTGAAGAATCCCCCTATACACACAAGAACTGCTTCCAACTGTAAATATTAAATACCGGTATCATGATCCGTATCACCGAAACAGAATACAACATCGATATTATAAAACAATTTCTCAAGTTGCGAGGTGGATATTTCTTTTCAAACGTACGCATCTAGTGTGATTGAATACATTTAATAGGTTTGCAGAAATATATAATCTCTATTTACACTGTTCTCATTACGTGTCCCATTGACTGATAGGTTGACGAAGAGCGTTATGCTGCGTTTCTATCCATATTCGGTGGTTCTCTGCAGTGGTAGTCCGATTGCTAAAAGGAGTTCGAGTTCACCATCATGGAGGTGTTTACGTCGATCAATATCATAAGTTAAAGGAGGATATTGTCAAGTAATTTCAGATGATGCACAGACAGTCTCATTTGGACAGGATGTGAGAAATTTACAGAGAATTTTGTTCGAACTGTCCAACAGGAATTGGAAATTGGCCAACTTAATGAAAAACGAATAGGCGGCTAAGAGAACTTCGTTAAGTGTTAGTGTTGGAACAAATTTTAATATTTGGCCAATAATGATGCCTTGTTTTCGATGATAATCAATACATTGATGAAATCATTTCCTTCGGGTTTTCTTTTATTTTATCGCTCCAGTTAGTCGGCGATATATAAGCCAAAACACAAATGTTTACCGGACGCTGAAAGAAAGTTCGGTTTTTCATGCAACATTGAAAAACCAGTTTAAATAAGTCAGGTCTTTCTCATTCCATTCACCAAATAAATCTGGATCATGACGTCACCTCGACAAGGCAGTGATACGCAGCATCGACCAGAAGATTAGTTTACCAATCTTGACATGAACCGAGAGCTTCTTTATCCAGAGAGCCACCTGACAAAATGCCTGATGGAAACTACAGCCAAAGCTAGTAGCATTTTTTCTATAAAAATGTGATGATTCGCTCGTAGACTTTTAGGTAGAAACATTCACAATGGTGAGAACTGGCGAGGCCACTCTTTTCAGCACATCCATAAAGCGTGGACTATGTTTGTATACGACACATCTCTTGATTTGTTTCTATAATTTGGTGTAATTCGCCGTTTATACACAACAGAGTGATAAGCATGCAGCAGTAACGACCAGAATTGGTCTATCGTGTAACCAAGAGCTTCTTTATCCAGGGGTGACAACTGGTGAACTGAATGTTACAAAAATATTTATTTCATGCTCGTAGTTTTGACGGTTAAAACCAGTTGCGATGGCGACGACAAACGACGCCATTCCTTTCACCATATCCAGGGAGAAGGGAACATGTTTGTATCCAATTAATCCCTTGATTGGTTTCTATGATTTGGCGGTTTTCACCATTAATGTACAATTAACATTAATCATGACAGTAATTGGCTTTCCAGCAAATATACTTGCAATTATTGGTATAGGACATGAGCGGCCATACACATCGACTTCGGTGCTGCTGCAAGGTTTAGCAGTAACCGATAGTTTAGTCTTGGTTTCGCAAGTATTGGGTGAATCAATGCAGTTCTTGTACAACCATACGGGGTTTTGGTTCAAATATATTTTGTTTCATGCGCACGCATACAATTATCTCCTTACACTGAATTTCTTTTCAAAGACTGCATCCATCTATATCACTATTTGTGTGGCCACAGAGCGATTCATTGCTGTCTGCAGGCCACTGTTGGCGGCAGCTTTATGCACAAAGAGGAATGCCTACATTTCGCTATCCGCAATCTGTTTTGGCGCTCTCTTGTATCGAATCCCTCTGTTCCTCTCAATCGGAGTCACATTCCGTTACGACCCTTGTTCGCGTATGATCCTACCCCGGTGGAAGATCACATCTTTGTACTTTAACTATTACTTCCACATCACCTACATTATAGTCATTCATATCATTATTAATTCATTGATACCAATAACGAGCCTTATAATCTTCACTCGCTTGATATCATTGAGCCTAAATCAGGCGACTACTATACATCTAACCAAGAAAGACGCAGAGCGAGCCAAACTGATTAAGGTGGTTACGCATAGAGTGGTCACAGTGGTGGTGATATTTATTATTCTAGAACTCCCGGGCGGGCTTTCCCAAGTACTTGGAGTAATTAAATCCTATTCAGGTCTCGATATCGACCGTGATGCCTATTATTTTGTTCTCAATATTTCCTACTTTTTGAGCAATTTGAACAGTTTTGTCAATTTCTTTATCTACTGTGCATTGGGACGACGGTTTAGACAAGCCTTGGGAAAGGTATTCAAATGTAACCAAGGCTGATATTTGGTTTGGGAGTAGAATGTCAGAAAACAAATGCTTTTCTCTCACAATTTCGCCCTAGCATGTGGTATCTGGACAATACGAATATTATATACCATCATCAATTACAATTTCCCGGCATTCGAAAAATAAAACGTCATAACATATTCTCTGTGACACGACACGGTTCCTCAATGATATACATGTACGTCATGGTCACTGTGAAGTGCCACGGCCTCTCCTCGTAATATGTTAGCGTCTCTGTGTTGCGACGCGGCCCCTCATTGAAATATGGCAGTATCACTGTGAAGCAACACGGCTCCTCTGTATCGTATCGGGTTGTCACAGTGGTATTGATTTTACATCTCCCAGGCGAGACGTCTCAAATATGGGGACTAATTCCATCATATTCAAGTCTCGATATAGACTATGCCAATTTTGGTATTCTCAATATTTCATACTTTTTGAGCAATTTAAACAGCTTTGTAATTTTTTTATCTACTGTGCAACTGGCCGTCCATTTAGAAAGGCATTGGAGAAGGTGTTTGAATGCAACCAAAAATAAAATGTGGCAGTGAAATGTCCGTAAATACCCCCTAGCTCACATCATTAGACCTATATAGCTGCCGGCGTCAAAGCACGTTGATCAATTAGAAGAGAATAATAGTGTTCATTAAGTGGCATAATTGAAGTGTAAAATGGCTTCTTTGCTAGACTTGGTAGATTTATTGAGAACATCATCAGGCGACTGCGAATGTATCATGGGTATTGGGGGGATATGATCACAGTGATGTATGAACCGTTAAGTAGTATTACGAAGAACTGCATCTTACAGTTAACTTAAACATTAAACCGATTTCTTCCATTGTTCAGCATTCAACAATTTTCCCTATTCATAAAAACCGAACACAGCGCCGATAATATAAAGTTATTTCTCCAGTTGCAAGGTGGACATTTGTTTTCAAAATTACGCATCTTGTGCTGATAGGTTGACGAAGAGCGTTATGCTGCGTTTCTATCCATATTCGGTTGTTCTCTGCAGTGGTAGTCCGATTGCTAAAAGGAGTTCGAGTTCACAATCATGGAGGTGTTTACGTCGATCAATATCATAAGATAAAGGAGGATATTGTTAAGTAATTTCATGTGATTCACGAAGAGTCTCACTTTGAAACGGATGTTTGCAAATTACAGAGAGTTTCGTTCGAAGTACACCATAGGAATAGGAAATTGACCAACTGAATGAAAAACGAATAGACGACTGAGAGAACTTCGGTATCAGTTAGTGGTGGTAGTTTAACGATTTGCAATTTGACGCGCTGTTTCCGATGATAATCAACACATTGATGAAATCAGTCCATTGGGGTTTGTGTTCTTTAATCACTCCTGTTGGTCGGCAAGATACATGTGACTGATATGTTGTCAGCAAGCCAAAATACAAATGTTCGCCGCATGAAAGCCAGGTATTTCATCCAACATAGTTTGGATCATCAAGTCAACATGGTCAAGTATTTCTCATTCAACAAATGATTCAACAAAATCAGCGAATAAAACTTGATCATGACTTCACCTCGACACGGGATTTAATATGCAGCAATGACTTGCACATCAGTGCATCGATCTTTACTTGAGGTATAACCGAGAGCTTCTTTATCCAGAGAGCAAACTGATGGAAGCTACAGTCAAAGCTAGCAGACATTGATTTGCTCGTTGATTTTGAGGTAAAACACATCGACGATGGTGACAACTGACGAGGTCACTCCTTTCAGCACACCCATAAAGCGTGGACTATGTTTGTATCCGATACTCTTAATTTGTTTCTATAATTTGGTGTTATTCGCCGTTTATACACAACATAGTAATACGCATGCAGCAGTAACGACCAGAATTGGTCTATCGTGTAACCAAGAGCTTCTTTATCCAGGGGTGCCAACTGGTGAACTAGATGTTACGAAAAAATTTCTATTAAGCTCGTAGATTTGAAGGTTAAAACCAGCTGCGATGGCGACAACTAACGAGACCATTCCTTTCACCACGTCCAGAGAGAACGGAACATGTTTGTATCCAATACTACCTTTGATTGGTTTCTTTAGTTTGGTGGTTTTCACCGTTAATGTACCACTAACATTAATCATGGCAGTAATTGGCTTTCCAGCAAATATACTTGCGATTATTGGCATAGGATATGAGCGGCCATACACATCTACTTCTGTGCTGCTACAAGGTTTAGCAGTAACCGATAGTTTAGTCTTGGTTTCGCAAGTATTGGGTGAATCAATGCGGGTCTTGGACGACTATACGGGGTTTTGGTTAGAATATGTTATGTTTCATGCGCACGCATACAGTTATCTCCGCACAATGATTTTCTTTTCAAAGACTGTATCCATTTATATTACACTTTGTGTTGCCACTGAGCGATTCATTGCTGTCTGTAGGCCACTGTTGGCGGCAGCTTTATGCACAAAGAAGAATGCCTACATTTCGCTATCCGCAATCTGTTTTGGCGCCTTCTTGTATCGAATACCCTTGTTCCTCTCGTACGGAGTCACATCCCGTTACGACCCTTGCTCGCGTATGATCTTTCCTACGTGGTATTTAACTGACTTGCTTCATGACTATTATTTCTATATCATATACATAGTAAGCCTTCATATAATTATCAATTCATTGATACCAATAATTAGTCTCTCAAGCCTCACCGGCTTGATATTATCTAGCCACAAGCAGGCGACTACTTCTCATCTCACCAAGAATGACGTACATCGAGACAAACAAATGAGGATGGTTACGTATCAGGTGGTGACCGTGGTGGTTATATTTATAATACTAGAGATGCCAGGCGGGCTTTCTCAAATAAGTGGAGCAATTCAAGTATACTCAAGTCTCCATTTAGACATTTATATCTATTGGAGTGTTCTCGATATTTCATACTTTCTGAGAAATTTAAACAGTTTTGTGAATTTCTTCATCTACTGTTCAACGGGCCAACGGTTTAGACAAGCCCTGCGGAAGGTATTTAAGTGTCAACGAAGATTGCCATGATGTCACGAATTCCCGATCTTCTAAAATGTAGAGGGTCAGTTTTGTTTCTGCCTACAAAAAAGGAAACAAGAAGCGACTACATCGCCCTGTGGCAGTGGTTGAAACAAGCTCATTTCGATCATGAGTCATATGAAACCCTTTGTTTTTATTAATGTCGAAAATAAAGATTTTCGCCTCGCTCTCCGGGCCCCATCTTAAAGGAGTTGGCGTTTTTTTACTTTGATATGTTTGCTTTTTCCCTATTTTATTCATACCTTTTTTTCTGAATGCGTTCGAAGTTTTTTTCTAATTTAGTTTCAACTCGTACAGTATAACTCATTATTCGATACTCTTTATTCGTAGCACAGGAAGCGTCTTCCAGCTGTCCGATTGCCCCGAGGTCGAGCTTCGTCCCCGTCATTGCATCTACGCATTTCATCATATAGAAATGCGATTGATGATTAAACACCAGGCGACGCCATTTGGTTATCAATATTTTGCGCACTGCTCCAAAATTTATTCATGACGTTATGGGAATTGCCTCCCTATGTACATCATGTCTCTCATGTCTCAGTGTGCGCGGGCCGAGATGCAACAGGCGAACGAGGTTTACAATGACGATTAACACCAGGTACCTTGTTCACAGGAACTTTACCAGAGATAGCACTGAATGACTTACCTCTTCTGGCGTGGTTCATTTGTTTTAAAGCGCGAGTTGTCGCGAGTTGTCGCGTTGGTATATAGTTTCTTGTTTTTCTGCCGCCGGAGACAATCACAACACGTCCTAATTTATACGCAAACAATGGATTTTGGTCCGGGCCAAGGGTGTGGTCAAGGGCGTGGTTAAGCGTAGTCAGACACGTTAAGCCACATGGAGTGAAGTTCTGAGAGGAATACATGTTTTTTAGTTTGTGGACAGTTTTGGTTTCGCCACTATTCGTTGAATCAATGCATGTCCTGTACGACAACGCGGGTTTTTGGTTCGAGTATATTTGGTTTCATGCACACGTTATCTCCGCACACTGATGTTCTTGTGAAAGTCTGCATCAATCTGAGTCATTGTTTGTGTTGCCACAGAGCGACTCATTGCTGTTTGCAGGCCTCTGTGGGCGGCAGCAATTTGCACAAAGAGGAATGCCTTCAATTGTCTATTCGAAATCTGTTTGGTGCTTCCCTCTGTTCCTTTCGTACGAGGTGACATTTCGTTACGACCCTTGCTCACGTATTATATTACACAGCATTGTGCTTTAACTTTTATTTCTCTCTCAGCTACGTCATTATAAACTCATTGATACCGATAATTAGCCTCACAATCCTCACCTCGCTTGATATCATCCAACCTCATGCAGGCGACCACTGCTCATCTCACCAAGAATGTCGTATAATATTAACTAGAGAAGGCAAAGGAGGTCGCAGTTGGTCTAATGATGGATCTAAGGGAACGATTCCAGCTTGTAGGATGGTATAGCTCAGAACCAGAGATTTTGAAGTCACTGCCAGAATCAGCTAAAAGTCGTCGGTGAATCGGAGTGAAGGTACAGCAGTTAGAGACACAGAATCAACTCCCGGAATAGTTTGGAGGATACATTTAGTTACAGTTGCTCAATCTTCTCTCCCCTCGGACTCATCTCACCGATGGTTTTAAGAGGCAAGATGCTAATGCAAGAAATGGTGAAGGAGAAACTTGATCGGGACACCAAACTCCACAGACCCTGCTGAAATGTTGGAAGAATTGGAAAAAAGAAGTGGATAACGTCAGTAGCTGGGAAATAGACCAATGTACAAATCGACTCAGAGTTCTCAGCACTGAAAATGTGATCGCAATCAACACTGAGATTGGGATAATGGCACCTATGATTATCGCAAGGGCTTTCCTGTAGAGAGTAGAATAAATTAGATTGGATTGCAGATCGGAGTAACCCTTCCTTGGAGCATCCTTCTAATACACGGGTCGTAATGATACTCGACAGCGTAGTTAAAAAGTACGGGGATACGGTAGATGAATGAACCGATTACAACACACATGACAACGATGTACGCATTTCGTTTGTAGCGGTCGGCAGACTACTATGAACCGCTCTATACCGATACAAACGGTGCGGTAAATCGACATTCCGCAAATATATGCATAGCCTGTCTGAAAGAATTCCATATAAT